>NW_027492403.1:0-602818 GCF_021521415.1 Bidens hawaiensis | reverse complement strand
AACCAAAAAAAAGAAAAAAAAACGAAAAGGGAGAGGAAAAGAGAGAGATAGATATAATGAAGAAAGCTTACCCGAAATACTTGATTTCTTGAGAAATAAATCGCAAGACAAATAATCAAATATAGTTATCAAATAAACATTCTTACTAAGAATCAATTAAGATCCTCCAAAAATTTCTCAAATTCAAATTAAAACTTATCTAGCATGAACCCTAAAAATCATCATCACTAACATATTCAAACAACGTATTCATTCAAGTATGAATCACTTAAACAATTTCATCATACCAACTTACATAATCAATCAACGCATTCATTCAAGTATGCTTGTATGAAGATTGTGCTCGAGCACTCTTTCAAATGTAAAGTGTGCTCTGACAACAATCTTGTGCCAAGTATACACGAATAACTTTCATATAATACAAAGTGTGCTCGAAACCAAATTCTAGCAGACAGTGTACTCGGAAAGTTGGGTTTTGAAAATTACCAAGTATATTAAAGGAACACAAGTGTACCCGAAATATAAAGTGTGCTCGGAAAACAAAGTTTGCCCGAAAACACTTGTAATTTCAAAGAAATCATAAACACATATATCACAGAGCATGCTCGGAGTGAAATTAAACACATAAACATTTAAGTGTGCTATAGTCTAAAATTTCATGAAGCTTGCTCAAAAATCCTAAGTTAGCACAAAGCTTGCTAGGATAAACACATTTAATCATCAGGTATGCCCATGTTCGAGGGAACTTATCATATCAAACCATACCCGAAAAGTGACAAACTTAAACAGTAACATCTAAGCGTGCCCGGAAAGATTAACAAGTCTTTCCTAACAACATATTCACTCAAAGCTTACTCGGTACACTCACTTAAGTGCATAAAGTTTGCTTGAAAACACAATCAGCATATTACATGCATAGCTTATTCGAAGCTAACATAAAATATGCATAGCTTACTCGAACAAGATTTTCTTGTTAACAGTTAGCTATTTCAACACATAATCATCTCAAGACTTCAAGCTTGCTCGAAAAGTGAGTGCAACAGTGTAAACACTTCAAAGCATGCCCGAAAATTATAATGTTAGTCAAAAATGACTAAGCTTACTCGGAAAGGTTGAAAGTTGTCAAACCTTACCCGAAACAACATATTCACAGATAATCAATTGTTCTGTACTAGGAAAGGTTATAGTTTAATAACCTTACCCGAAAATACATATTCAAACAGTTTGTGCTCGAGAAGGTTAGAAATCATCAAACCTTACTCGAACTTACATATTCAGACATAATCAACTGTTTTGTACTCGGAAAAGTTATAATTCAATAACCTTACCCCGAAAATACATATTCAAACAGTTTGTGCTCGAGAGGATTAGAAATCATCAAACCTTACTCGAACTTACATATTCAGCCTATTTTAGGCAAAATGCAACACTTTTTGACTTAAACCACTTTTCAAAGACATTTCTAAGTTATGTATCATTTCAGAACATGGTTTAAGAGCAAATGGTGCATTAAGAGATCAAATTTCAGTTATACTTCACTTCAAAACAATTTCTTTTATAAACTGAAAAGATCTCAGGAATGGGATCATATTGACTAAGTAGCTTTCTCATTACTTCACTCTTAGCATTATTATGACAACTTAGATAGGTTAACAGTAGGTATAAACTTAGCATGATTTTCATCTCTTTGGTGATATGATTAAGATTCAATTTGAGCATAATGCAATAATGGTCAACACTGTGCTATGATGCCTCATATCTCTTCTCAAAGCTTATTTGGCTTTCCCCAGATCACCCCAATTTGACTCCAACCTCCTGTATTTGGTCAAAAATAGTTTTTGTATTACAGAACTTATTATATTTTTGCAATTTTGATATTCAAACATGTATAGAGGTTGAACGTTGGACTTACAGTTAGCAACATGCCTTTCATTCAAGATGAGACAGTTTTTGTCAACATCTTTGTAGTTCTTGTTGTAACCCTCTTGTTTGATAAAATATCTAAAACATTTATCAACTTTTGGTTGATTTATTCATTTTTCCCCTTGTTTTTGATATTTTCTCAAATTTTCTTAAAGCATGTTCTTTATCATATATAAAAAATGTTTCATTTTGGTTGACCAAATAACAACAGGCTTGTGTATGACTGGGTAATCACTTTTCTGCCATATCATTCGGAGAGATCTATCTTGAGACATGCAAAACAACTATGCATCTCCACATAAAGATTAGCATTTTCATTATGTTTATATCACCTTAGATTTTACATCATCATGGGAAAGCAACCATACATGTTAATGACTATACGAAGGCCTTTTTAGCCTATTAATTCCATATGATCAGCTAAGTAGTCAATGTACTATCATTTCCCAAAAATACAGTTTAATATTCAATCACCCCAATATCTCTTCATTGTCAGGATAATGGCTATCATGTTTGACCAAAAGTGGTCAACAGGACCAAACATACATGAGAATATATGTCCTTTCAAAGTCAGAGTTATTGACATAGTTTTAAGTGAAGGAATAAGAAACAAGTCATAATTGCCCCAAATGCATTCAGTTTTCAGGTCAATGGCTATCCTTTGAATCTTAGAGATTCAAGGACCAAACATACACAAGTGCATGTCCTTCCAACTGGGCAAATGACATAATTTTCAGCAAAAACAACTGTTTGAGATCTTTTCCTTTAAAAAATCCTTCTTTTAAGCTTCTTAAAAGCCTGAGCTGAATAATCTTGAGTTTTGTTCATATTCACCAGAATTTCAATAACCTCTTGATCTACCACATCTTGAAATATTTCTTTTGCTACATTGGCTTCATTGATCAATAGGTCCTGCTGTGCCAACTCTTCTTCAGTCAAGGAATGGGCAATTGCTTCCCTTTCCATTGATTCTTTAATAAGTCTTTCTTTCTCAGCAAGAGCAGCAGCAGCAGTATCTACAAAGGATACATCTTTCTCAACATATACAGCAGGCTCATCCTCTGTTGATATCCCTTTGCCTTTTTCTTTTCTTTTTCTCAACTGCTCTTCATTCTCTTGCTCATCACTAGTTTCATATTCTTCAATTTCTTTGAACAGTTGATCTAATTCCGAATCATGCTCTGCCCTCTTGGAACTAACTTCTTGATCATCTTCAGGTTCAGTGTTTATCAGTTCCTCAGTAGTAGCATTCTCATTCACATTCTCTACAGTCATCTCCTCATCCACAATATCAGTCAACTCTTCTGTAATCACATTCTCATCATCATTTGTTTCCTCTTCACACACCTCTTCTTCATTCTCATCACTAACATCATAATCATTCATAATCATTTTCAAACCATCAATATCATCAATACTCTCTGCATTAGTCATACCCTTGTCTGGACCGTTTCGGATCGGATCTTAATCAATCATGTCATAACTTACACAAAATTAATCGTGTTGACAAGAGAGTTAATGACGGGTTACTATGTTTAGAAAGATGACCGTTTGTTAAAGGCGGAATCAATAACAAACATACGGTTGCAATGAATATTCAAAATACGAGGACACACGAAGGATTCACTCAAAAGATTTCGATTTATATAACGTTAATCATACAAAAGGATAATCGATTAGGGTTTAGAAGGAATCCTAGGATAGCCGTCACACACAAAATATCCTCTTAATTAATGTGTCGGTCTTATCCACTCTGTCACTCGTATTGCGTGTTTTCCGTCAATTTGGCGGTGTGCCCTAATTATTCTATTTATAGGCCTGCCAACCTAGGACAGCTGTCATTCCTTCTAGAAACCCTATCCGATAGTACATATTCAATTTACATATTCAAAAATTATACTAAGTGTAAAACAAGTCTTCCGGGTAAACTTTTCATTAAACTTCAGTCTCCGAGTACGCAGTGTACTCGGCCTTCCTTCAGACTTGGTAAACATAGAAGTGTACTCGGAATCAGTTTCCGGGTAGACTTTTACTTAAAGAATATTTTACCAAGTAAAATATTCACCGAGTAGACTTCAATCTTCTTGGACTTATCAAACTTTGCTCGACAAATCCTTATGAGCAACCTTGTTCTTCTATGATCCTGTTCGGCTCATTGTTAGTTAAACAACTTATTGATAAGGCGTACTCGGGAGTACATACCTTACTCGAGCAGAACCTTACTCGATATAACTTAGAGATATTCCATCAACTCATCAAGTATACTCGAACCATAATTATTAAAGAATACCTTTCCCGGTCTTCCAATTACTTTGCTTCTTGGACTTGGTTGACCAAACCTTACTCGGAAGAGTAAAATACTTGGTCTTGAAGAACAATCCTGCTTGACAAAGTGAACCTTACTCGGATATGCCAAATAGATGAACCTTACTCGAAAATCACTAAAAAGCATACCTTGCTCGGATATCCACTTAAGAAGATTATTTGAAGTAAACCGTGCCCGGAAGGCAAAATCTCGTACTCGGCTAAGTAAAAGCTTACTCGAAGGTCCAAGGTGTACCCGGATTCAATACTTAGCAGTTTATGAGGAGGTTGAGAAGATTCCAATCTTCAATATTCTTCATTTAGGCCAAATCTCCTCATTTGGGTCAAACTCTTGACCCAACAACAACGAAGGGTATTCGCTTGATCCTGCAGTTCAAGCCGACATTGCTCAAGCTGTAGCCGCTGCAGTGAAGTAATTGCATCCTGGAAAGTCTGCTGCAAGCCATGCAGGGACCGATATGAGGGCAGGGAATGGTGGGAAGAAAGGTGATGATGAGGAAGGTGACTCGAGTGAAGTTCAATCTGTAAAAGTAGCTGAAAGGAGAGAGGCCGAGGTGGGTGTAACTACAAGTCGTTAAAAGGTTGCGACCCGTCTAAGCTGACTGGTTTGGGGGATGCAATCGCTTCTCTCTAATTGATACCCTCCATGGACAAAGTTATCTGAATTAGCGAGTGTCGTCCTGACCAACCAGTGGGGTATGCTACCCAGTCGTTCATTGATGAAGCTATATACTGCTAGGAGTCGGTAGAGCAGAGGAATATTCGAGAAGAAATTAAGGCTATGAGATGGGATGATCTGAATGAGCTGGTGATGAGGCGATTTTATGCTGGTGCTGAAGTTGAAAAGGTTGAGATGAAGTTTCTAAATTTGATGGTGGGTAACGTGACACGCCGTGAGTACACTACTGAATTCAACCGCATGTCTAGGTTGGTGCCTGACATGGTGAATACCAAAGCCAAAATGATCAAGTATTAAATAAGAGGATTACCATAGAACGTCCGCACTTTGGTCAAGACAAGTAAACCTGCTACTTTCGACTCTGCGGTTAAACTCGCAGAGATGGTTTACGATGATCTGGATGTGGATGAGGTGGTGGTGGAAGAGAAGAAAGATAAGAAATGGGTTGTTCCTGCTAAACGACTCGGTACTCGGTTGTGGAACCCTAGGGATAAGAAACAGTGGGAGAAAAGGTCATGTAAGACGTGTGGTAAGATGCACGGTGGTGAGTGAAAATGAGGTAAAGGTAGGATGTTTGTAACAAGTGTGGTGAAGCTCACGGTGGAGAGTTCAGACTTGGGTCGAACGCCTGTTACAAGTGTGAAAAAATAGGGCATTATGCTCCACATTGCACCGCAAAGCCCGTGTGTTTCAAATGTGGTAAGACGGGTCATATGGAAAGGGAGTGCACTGATGGTGAAGCTGCATGAAGTGGAAAGAAGGATGCTGACCAGCCTAGGCCAAGGACCAGAGCTTACATGTTGACTCAGGAACAAGACAAGCAGATCCCAGATGTTGTGACAAGTACGTTTCTAGTAAATGGTATTTTCGCTTCTGTATTGTTTGATTCAGGTGCAAATAGTAGTTTTGTAGCTACGACATTAATAAGTTAGCAAAAATGAGATTTTGTCGTGTGCCCGAAATTCTTATAGTAGAAACTGCTAGTGATACCTCGGTTAGTATAATGAGAATAGTTAAGGATTGTAAGATAGAGTTAGGGGGACGTGAGTTCCCTGTTACCCTGTATGTTATGACCTTAGGAGGGTTCGATGTGGTTTTGGGAATGGATTGGCTATCTGAGTTTGAGGCTCAGATAGTGTGTAAGAGTATGTTGATAAGGTTAAAGTCCTTGGATGGTGGTACAGTGACGGTTTTTGATGATAAAGAAAGTTTGGGGCTTAACGTCATTTCATTGATAAAAGCCGAAGGATTGTTAAGGAGAGGGTGCTGTGCCTACCTAGCATATGTTGTCAAAGCTACGGCTAAGGCGAAAGAAGTGAGAGATGTTCCTATTGTGTGCGGCTACCCAGAAGTATTCCCTGAAGATCTTCCGGAATTGCCACCGAAGCGAGAAGTAGAATTCCAGATAGACTTAATACCAGGAGCACAGCCCATCGCGAAAGCACCTTACCTCCTGGCGCCGTCCGAGATGAAAGAACTAATGTCTCAACTACAAGAACTCCTCGATAAAGGTTTTTATAATACCAAGTGTTTCCCGTAGGGTGCACTAAGGTTGTTGGTTAAGAAGACGGATGGAAGCATGAAAATGTGTATAGGCTACCGGTTGAACAAGCTTACGGTGAAGAATAGATATTCGTTGCCACGGATTGATGATTTATTTGATCAACTACAAGGTTCGAGTTGGTTCTCACGAATAGACCTTAGATCAGGCTATCATCAGCTGAAAGTGAAAGAGGCAGACATACCTAAAACAGCGTTTCGGACGTGGTATGGGTACTACAAGTTCCTCGTGATGTCGTTTGGTCTAACGAATGCTCCCGCAGCATTTATGGACATGATGAATAGGGTGTGTCGGCCGATGTTAGACAAGTCAGTTATCATTTTCATTAGCGGTATATTGATTTATTCAAAGAGCAAGTCTTCCCATGCAGAAGAACTAAGAGAAGTATTGGAGATTTTAAAGAAAGAGGAACTGTATGCTAAGTGCTCGAAGTGCGCATTCTGGTTACGTGAGGTGCAGTTTCTTGGTCACGTAATCAATCCTGAAGGGTTTACTGTGGACCCTGCAAAGATTGAGGCAATAATAAATTGGAAGACTCCGCAGAACCCGACTGATATATGCAGCTTCTTAGGGTTGGTTGGCTATTATAAGAAATTCATTGAAGGCTTCTCCAATATGGTCGCATCGTTAACCGGAAGGACCCGAAAGTTTGTAGTATTCAAATGGGGTAAGTTTCAGGAAGATGCTTTTGAGAAAATGAAGAAAAGACTCACACAAGCTCCAATCCTTACTCTACCCGATGGTGATGAGGATTTGATTGTTTGTACCGATGCCTAGCATCGTGGGTTAGGTTTCGTGTTAATGTAACGAGGAAAAGTGATATCTTAGGAAGTTGAAGGTTCATTAGAGTACTTACCCGACACATGACTTAGAGCTAGCAGCAGTAGTGCATGCTTTTAAGATATGGAGACATTACCTATATGGTACTAAGTGTACTATTTACACTGATCATAAGATTTTGAAGTACTTCTTTGAGCAGAAGGAGTTGAACATGAGACAAAGAAGATGGTTGGAGTTGATTAAGGACTATGACTGTGATATCAAATACTATCATGGCAAGGCTAATGTGGTTGTTGCCGCGCTAAGCCGTAAGAATGAAGAACTCATTACAACAGTGAAGTCATATAAGTTGATCATTAACTCAGATATCTTTGAAGAAATCATCGAAGTACACTCGAAGGTGCTTATGAATGAAGGGCTAGTGAAGAAGGAAAGAATCTTCGGACAACAAGACGAGGTGATGGAAGACAGTTATGGTGTTAAGACGAGGTTTGACCGCATGTGGATTCCACGTCACGGAGATCATAGAATACGAATCCTAGATGAAGCTCATAAGTTAAGATACTCGATCCATCCAGGATCCACCAAGATGTATCAAGACCTAAAGAGAGACTATTGGTGGCCAGGTATGAAGAATGATGTAGTAGATTATGTTAGTAAGTGCCAAACTTGTTTGCAAGTCATGGTGTTAAGACGAGGTTTGACCGCATGTGGATTCCACGTCACGGAGATCATAGAATACGAATCCTAGATGAAGCTCATAAGTTAAGATACTCGATCCATCCAGGATCCACCAAGATGTATCAAGACCTAAAGAGAGACTATTGGTGGCCAGGTATGAAGAATGATGTAGTAGATTATGTTAGTAAATGCCAAACTTGTTTGCAAGTCAAAGCTTTACACCAGAAACCTTATGGGAAGATGCAGCCTTTGGAAATACCTGAGTGGAATTAGGAACACATCACCATGGATTTCATAACTAAGCTACCGCGTACACCTAAACATCATGATACCATTTCGGTGATAGTGGAACATTTAACTAAAAGTACTCACTTTCTGCCTATACCAGAGGCTATCTCGTCAGAAACGTTAGCAAATGTGTTCATAATAGAAGTTGTGACTAAGCATGGAGTGCCATTATCGATCGTGTTTGATAGAGATACTCGCTTTACTTCAAGATTCTTGAAGAAGTTCCATGAGGCCATGAGAACAAAATTGAACATCAGTACGGTGTATCATCCTCAAACAGATGGGCAGTATGAAAGGACTATTCAAACCTTTGAGGATTTGCTGCGTGCTTGTGTTTTTGACTTTGGGGGGACGTTGGGATGATCATTTTCATCTTGCAGAATTCTCTTATAACAACAACTACTATTCAAGTATTGGTACGCCACCGTTTGAGATATTGTATGGTAGACGTTGTAGCACTCCTGTATGTTGGGGAGAGATTGGTCAGAAAGAGATAGGAAGTTTGGAAGTCGTGTAAGAAACCTCTTCAAGGTTCGATCAAATCAAAGTAAGAATGAAAGATGCTCAAGACCGACAAAATTCATATGCCGATTAGCGACGACGACCGATTGAGTTTAACTTTGGTGAAAAGGTGATGCTCAAGGTCTCGCCTTTGAAGGGAATTATTCTTTTTGGGAAGCGAGGAAAGTTAAGCCCAATGTACATTGGATTGTTCAAGATTGTAGATCTCGTGGGCGAAGTGGCTTACAAGCTGGATTTACCTGAAGAGTTAGAAGGGATTCACTCTACCTTTCATGTTTCTCAATTGAGGAAATCTCTAGCCGATGACACATCTCATGTGCCATTAGTAGACATCGAGGTTGATGAACAGTTGAACTACATTGATCAGTCGTTAGATATTGTTGACCGTAAAGAAAAACAGCTTCGTCATAAGGTTATCTCCTTGGTGAAAGTGATATGGAAGCATCGTAAGGGATCATATGCTACATGGGAAGTTGAAAAAGAGATGCGAAAGTTTTACCCGAATTTGTTTAATAATAGTTAGGTTTCGAGGACGAAACCTATTAACGGAGGGAAGACTTGTAACATCCTACTTTTGATAATAATAAAAGGAAACGTGTTTATTAAAAGTATGTTAATAGTTAAATTAAATAATAGAGTGGGGGCCTGGTTAATAAAGAATGGAATAAGGTATGGTGATGGGTCTTAGCTCCATGGGCTTAAGGGAGAATAAATACCCCTTAAACCTCCCTAAAACCCTAAAATCTCTCATTTTTATCCATAAGATTCCATACAAACTCAAAACAAACACAAACACTCTCAACCTTACGGCCGAAATCTATTATCCAAGAATCAAGCCTAGATATTAATAAATCTTTGGCTTAGCGAGCGAGAATGAGTCCTTAATGTACGTCAAAGCTAAATCGTAGCCTATAAACGTCAAAAGGTACGTGCTTTACGTATAAAGGTTGTGTTTTTAAGAATGGTTTGCCCTAAGACTTTGTACTAAGGCAAATCGGGTATTTTTAAACCATAAAAATATAAACTTGATGTTAAAAGTGGACTTGATGAACTCGTGAGTATGTACGGCTCGTGTAAAAACCCTAGATCTAGCTTAAAAGGGTTTAAAATCAATAAAGGTTTAAACTTTATAGTTAAAAGGAGCTAGATCTTGGTCTAAGATAGACAGGAAAACGTTTTAAAATGTGATATAATATTGAAATATGAGAATGGATGTAATATATGTGGTAATAAAGATATTAAAAAGGCTACAGTGGAAGAGTTCGAATAGAAATGTATTCGAATGGATGGTTTTGGAGTAAAAAGTGTTTGAATAATATTCGAATATAAACTGGTAAATATGGAAAGTATATAAACCAAATTATGTAGGAAATCTATGGTTTAGCAAGCATTCTAAATGGATGTGGAAAAGTGTTCGAATCGAATAACCAGTCGTTTAGAAAGGAACAATTCGAATAGAAATCCATTCGAATAGAATCAGCTATTCGAATGGAATCAGCCATTCGAATGGAATCTGCCATTCGAATGGAAGGTCCATTCGAAGAGAATTTGCTATTCGAATGGAAGGTCCATTCTAATAGAATCTTCCATTCGAATGGAAGGTCTATTCGAATAGAATCCGCCAATTCTAATGGAATATCCATTCGAATAGAACTGAGAATTCGATTACAATAGTCCAGAATTAGAATTTTCTGATGAACTTTTAGTGAAGGACTGTTAATGAAAATAAAATTTTTCCATGGTGACCTAGCAGCTTAACCCCAGCCAGGGGCTCTGATCCTAGACCCCGCTAGGGGCTGCCACCCCTAGAACCCTGCTGCCAAGCCACTGCCCCCGGACCTCCGTTCGTTGAGGGGTTACAGTAACTTAGAAGTATGATATAGTTAGAGATAGTTAATTGATACTCGTAATTATTATACAGTTAACCGTGTACAGCTAAATAGGGGTATTAATATAGAAAGAAACAGGACCCAGGTGAGTTTCTAGACCCATTTCCTTGTTATGTTTTCGGGGCTGTGTGCAAACTCAATGTGTATAGTTAATACACTTACCTTAAGTGGTAAGTGTATGATATATGAATGTGTATGATTTGTGAATGTGCATGAACGATATATGTAGGAGGTAAGAGTATGTACGAAAGTATATAAAGAAAGGTGTATGTAAAGGAACATATGTATGGGTGTAAGGAAAGAAGGGACCAGACCCTAGTAATATCTGAGGTAGAAGGGACAGACCCTAATAATATCTGAGACATGAGGGACTAGACCCTAATAATATCTGAGATAGAAAAGAAAGGGACCATACCCTACAAATATCTGAGATGGTAATGATAGTTATGTATGTAGTATGAAGGTATGAAAGTTTGATGGTATGAAAGAATGTATGAATGAATGTTTGAACGTACGAAAGAAAGGTAATATGTAAAGTATATAATATGTATATTCGGATGCGTATATGAAAGTAAGTGTATAAATGTATGTTGTCTGATTAACTAAAAATCACTTAGCGTAGCTGACTTTTAGTATGCACGCAGGTGTATAGGTTGAGGCAGCTCGCTTGAATAAAGGCACATGGCATTGGACTGAAGATACTGGCATATTGAGAAGAATGTTATGTTGTTATATTTGACTTTTTTTTACCTTGTAGGACAAATTTGAAAGATGTTAAGACAAGATCTTAAAATGTTATGTAATATATTTGGTTAAAGTTTAAAGTTCGCGAAAGTTTTAATTAACTCTGATATTTATAACTGTGTTTATGAGTAAACCTAATATCAAAGTAGGGCACCGGGACAGGGGCCTTACAGTTTTCGATATGAATCAGGACGTGTATATATGTTATTTTTGTTGTTATTATCTTTTAGATTTGTATACGGTATATGTAGAGAAATTGTATAAAGAGATTATTTATTTGTTTTATAAATATTGATTAATAAAATCCTGGCCTATGTCCTACAATCTTAAAACATATTTTAAACTTTCTCAAGATTTTTGTGACAATCTTAAAACATTTATAAAGGATATTGGGTTCACGAAAATTTAAAATTATTAATTGGATTTTAATAAATATTTTGGGAAAAGTTTTGTGTAGTACAATTGACTAAGGATTTGTGATTAGAGTACAATGCATAATCCGAATACCGTGATACAAAATGAGTGATTTGATTAACCATTTGGAAACGATTTTTGTAATCGTATGTGCTCTAACTATAGTGTTAGAAACGGTTTTGTAAAGCCGACAGGTTTAATAGTTAAATCAATTTGTGATCGTTTATTTCAAAAAAATCGAGTAGAAGCGGTTCATGAAAAACCATACAATTTAAAACGATTTGAAGTGATTCTTAGGAAACCATTTGTTCGTGCAAATGTTAATACGCTAACGTGCGTTAGATCGGGTTTAATATATAATCAATAAGTTTTTAGCAAACGTTTCATCCCTAGCATGTGGGTTAGAAAGTGATTCTAATACTTTATGAACTAAATGGCACGTTTCCTAACATGAGTGTTAGGAAAAATTATTTTGTAAATTACGTTAAGACGTTTTTTTGTAAACGCTATGTCATCTAATGCGTGTTGAATGAGGTTTATTAGTATATAACCAAAAGGCTATGACGCATGTATGAGAAACCGATATTGTGTAAATGAAAAAGGTTCGTTTCCTAGCACACGGGTAGGAATTGATTCTTTTATAAAGAGGTTTTCGCAAACGTTAATTTATCTAGCATGTGTGTTGGACGATCCAAAGGTTTCAACACGGTGTATTCGAAACTGTATAACTTCAAGAATTGGTATTACAAATTATTATTGTGTATAATAATATGGCTAGAAATTGTCTAATCTTCTAACGAGCGTGCTAGAACTATTATTTTAGTAAATAATTAGCTTTAGACTTTTAATATTTCTAATGAGCACATTAGAAAATGTGGGTTTGTAAACCCATAGAAAAACCTTTGTGAATGTTTAATTCTATAACGAGCATGTTAGAAATTATTATATTGGTAAAATAATTTGTAATACGGTTTATATATAACTAAAGGTTGTAAACATTTGTCTCTAAATGTTTAAACTTCTAACGAGTGTGTTAGAATGAGTTTATTGTTATAAACCATAATTTTTAAAAATGATATGTAATCGTTTATTTTCCAACGAGTGGTTAGAAACATGTTATTTTATAATATTGTGAAGCCATTAATTGTCTACTGAGCAACTTAGACATGGTGTTGTCTTTAAACAATAATCTTTCAAAACATTTGGTAAATGTTTAATGCTAACAACCAAGTTAGAAATGTGGTTAGTTGCAAATCGTAATCGATAAAGCGTTTCATAAACATTAGTTTTCTAATATGTGTATTAGGAATAAAATATTTTATTGTGAAACTGGCTATAAACTTTTGCAAACATAAAGAGATATTTTGAAAGGAATAAAATATGTGTTTGAAAATTTAAATGGTTCGATGATTATGTGAGAAGTGACATGTCGGGTAGACTATTGATGGGGAAAACAACATGGTTTTGTTATGACCAAACTTAATTGTCCAAATATTACTACTAGCGTGTAGAATATTATTTAGCGTGTTACTATGGCTGGACATATTTTGATTGTTCAAGAATAAAACATCAGTATAAAATGAGATAATGATGATATGCCTACATGGAGCTCTATTTAGGGATTACCTCAAGGCAAAGCACAAGACAATAACATTGCAGTGATTTTGGTCGAACGAAAGTGTTAAAACTAATAACACTTTGAGATTGATGTCTAGTTATTATCAATATGCATTGGAATTTTTGTTAAAAGTATTGTACACATTATCTTATAACTTTGGTTTTATTATTTGGGGTTCAATATCTTCGTAGAACACATGCAATTTTACAACGAAATTAATCAATGTGTATTTTGGCTTACAAAATATTATTTTGTAGATTTCATTTAATGGATAGTGCAATAAGAGATTTTCGCAATAAACAATTTGAGAGTTGTTCCGTTGACTATAAGTATGCGAAAATACATCAAATGTCTAATTAGGCCAAGTGCAAATGTGGTGAGTGTATTAAGATAAAATACATAAGAACGAGATATGTCATTCAATGTTGAGAGCATCAACATAAAATTGCACACGTGTGTTTCGATGATTATGAACATTGAAAGTAATATATGTTATTATTGTAAACTACTATAATAAATTTTTTAATATTTATTATGAGAGAATTATAATAATGATGAACTTGCTGGTACTTGTATTACTATTAATATTATTTGAACTTGGAATGATTGGCTATCAGGATTACTGCAAACATGTAACATGGTGGAGTACACAATGTTCATAGTGAGCTAATTTGGTGATTAGACTCGAGTTCCAGTTGGTTGAAATCAGAATCTAGATACATGTCTGATATTGGCATAATGAAGACGTGTTTGCCTAAAAATGAGAATAGTGTTTTTCTAAAGACAGTCATTATAACAAGATTTAGGGTGAATATAGAGGTTATTGTCTTAGAAGATATTAATTGGCAATTTTAACTTGTATGTTAAGAACACGCCATAACAAATCATCTTAATTGTGCAATTATCTAATATTAACATAACGAAGTCATAGATAATGATTTTGGATCCAACAAACTGAGGGTTGATGAAAGATGGAGTTGTGGAATGAGACTAATGCACGTGGAAGAAAGTGAGTGCAAAGGAAAACCTAACCTATGAGATTGGAGATCCCATGATCAAGGTTCATAGGACAACCTAACTGCAAGAACTAAGTGTGGTCACTATGGGAGCATAGCTTATGTACAAGTTGACACATAAGCTAATATCTATATACTCCTAAATTACAAAAGGTGTTTCAATAAACATCCAAGTCCATTCCTAAGATAATCAGTGACAAAGGGGAGGCTAAGCATAACATATGGTTAATGATATGGGGATCATGATAACCATTATGCTTTTAATTAATTTAAAGGTCAAATCAACTATGTCATGGTTAATGATATACGGATCTATTAGAAATAATTAAAGTAAACTTAGAAGGGTGTTTATAGTCATTATTGTAATGACAAGGTTAGAGTCATATTTATTATTGTAATTAGTTAGGGGTCATTGTGTAAACTTTAGAAGTTAGAAACTGATTTATACGTAGGTTTGTGTCTGTATATATTGAAGAACAAACAATGTCATATTGTTGACTGCAACTTTAAGATTGATCTTATTTCGATTAATCCAAGATTCTTGTTTATCAATTCGTTGTTTATATTATCATGTGTTCTTTGAAAAACAACATCTGGTATCAGCGCAAAATTTCCAGGAAACGATTCTAGGGTTTTGAAACCGGTGTGCAAAACTGAATATCAAGAACAAGAAATCAAGGATTGGATGACCGATTGTAATCCCAAATCTGTTCACTCACTCGAATCAATTGAACAACAAAAAAATCCGACCAAAGCTCAGAGATAGAAGCCCACACGAAGAATCAAGAAGAAGAAATTTCTGGAAAAAATTAACAGAGTCAAGATTTATCAAGAACAAGAATGAAAAGAATCAAGAAATATTCGTTCGCAGATCACTTGGATTGGGAAATCTAGGCAAACCAATTAAAGCATTAAATTCGATTTCTTATAGACTCGCTGGATTCTGGCAGACCAAACACACCAAAGAAAAAAAATAAGACTTCCAAGGAACAAAATAGCAAAATCAGAATTGAAGGATGAAAGGGTTCTGAACAAAAGTTTCTTTTAAGATCACATAAGGAGATTGCAATGACATCAAACAACAACATTCTGCAAATCAAAATTCCAAAATTAAATGGAAACAATTATTACCATTGGAGCATTCATATGAATGCTTTGTTTGAGTCTGAAGACTTATGGAACATAATAGAAGATGGAGTACAAGAACCAACAGGGAACATAAAATTAAAAGATCGACTGGCAAAGGAATTGAAAGAAAACAGGAGAAAAGATAAGAAGGCATTACTCTACATGTATCAAACCGTAGACGAAGCGATATTTGAAAGAATTTCATTCGCAGCATCATCAAAGAATGCATGGGATATGTTATACAAGGCTTATCGTGGAGATGAAAAGGTAAAACTGGTTAAACTACAAACCTTACGTTGTGAATTCGATAACCTTAGAATGAAAGATAGTGAAATTGTTGAGGAATTTTAGAATCGTGTAATCATATTGTGGAACAAACTACGTATAAATGGGGAACACATTGAAGAAAGACGGGTTGTTGAGAAGATTTTATGTAGCTTAACAAGAAAATTCGAGCATGTAGTTGTGGCAATAGAAGAATCAAAGGATATCTCGGTTTTATCATTGGAAAGCCTATTAGGATCTCTTCAATCACATGAACTACGCATGAGACAACATAATGCATCATCATGTGAACAAGCTTTCCACATTCGATCAACAAGCCAAGGTAATACCCATTGCAAAAGCAATGATGCTGACAAACAACTGAGAGATTACAAAGACAAAAGTAGAAAATCATATTTACATATTCAATGTTACCATTGCCAAAGATATGGACAAACAAGTAGAGTATGCCAAAAAGAATTGAAGAAGAAAGAAGGGGAGCCAATCTCTTGCATGAAAAAGAAGAACAAAGAAGATAGGATTATCATGATTCTAAGCTAACAGACCTCATGGATGGCACAGATAAAAAAATCTCCCATGGATGGTACAGGTCCCATGGATGACACGGACAAAACTCAACTCCCATGGATGACACAGAGATAGCAATCATATATATGGAAATAGCAACTTACAAAGATTATAAGGGATAAACTATGAAATGGAAATTATATTATAAAGAAAGGAAGGAAAGCACCAAAGGAAATTCAACCAGTGTTCAAGATAAACAGAAACATAGCGTATGACTCTCATTTCAACAATAAAGACTTCAAGAAGACAAGAACCTATTCTAAACTTAATATAAAAGTTTATTTTAGGGGGGAAATATTAGAAATAATTAAACTAAACTTAGCAGGGTTTTTATAGTCATTATTGTAATGTCAAGGTTAGAGTCGTATTTATTATTGTAATTAGTTAGGGGTCATTGTGTAAACTTTAGAAGTTAGAAACTGATTTATACGTAGGTTTGTTTCTGTATATATTGATGGAACAAACAATGTCATATTGTTGACTGCAAATTTAAGATTGATCTTATTTTGATTAATTCAGGATTCTTGTTTATCAATTCGTTGTTTATATTATCGTGTGTTCTTTGATATCCAACAGGATCATGGTAACCATAATGATTTGAGGATCAAATCACTTATGCGAGACAGAAGTGGGATCACTTCAAATGGATTTATGGGGGGCGCAAATCCTATAGCTCTTGTAGAACCAGGCTAGTGTTCCATGACCAGAACAGACACGACAATGAGGGGTTAACCAACCCAAGAAAAGTGTTGTGGGAAATGTAATAACGTCCACATCAAAATCTTGATTGGTTGAAGGACACCTCATCTACCAACCACTAGGAGACTAAGTATGTTTCATAAAGGAAGGTTCAAAGCTAACACTACCTATCCTACAACGCTCAACCGCTGTAACTCTATTTAACACGTGAGTGTACGAATCGATCTCCATTCATGTGTGGGATTGTTTGAAATTTTTAGACTAATAATAATTGTTAGTGCATGTTACTAATAAACTAATTATTAACATGTCCAAAGAGTAGAGATGAATGTAACATCGATACGCTAAAGTGTGTAGTTGAGAACTTGAACATTGGTAAAAAGGGAAATGGGCATGTCCCATATTGGTAGAATGCTTGAGAGCCTCCTTTGTATTTTTGGTGCTAGACCAGGTCTTGAGACACATGTCAGTATGAATGGTGAGTCATCTCGACATGTGTCGACACCAGAAAAATTTCATGACAAGTGTCGTGTGTGTGTGTGAGATATGCTACCATGTGTCGTGTGTCATGATGAGTCAGCGGCTAGGTGTCAACTTCTGGTGAGGTGTGCTCCACAAGTCACCATGTTTCGTGCTGACTTATCTCATGCATTGTTATATATAGAAATGTGGTGTTCAGATTTAGATGCATCCAAAAACACGACCAGTTCAGTCACGGCCCGCATACACGCTCACACATAGTCTAACCAGTTCGCTCACCACACACATGAACCAGATGAGTTTGTGCCTGTGATAAGTTCTCTCGTTTCCAACTCTAATGATACCGAACTCTCATTACAAATATAGTTCGGGTGCTAGGGTAATCCCGACAGTACATACTGCTTCGGCTGTTGAACCCTGGGAAACAGACAGGCTCGCAGAGGTAGCCTAAAATATGTTTCAAGGGACCTTTGTTCAGCAGAAATCCTCTGCCACAACCAAGAACTACAGTTTGTTCAATCTTGTAGCTAGGAAAATGCGGATAACTTCTGGTGATCAAGACAGGTTCACCAAGAGAATGAATACATAAGAAGACACGACTAGGAGGTGATGCTCATGTCTTAGTAGGTCTCGGTCAACGCGGTTCCGGTGCAGTTTCAACACAATGATCAACTCGACTCCGGCCCGGTTTCAAGAATTAGCTTTTGGAGCACAAGTCAAGGTTTTTGGTATGAATCAAGACATGTATATATGTTATATTTGTTGTTATTCATGTTTAGATTTTTATACGGTATATGTAAAGAGAGTATTTTTTTTTGTTTTATTAATATTTTTTAATAAAATCGTAACTCTTGTCCTACTATTTCAACATTTTTTTATTAGATTGCATATGTTTTAGGACGGATTGCTCTTAAAAGAAATTTCTCGAGTTATAAACTTAAAAATAAATGTAAAAAAGATTAGTCACCGGCGGAGGTGGGTCTTGAACAACTTTGATGGCAACAACTGTTGAGGGTGGGTGGGCGGAGGGGGAGGGGGTAGCGTGACGAATTTGTGGAGGCAGTGGTAGTGGCGTTGGCGGAATTTGTGTGGTGGAGGTTGTGATAATTCAGTAAAGTAAATTGGGATTCATTGAAATTATTGAAAGAAGATGATTTGTTAAAATCAGATAACTTATTAGATTCTATTTGTTATCGATGTTGTTCTGGGTAAATTATTAGTTTCTATTTGTATGCTAATAAAAGATTTTTGTGAAAATTATGATTTGTGCCCATGTGCTTTATGGGTGGGGTACCATGTAGGTCTGATTCTCAAATTGAGTGTTATGTGTCATTCTAGTTTTTGGGCATGCACAATTTGTCGCCTGCCGTCAGTTGCTTCATTGACGGAAAAGGGAATATAATAATTTGTCATCCCAGTAATAATAGGAATAATAATTAATAATAATAATATTAATTCATCTTCTTCTTCAAAACACTTTCCATCATCATCATCATCATCATCATCATCATTATCATCATCGTCGTCGTCGTCGTCATCAGCTTCCGTCCGTTAAACCCACCAAATCGAACCCTAATTCATTCCTTTGTGATGAACAACACCCACCTCAACCTCATCTCATAAATCAAATCGTCATTTGATCTCTAATCACCACAATCAACCCATCTTCATCGGAGCTAACCACAACTCCGCCAGATTCTGCACCCGATAATCATAATAATATTCAGTTTCATCCAATTTTATTCGGTTATATATATATATATATATATATATATATATATATATATATGTATATAATCGGTTTTATCACAATACACATCTCCCCAAACCCTAATTTCATCAAATTTAATCCAATTAAAAAAAATCATTTTTTATAATGTAATTGCTCAACAGAAAACTGGGTTCTTCTAAAACGTCGTCGTTCAGGTTCTATTATTCTCCTTTCTCATTATTAACGTCTGATTCGCTTACGTCGACAGCATCCGTGGTGAATCTTTCCGTTTTAGCGACGACTTCTGTTTCTTCTTTGGCGACTCTTCAAACAATCAAAACCTTGTCACCGCCATCGCCGGCCACATGTGTTTTGTTTCCGTTTCCTCCACCGTTAAACTCAACCACCCTGAAAAAAAATGATTTTTATGTTTTGGATCTAATCACTCAAATCAAACTTAACTGATCATTCCTAAAGTGGGTTTTCGTTTTTAACAACAATTCCAATAGAAAATTCAAGAATTTCTAAGGTTTCAAATTCGTGGAAACTTGGGAAAATAAGGTTTTTAAGGTTTCAAATGTTACGAATTTGAGGGAGATGACAGTGGTGTGGGGTGGAAGGTTTGGGTAGTGGAGAGAAAGACGGTGGTGTGGTGGAGGGTTTGGGTGCCGGAGAGGATTGTGATGAGTATGATGGATTGACGAATCTGATATTGAATATGGATATTATTATTATTATTATTATTATTAGTATTATTTTATTTATTTTTTATTTAAAAGGCAACATGGTAATTTCACTTTATTATTTAAGAGCATGATGGTAACTTCACTTAGCCAACGGATGGTCAACTAACGGCTAAAGGCATAGTGCGCCGGTCGAAAAAGTTTGAGGGCACAGATCGACCAATTTGAAAATGAGACCTGTATACTGCCACTACCCATAAAACACATGAACACGAATCATAATTTTCTCAATATTTTTCAAGTAAATGAGGTAAAAGACTAGTTTGCCCTTATATATGTAACACACAAGGCCAAAATAAATTTTTATAAAAAAAATAGTTAATAGAGTTAGTGTAAAAGGTCATCACCTATATTGAATCTAAAACATAAAGGACATTTATTGCAGATATCTTAGTTAAAGAAACACAACTGGAATTTCATGAAAACATAAACGATAAAAATTGTAATTCACTTTTTTTAGGTTGTTTTATAAGAACCGGTACATGTCATTTCAGATTGATGCTACAAAATTTTTAACGTTAAGGTAGTGTTTGGTATGAAAAAAATGAAAGGTGAAACAGAATGCATCATTTCAAGGGTGTGAAATAAAACATGTTTCATTCCTCTAAAAAGGGATTTTTATTGTTCCTTAAAGGAATAGAAATGACCCAATATGACAATACTAATAATAATAATTGTTATTATTATATTAAAATTATATTATAACTATTGTTATATTATCAATATTATTATATTATATTATTATTAGTACAATTATCGTATCGTATATTATAATATAACTACAATTTCTAGAATTAATATTGATGTGCGAGAATAAATATATATATATATATAATAAATATGAATCGCAACAAAGCTTTAAAGAACAGCCTAACCTAGTTCACACAATCGACAAGAGTATCGACCGCATGTAGCAAAGAGAAAGGAAGTCAGTGTATCGAACTCAATGACACTAGAGGTGGCTTGGATACTAAACCCTTACTAAGTCCTGTCCTGAAAGATAATTAATTGATTTTATTATTTTCATTTTATTTCAATTAATTAAACTAACTTAACTTTACTTAACGAAAGTAACGATAAAACTTAACGGGATTTAACGATTATGGGAAACGAATCACCTAGGCAAGATGATTTAACGACTATAAGATGACTCGGGTGCTAACACGTGGTTGAAACCAGGGTTCTAAAGATGATCTAGTATAGGTGAGTTTAAGACAATGGGTCGCTACGGTCAATTTTACCAGTAAACCCTAACAACATCTAGTTAGCTTTTAAGTCTTGGTTGTTTTATCTATGTACCCTAATGACACATCACTTGGTCCATGTCTAAGTCACAGTTCTCACTAAGTCTCAAGATATTACCAACCTATGAGAGAAGGGGTAACTCTATACTAAGGACAAAATAACTCAATTTACAAACTACCTAGTCGACAGTTGGAAAACCGCACATGGTCTCGCAACGAATAACCAATCAACTAAACCAGCAAGACAAGCCGACACATAAAGCCAACTGGTCCAACTCAAAGGTGGTGAACCTACTGGTTTTAATGATCTAAGAAACACAAACCCTAAGGGTATGTCTACCACAATCAATCAACACACAAGTATTAACCGAACTATGCAATTAACGATGACTAGAAACTAATTCATGCTATAATCAACCACATAGGGTACATGCAACCTAAAATACATCTATGGAAGTAGGTAAACAGAGAATTAAATCACAAAATACAAGATTTACAATGGACAAACAATCAACCGCACGTTAAGCACCCTAAACTAGTTAATTTAAACCGTTAAACATCAAATCTAGGTGATTCAAACAAGATTAGCTAAGCATAATGAATGAAAAGTAGATAAAATAGATAAATATGATAAACATGTTCATTAGAAACTGATTACAACCTGTTTGAATGTCAAATTTCAAAAACAAACTCACAATCGTTAAAATACTCAAAACTGACAACCGGGTGATGAAACTTGAAACCGGCAGCTTGTCCTCCTTGGTAACTCGTCCAAGAATGATGTTTGGTGGCTAGAATGAGGATGTCTATTGAATTAGGGTTGATATGTGATGTTTGTATAATGTAAAATTCGTTAAAACCCTAAAATCCAACCCATTAAACAAACAGACCCGGTCAAATGAACCACTACAAGACAAAATAGTCGTTTTGGAATTCTGGCCAGCCCTATCACCACGTCTTTTCGATTTTTAACTCCTATAAATTCGTATACACACGTTGGCTCTGATTCGATCCCCGTTTTAGCCTCGTTTCCTTTCGTTAAGGATTGTTTTCCGCTCCTTTCATCCACGGGACCTACATCATACACAAATATGTACTTTCACTGGAATATTACTCGATAAACATCAAAGTTAAATAGAAACCAACATCAAAAAGCGCATGGAAATGTGTGTATTTTATAACACATCAAACATTCTCACACTTAAACCTTTTTCATCCCTTAAATAGAAGTATGCACAGGATCATAACCAAGAAGAAAGTAATATTCTCGGTTTATTTATTATTTTATTCAAGCGTCATAAACATATTGACGTATTAACCACGATTGCATAAATATTTATCCACTTTAAACCCAGCCACGAACCCATTGAGCCCCTAATTGTATTTAGCATTAAGTTTAAGTGATCATTAGTAAACCTATGGATCTCACACTCAAGAGTGGCAGATAATCTTAACTGTAACTCAAACGTAGAAATCTAGCTAGGCTATTGTCGATGCAAAATGGTCCGACAAATCACCGTAAGCAAATGACTCTTTAATGGTAAGAAGAAGGTGCACTATATGGAATTATGAATGATTGGTCATGCGATAATCATACGAGCTGATCCTAGATATTATTGGACTTTGTCATGTATAAAACTAAAATGTTATTTATTGACTAAGAACTTTTGAGGCCCAATAGCGATAACCTCAGAGTCACTATCCCTTTGGCAGCGCGTAAACTCTCAGCCCTGTCTAGTATGGACAACTTTGGCCTCTTTTGTTATTTCTTTTTATGCTTTTCGCATCTTTTATTTGTACCTTTTTTTAATTGAATAATACTCTAAATATATTACTAATTCTAAGCTCGTGAAAAGATAGACTTTTGGCGGTGCGCACCCACTCAACTTTTCATAAAACGAGTGATGTGCTAGATTTTAAGTGCACCCAATTCTCACCATATCAAAGTAAAAAAGATAACAGTAATCCTCCCTATATCCTATTGAATATTAGCTTCACCATTTCTCTCAAGATGAGAACCCACAAAGTTTATGAATTCGTTAAGTTACATTTAAAAATACTAATGGGAAACTTTTCAGGATTAGTTGGGCCAACCGACACATCCCAAATTAGATACTCAACTGTTCTGATTTATTATATATATATATATATATATATTAAGAAAACACCAAGAGATTGTCAAAAACACTCGGTAATAATATCATTTCCTGTTTAATACAAAAATTTGATAACAATGGACAAAAGATTTTAAAAACTTATTAGATTTTAGTACAATTTCTATATATATGTGTGTGTGTGTGTGTGTATTTTCTACAAGTAAAATAAACTCTCATCCCCACACTTGAACAACGAATCGTCCCCGATGAGCACTAGGAAAAGATAACAAAATAAAAGCAACTAGAAACAAAAGCAAATAATAGGATATAAGAACGTATTACTCCCATGTTTTATTTGCATGTCTTCATAATATGTGTATCAACAACCGTATAGCATTTTGTTCGCGACCGCAACCTTGGGAGAATAGTTCCAAAACGCCATCCAGAGCTATCATGCAGAACCTTAGCAAAATTGCTCGCATATAGAAACGTACACAAATAAAACAAATATAAGTAATAAACATGTTTTTTTTGTATTTTTATTATTTTGTAATTTTTATGGATTATATCTATACTATATTAAAATAGATATAGGAAGGATAGAATGGTCATTTGAACAAAAACTCATAAAATTAAGAGTTTTACAATCATATGCATGATATACAACTCCTAAAGCATGCTTGATGATTATCAACCCATACATTTTGAATTCCCGCCTGTGCCTTAAAACATTCAAAAAGCAGATAAGATGCTTTAAGGTTTCTTTCACTTTTATTCTTTCAAAATTTTAATCTCTCCCACAGTCCCTCCCCCTTTTCTGCTGCGTATGAACACCCTCGTCACACTTCCCCAGCTTCTATGGTCATTTCGTCTCCACCCAAGTCAAATCCGTCGCCGTCGCTGACACGTGAACCAATCGCTGGAATCAGGAACATCCTTAAAATTGTCAGATTATTTTAATTATTTATTTCTATTCTTCATGGTTACAATGTTTGTATCAATAAGGGTGGGGCAGTTTCTTATTAACAAGTTTAAAGTTCTGTAATAATTTTCATAAAAGAGGCGGTGTTGCGGGTTGACAGGTCAAATTTGACCTGAATGAAAAATATAAACAAACATGAAGTCAAAGAAAGTAAATGAACGTATATAAACGAAATAATTGAATGTGTATAAACAAAAAAAATTAACGAATATAGACGAGCGTCCGCAAATGTAAATGGACGAACATAAACAAGTTTCAACGGTGTATGGCCCCTCTTATAAGACAATTAGCTAGGTGCCTTATTGTCTTAACAGCCCTCATTTTCATGTCTGAGAACTGCTTTATATTATGTTTTTAATACTTTTGGAAGTTTTATCATATATGTTGTACGTGTCATTAAAGTATTATTGAATGGTTGTTTTTGTCTTGTCATCTTATGCTTTGTCTGAAAATGGTGACTGCATGCTTAAGACCCTTTTGTCCTTAATTATTGAATCTTGGTTTTGAGGCATGATGTATTTTGCATGTTGTAGTGTCGTAGGTACGGCCATGTGCGATCCTTTGCTTATGATTTTGTTTTATAGGCCAACGCAAATTGAATGTTGATGCTTAATATGTTTTTATGTTAAGCTTAATGGATTATTCATGTTAGTTAATTGCAAATGGTTACCACTGATGTTTATTGTATGCTTATGTAGTTATGTTCAACTGATGGTGGTGGTTATATGTTAACAAATATGTTGAATTTCTTATCTATGGTGCGTAAATAAAATATCAATGGTTTTTAATATATATTAGTAATTTCATCGGTACATGCAGTTACATTGAGAAGCGATAATTTTATTTGTACAGTTAATTATTAGTAAGACTTATGACTTGAGAACCATTATTGCAAAATTAACTTTGTCAGTTTGCGTACTATAGTTGAATGTATCCGCCTCTGATGATGTTTTGTTTCGATTTCGTTTCAGGCTATTTTTACTCCGGCAACTGTAGCACCGCCGACTGGTTGAAGCAGCGGACATGAGGGCTTAATTTTCAATGTATGGAATAATAATGACAATGTTTGATTTTTTGATATCTGATATTAACTTGATGCTATATGTGAATATACAATTATGTCTTTTGGAAAGAATTGGGTAATGCTCCAACGAGAGCAATATTTTAAATTTTTACAGAATCAATGTTGAATCGTTTACTCTTCCATATTAGTCAAAATTAATATTGGTAAGGACTGTAACCGTTTGTTCTACAAAACTGGAACTGAACTGAAACAAATCTAAAAAAGCGAAGCCGGAATGAAATGAAACCCATTTAAATAAAAACCCAACTAAAATGAAACCGAACCAAAACGAAACTAAAATCTGAATCCAAAATCCAAAAAATCTGAAAAGGAACTTCAACGAAAACAACAACCAAAAAATCTAATCGAATTGAGATTTTTTTTTAAATACTTTAAGTTTAATAAACTTTTTTCTTATTTTATTCTAATAACAATTAACTATGCAGTTACTTGTCCAATCACATCATTTAATGTTAATCGATTAGACGTTGGAGAAGAAAATGAACCGTCAACTACTAAACAAGTTCTATATGTACAAACTCAAATAACACATGTTACTTTTTTCTATTCATTTACTTTTTGGATAAAGTACATGTATTCACACTTTATTTCATAGGTTATACCAAATATTTTTATAAACATTCTTCTGTTTTTATATTTAATAGTTGTCATGATAAATACCAGAGAAGCAATTGCATAGGGAATTTCACGAGTGAAAAGTAGACACGGTGTTAAAATGCTTATATTAAACAAAGGCGTTAAAGTTACAAACAAAACTACAAATGTGGTTTATAAGGAACTATTTAGTAGTTAATGAATTTTTCATTTTGAACTTTTGAATATTTATCGAATAATTGTATAAAGGATGTTAATTTCGTTGAAAGTTATATTTGATAATCAATTTCTTTTACCGGTATTATTAACAGCTAAATATCATGTACCAATCCCAACTATATGACAACCTATTTTATAATTTTATATTAACTGCTGTTTTTATATGATTTATAAATTTCCACCCTTGTCGTACACGGGTCAATAGCCTAGTAATAATTAAAAGATTTTGTTTTTCTTTTAATAGTGTTTGAGTTTATCTTTAGTTGTTTTTGTTTAGTTTATTTGAATTTAAAGTCCTAGTTGAGTTTGGTTAGGATTGTTATGTATGGGTCTATATAAACCCATTAGTTTGTTTCCGTTTATTTCGTATCTAGTTTTCTATTTCATAAGTCGATTAACAAGAAAAACTATTCAAGCAAAGCATGAGTCGGTGCTCGTGTGTTGCATTGTTCTAGATACCCACTTTCAAGTTCAACGTGATGGTTCTAATGCATATAAAAAAGGGAATTCAAAATTTTAATTGTGATTAATCATTTTCTTTAATATGCATTGCTTTACATGCTTAAATACTTTTGTGGCTCCCTTTTTTTTTAATTTATATCGTCATATTTTGTTTGTTTGTTTGTAGAAAAGTGTAGATTTGGAGTAGCCTACCGAGGCAGTCATAAAAATAGTCAACATCTTATGGGCTCAATTTCTACTTGAGAAGGTAATTGATTTATTCTGGCCATAATCTGTAGCACTTATGTTTGTGTATTTATTTATATCTAGTTATAATTTTAGCTTTATGCAACTGTTATTGTTAGTATGTTGAAGAGGAATAAGGTATACTTTGTTTTCTTTTTTTTTTACTTCATTAACCTAATCTTGTGAATATTTCTCGTATATGATTACCTATACTGCTCACCTTTAAATTATCTTAGACAAAAATATTAAGAAAAAAAATGGTATGGAAAATCATAAAAGTTGGTTGTTCCTTAACATTATCCTAATATATTTTTTAAATGAATTGCAGAAGACCATATTTGGTGGTGTTGAAATGGTGATTGAAGCAAAGTCTGGTGCCAATGATCAACTGGTCCAAATGCGCATGTGGTGGTTGAAGTCAAGCCCTCTCTTCAACTCTCTTTATGGGATGTTATTTCCTTGGAATATTTGTAGAATTTATACATTGTTTAAATTTATATACATTTCATGCATTTGAAAAGGTTGTGAATTTGTATAAAGTTCTAGTTTCTGTACATACATGTTATCAGAAGCTATTTTTCAGTCTTCAAAAGAAAAATGTTGGAACTGAGTCGTAATATTAGAAACTACAAACTAGTCATTGAAAAACATGTTAAAGAATGAAAATAAACTTTATCTAAGATTGATTATTAATCTCTAAAAGTAAATAATCTAGAGACTATAATAACATGCTATTTTAGATTAATTTTTAGTCTCTAAAAGAGGCATATTAACAACTGAAATCAAGTGGTACATGAGACTAATTCTTAGTATTTAAAGCATTTTATTAAAGACTGGTTTGATATTTAATCACGAACCAAATGTACCTATTAGGGACAATATCGTCTTGTTTATAGGAATGATTTTTAGTCCCTAAAGTTATACATTAAAAACTAAAATATCATAGTATTTGTGACTGATTTGCAGTCATTGAACAAATCATTTAAAGACTGAAATAACATGGTACCAGGGGTCAAATTAAGGACTGATTATTTATGTATTGGACACTGACAATTAGTCCCGGTTGGTGCCATACAATGAAGACTGATTTTCAGTTACTAAAATCATTATCTAGGACTAGGCATATGTTACTGGCCGGAGACTGACAAATTAGTCCCGGATAAGCATTAGATACTGATTAGAGAGTATCAAAGACTAATTTTTCAGTCTCAAATATTGATCTTTTTTGTAGTGATAACTGAGCATGACTAAAAGGCTATTAAAACTATTATAAGTTGTAATGAACCAAAAATAAAAAAATAAATAAACATATTATCAAACATAAACAAAATAACTTAAATAAAAACGCCTATAAATAATAAATAAGCCGAGCTCGGGCTTAAAAATCATGTACGAGCCAGCCTCGAGCTTTATAAATGGAGCTCATTATGAACTTAAGATTTTGTAAGTTAAATGAGCTGAGCTCGAGCATGTAAAACTAATCATGAGCCAAGCTGAGCTCTATCTCTCGTAAGTTAAACGAGCTGAATGGGTAGATTGGGGGTATATTATATCTTAAATAGTTCAAGTCAAAGCTTTTGGCAAAACGGAGATGGGTCAAACGGGTTAATAGTTGCGGACATTCTTTAATTAGATTGTATTTTAGGTTTAACTAAGGTTTTTCAAGTTTGGATACATGCTGCAGAAGTGCATGGGGAAGTTCGCTGATAATGGTGGCTGGGGTCATGAAAAGTTTGTGCGGCCTGCTCTGAAACCGTATTTGAATGGAACCAAAGATTCGACTCGATTATATGATTTGTCCTGTTTCTAAAGATTTTAAAATACTTAACATAATATTAGTTCAAAAACATAATTCTAATGAAACTTAATAAAAAGATTAAATATGTTTTACACAATTATATTGGCCATTTTCATATAAAATGAATAAAACTACCACATTTAAACAAAGTGAGTAAAAATTCCTTGAATACAAACTTTCAACTTGAGTAATTAAGATCTCATTAAAGGTTGTATACTTCACATCTCTTAGTTTTTGTATTAAGTTCTCTTAAAAGTATTGGGTATTAATCTTTTTTTACATGTTATGCCTTTTTTGTACTCAACCGGTCAGCATTTGAAAAAATCAAACAAGTGACCATAAACTTTGTAAATAAACCCAAATCTTAAGACAGTTTGGTTTGGGAAACAGGTTATGGTCAACGTCATTTGTGCATTAATATTGAAATAATTTCTTGTTTCCTAAATTGAAAGTAAGATAAATTAATGATCATACTGTTTTTTTAATTTTTGGTGTGATACTTTAACCTTAGGGGGTGTTTGGTACAGAGAATGGAAAATGAGAGAAAATAGAAATAGAAATGGAATTGTAGAGAAAGAGAATTGGTATGGAGAATGAGAATCATTTCTCTTGTTTGGTACACGAGAAAATAAACAGAGAACTCTACCATACCCAACCCCACCTCCACCCAACCTGACACCACTCACCACCGCAGCCCTACCACCACAGCCCCACCACCACCAGCACCACCACCACAGCCCCACCACCACAGCCCCACCACCACCACCAGCCCCACCACCACAGCCCCACACCACCAGCACCACCACCACAGCCCTTTCTTCAACCACAGCCCACCACCACCGGCTGCCGCCATCAAATCCCCTTCTTCAACCACAGTACACAAGAAATTAAAAAGATTCAAATTTTTGGAACATAAGATATAGGAAAAGGAGGCTCAGATCTGTCATCACTGCCTCTTTGGAGATTTTGTGGTGGTGGTTGTGGTGGCGATGATGATGATGATAATCAGAAGCCACCTGCGACCACCGCCGATTTCCACCACCACTGTCACCCACCTGCGACCACAATCACCCGACCATCTGAAAACCCTAACCTACCACGAACCACCACTTGAAACCCTAATCTCCGTTCACCCGTACCACCTGCAACCTACAACCGGTTACCATCTCTGTGTTCACCACTGCGAACGGCGGAGACGGGGTGGTGGTTTGCAGAATTGGAGACGAGGTGGCGGTTGCAGACTTGGAGACGAGGTGGCGGCCGGAGACGAGGTGGTGGTCGGAGACGAGGTGGTGGCCGGAGACGAGGTGGTGACATGCTATGAGGAGGCTGCTGAGAAATGGATTTCTCTTTGTTTTAAAGAGAAATGGAATTCTCTAGTTTTAGAGAAATAGAAAGAGAAATAGAAATAAAAAGTGGAAAACAAACAAAAGAAATATTTCTAATTCCATTTCTCCCCAATCAATTCTCTGTACCAAACACCCCCTAACTTCCTAGATTAGCTATAGAGAAGCTGGTGGAATAATAAATGATGATGGCGGCATGTCGAGCCTTCAAGTTGGCCTAGTGAGGTGTCTACATGTCTACAGGCTTAAGCGAGTTTAAAGTGAATTTTTTTATATATTTTTTAGTGTCGAATTTTGTAAAGGTTTAAAGCATTGAACTTTTCTAGTTGACAATACTGGAATCGATGCAACAAGAAATAAGACAACAGAACAATTAAATGTTTACGACTTGTATAAACGCCAATTAAGTCCGAATTGTGAAAGCAAATTGGGACCAAAGCATTATCCGTGTGTTCATTATTTTTTAATTGAGATTTGTAACGCACATGGCATAATGGCATAGTGATGACCGTCGTTCAAGTCAATCAAAAACCTAATTAAACTACCTAGATAGGATAAGTAAGGTATCGTATCCACCAGAAGTATGTGGTCAATGTGATTCGTGTACAGATTTATTATTATGAAGTAACTGATTCTTAGTGCTGATCACACAAGCGAATAAAGTGAATTTATGGAATTACGCAATTAAACAAATAAACGAGTTTCAAGCAATCAACAAAGCAAATCACACCCGGGAATTCAAGTAAGCAACCTACAGTAATCTCATGCAACCTAACAGATAAATATTAATTATTACTGGTTAACTACAGACTGATCAATCAGACAAAACCTTAGACATCAATAATCGCTTTACACACGGCACTGGTTGTCAAACGGTCCTTGCCAGTGTGACTCAGTTAAGGGCAATTATATATTTTATCGTATTCAATCTACTCAAACAATCATATGATCAATTAACTAGCAACTGGTAACAAATCGTTCAGACCAACGTAAACCTAAACCAACTGAACTCACAGAAATACTAAACATCAATAATCATATATCAACCATCAATAATTATACAAGAATGTTCTTAATCACATGAGAAAAACTGTAAAAGTTACAAACTATACATCCCGGGTATGATTCGGAGAAGACTAGCCGAGCATCGTAATCGATAGATCTTCAATTATGATGAGGAAGGCCATTAGGATTGATCAAGAGATGATTGGTAGCCCTGAATTCACCCAAAATCGCCTAATAGCTGTCGCTGGTCGTCAATATATATTAGGGTTCGCCAAATAGAAGATATAGGTCAAAACCCGTTTTTCCCCGTTTTTTATGTCCATCGCGATACGCGATTTCCATATGACCATCCCATCGCTTATCGCGACCTAAGAAAAACTCATTTTCAGATTCCTCTCATCGAGAAACCCAAAATTCATATATTATGGCTCCCGTAACTCATTTTCTAGCTCAGGATATGCTCGTTTTACTTCGAGGTCGCATTTTGTCAACTCATCTTGTTCAGTTTCAGCATCGACTTATGATTTCTCATCCATACTCTTCCCGAATCCTTGTAACACTTCCCAATACATCAAATCATGCTTCGGTCTTCCCAAGATAACATTCCATGCTCGTACAAGTCTCCAATTTAGCATCTTTAATGATCGATGACCAGAAATATAAAAGCACGTATGAAGTTCCAAAGTTCAAACAATATATTCAATAAAACTACATAATTAATACACTAATATATATACAAAATACCCGACCATCACATAGATAAACCACACGAATGCTATGAATTAGTAAACTAACTAACGTACTATACAATAAATATGCCACGAGAGAAACTATAAACTAACGGAAAAACGAGTACCACGTTGTAATCTGTCATTCCCAAAATCAGCCACTCGAATGGAGATTGAGTACGAGCAGCTTCAATCGGGAGAATCCTTAGTAACAAGGAAAAAAAAGATAAACTACAACTCGGGCTGCCTCTTGAGAGCGCTTGGTTTAATGGGTCCTCAGCTTGGCCCCTCTCTCATGTCTATATAAGTAATGTTGTAATGATCAAGACTTCGCCTTCCTCCATGTTCGCCTTCTCACCGATGTAGTGCTTCAGACGGTGACCATCAACTCTGAAGCCCCCATTCTTATCTTCGATTTCAACTGCTCCATATGGGAAAACTTCCTTGACCGTGTATGGTCCATACCATCGGGACTTAAGCTTTCCAGGGAATAATTTTAACTGAGAGTTAAATAATAACACCATAAACCCACACTTGAACTGTATGTCAACTCGTAGCTGTCAGCCTTGCAATTCCTTAGTCCTATGTTTGTATTTATAAGATTGCGCATATGCATGGCCATGAAGCTCCTCTAATTCTTGAAGTTGATGAAAATGGTGATCTCTGGCAGTCGAAAGGTTGAGGTTAACTGTCTGAAGTGCCCATGAAGGACGATGCTCTAACTCGACGAGCAGATGACATGCTTTTACATAAATCATCCGAAACAGTGTAGACCCGGTCAGAGTTTTATGCGTTGTATAAAAAGCCCACATAGCGTCATCTAGTTAGTCAGACCAATCCTTTCGCTTTAGCCCAATCGTATTCTCAAGAATTTTTTTAATGATCGGTTACTCACTTCCACACCCACTAGTATGTGGGTGGTAGGCCGTCACAAGCCGATGGGTGACCCCATAGCATTGAAACGCCTTCTCCATCTGTGCGTTGCAGAAGTGAGTACCTAGATCACTGATCAAGGCTTTTAGAATACCAAACCGAGAGAAAAGAACCTTAAGAAATCTCACTACAACTCTGGTGTCATTAGTGGGCAAGGCTTTGGCTTTGAACCACATTGAGACATAGTCAACAGCCAACGAGTATGCACTTTTTCCCAAGAGATGACAGGAACGGGCCCATGAAATCAATACCCTATATATCAAAGACCTTGAAAACCTGAATAAAATTCTAGGCATCTCATTCAGGGATGAGATATTACCGATACGCTGACAACGATCACAACCTCTGACTAATGCATGTGCGTCCTTAAACATTGATGGCCAATAAAATTCAGCATCGAATACCTTCTTCACGGTGAGGCTCGCACCGTAATGTCCTCCTGCCGCTCCCTCGTGACAATGGCTCAAAATCTTCCAGCCCTCCTTAGCATCCACACATCTCCTAACAAGTTGATCAGCAGCGATACGAAATAGATATGGATCATCTCAAATATAGAACTTAACGTCATCAAAGAATTTCTTCTTTTGCTGGTAAGACATCTTTTTCGGGATAGACCTGTCAACGAGAAAATTCGCGATATCGGTGATCCAAGGGTGACAGGAATCATGTGTCTTAACGAACATCAAATATTCGGTAGGAAAACGATCATCGAGCTCAACACTTTCATCTCCAACTTCGGCACTCTCTAGGCATGAAAAATGATCGGCCGCCACATTCCCGGCCCCATTTTTATCACAGATTTGTATATCAAACTCTTACAGTAGCATAATCCAACGGATAAGAAGAGACCTAGCATCCTGCTTACTGAAGATATATCGAATAACAGCATGATCTGTGTAAAAAATGGCCTTGGACGGAACAAGATAGGACCCACTGCTAACAGCACCTTCTCAGTGGTGGTGTAGCTCTGCTGAGCGTCTTTTAGGGTCCGGCTTGCATAGTAGATCGGATGGAAGTGTCTCTCCTTCCAATGTCCAAGAACCGCACCGTATGCATAATCGCTCACGTCACACATCAGCTTTAATGGTAACGTCCAGCTCGGAGCAACCATGATCGGGGCGTTAATGAGTTTGTCTTTTAAAAGATCAAACGCCTTGATGCACTGCTCATAAAAGACAAATTGAGCATCTTTCTCAAGAAGCTTTATCATGGGTCTCACGATTTTAGAAAAAGCTTTGATGAAACGACGGTAGAATCCAGCGTGACCCAAAAAGCTTCGAATAGATCTCACATAAGTAGGCGGGGGATGTTTAGAGATTATTTCAATTTTGGCTCGATCTACCTCAATCCCCACACTTGAGATTTTATACCCCAAGGCAATCCTCTCGCACACCATGAAGTGACACTTCTCCCAATTAAGGACTAGGTTGGTATCAACGCAACGAGACGACGTCTTTTGAAGATTGAAAAGATAATGATCAAAAGAACTCTTGAATACCGAAAAGTCGTCCATGAAAACCTCCATGGAGTCCTCGATCATGTCATGTAATATAGCCACCATGAATCTCTGAAATGTGGCTAGAGCTTTGCAAAGTCCGAAGGGCATACGTTTATAGGCAAACTTGATGTAAGGACAAGTGAATATGGTTTTCTCCTGGCCATTTGGAGCTATCGGGATCTGAAAATACCCAGAGAGACCATCAAGGAAGAAGTAGTACTGCTGACCTTCTAAACGCTCCAATATCTGGTTAATGAAAGGGTAAAGGTAAGCAATCTTTCCTGGTGGCATCATTTAGTCTGTGATAGTCAATGCAGACTCTCCAACCAGGTACAGTTCGAGTGGGAATGAGCTCGTTTTTCTCATTGGTGACGACAGTCATGCCACCTTTCTTAGGAACCACTTGTACTGGAGTAACCCGGGCGTTATCAGAAATGGGAGAGATGATCCCTCCGTCAAGGAGTTTGATAATCCTTTTCTTCACCACATCCTACATCTTCAGATTTAGCCATCTCTGAGGCTGAACAACGGTTTTGAAATCTTCCTCCATGAGGATTTTGTGAGTGCAGAATGAGGGGTTTATACCTTTGATGCCGATAATCTTCCAAGCAATGGCATTCTTGTGCGCCCTGAGCTCCTTTATCAACTTCTTCTTCTCGCCCTCCATCAGTGCAGAAGCAATAGTCACTGGCAGCTTCCTCTCCTCATCCAAAAACGTGTACTCCAAGTGAGTGGGTAGATCTTTTAGTTATAAGTAAGAAGGAGGACTCTCAATGGAAGGTCGGTCCTTCGGATCAACTCGCATGATCTCGGTAGTCAAATTAGAATCAAGGGAGGACGACTCGGCGTCAGCATCAAAGGGCTGTTCAATCATGGCGACCATCTCAAACTCTGGAATCTCCCTATCTAAAATCTGTGGGTGTGAGGCAGAGCCCCCACAGATTTCACTGAAAAACTCCCCCACATGAGTCATGATCATGTTAATAAAGTATAGGGAGTCATCAGCCGTTTTGGGATGTTTGAGAGACTGTCGTACGTCAAATGTGACGTTCTCATCCCCAACTTGAAGGATCATTTTACCATCGTAAATGTCAATCAACACATGTGCGGTGGCAAGAAAAGGTCTTCCTAGAATGAGCTGAACACTGTCATCCTCGTTCATGTCAAGAATAATGAAGTCCCCGAGAAGATGAACTTATTAATGCGAACGAGCATATTTGGGTTAAATTTTTCTTATTCGTGAGAACGTCCTTGAGGAACTTGGCATATTTGGGCATTTGAGTCAGTGCCTCAAGGAATGGAACATTTTTGTGAAGTTGCTTAACAAGTTCTAAGAATTTGGCGTTCTGCTCCTCGTATTTGTCCATCTGGGGTCTCCCAGGATATGGCAACTTAGGCTTATAAACTCTCAATAACGGTTTGGATTGCTTCTCAGCATGTGTTGTACTTGTTGGGTTGCGCCTCTAGTGCACCTCGGCCAGTGGAGACTCTATCTGAATCTCCTCGTCTACCTGCTTCTCTCCATCAACCGCAGGCTTCTCGACGACTCCTCCTGTAATCACCTCCTAAATAACGAGCTCGTCACGTGCCCCAGCGCCACTCCTAGTCATTATTGCTTTGGTGAATCTTCGTGGATTTGTCTCTGTGTTGCTTGGCATTTTTCCTAGCGCTCTCTCCGATAACTGACTAGCGATCTCTCCGACGTGTCTCTCAAGATTTGCTAAAGTTACGGCTTGGTTTTTCAACATCGTATCATGCTCCGCAAATTTCGCCTCGTTTATCACTCGGCTACGTTCATCTCGCCTCAGAATCTCCGGCATCATCTCTTCCAACGAGGATTTCTTCTCACCACTATCACCTAGCTTGACATTACCCTGTCCTGGACCACTCAACGCGAATAGGTTTTCTCGACATTGTTGCTATTGCTGATAGCCACTGGTTTGGCCTCCATGAAAGTTATTCTGATTTCTCCAGCCAGTGTTATCGACGAAGGCGGGGTTTTGATATCGAAAGGCGTTATTGATGAAGTAAACTGCATCCTAATTTTCACTAAGAGTCACTGGACAATTGATGGTGTCATGGCCGCCTCTACACACCTCACACTTCGCAACACTGATCACCGTGAGACCCTTCACCATTTTCTTTAGTGAGTCAACTTGAGCTTGAAGTGAGGTGTTTGAATCAAATTCGTACAATCCTTTGCTGTATTAGTTGGGGCCTTAGTCTCTCGCCCCTTATAGCTCGTGGCAAGGTCCTGGAACAGATCAAATCATTCGACAAGAAGTTTTTTCTTCAACAGATTTTGGTCTTCTGATATAGCATCTCTCTAGTGTGCTGCGTCGCCCCGTTATAGAACTTCTCGACAAGCATCCATGTCACCAGGCCATGATGAGGAAAACTAACAAGCATGTCCTTGAATCTCTCCCAGGCCTCACAAAAAGAGTCATATGCCCTCATTCGGAAAGAACAAATTTCATCACAGATACGAGCAGATTTTGGCGTAGGAAATTTTGTTTCATGAATTTTTCTTGAAAACCAGCCCAATATGATCTAACATAGGTGAGGTCAAGACACTGGGTCCCCACAGTATTTTTACCAGTAAACCCTAACAACGTCTAGATAACTTTTAATTCTTAGTTGTTTTATCTAAGTACCTTAATGACTAATCACTTGGTCCATGTCTAAGTCACATGTCTCACTAAGGCTCGGGCTATTACCAACCTAGGAGAGAAGGGGTAACTCTATACTAAGGACAAAATAACTCAACTCACAAACTACCTAGTAGACAGTTGGAAAACTACACGTGGTCTCGCAACGAATAACCAAATCAACTAAACTAGCAAGATAAAATGACACCTAAGGTCTTGGTCCAAGTCAAAGGTGGTGAACCTACTGGTTTTAATGATCTAAGCAATGCAAACCCTAATGGTACGTCTACCACAATCAATCAACACACAAAGTATGAACCGAACTATGCAATTAACAACGACACGAAACTAATTCATGCTATAATCAACCACACGGGGTACATGCAACCTAAAATACATCTATGGCAGCAAGTAAACACAGAATTATATCAAAAAATACGAGCTTTACAACAGACAAACAATCAACCACACGTTAAGCACCCTAAACTAGTTAATTTAAACCGTTAAACATCAAACCTAGGTGATTCAAACAAGTTTAGCCAAGCATAATGAATGAAAAACAGATAAAATATATAAATATGATAAACATGTTCATTAGAAACTGACAACAACTTGTTTGAATGTCTAAAACTCAAAAACGAACTCACAATCGTTAAAATACTCAAAACCGACAACCTGGTGATGAAACTTCAAACCGATAGCTTTTCCTCCTTGGTAATTCATCCAAAAATGATGTTTGGTGGCTAGAATTAGGCTGTCTATCGAATTTGTGTTGATATGTGATGTTTATATAATGTAAAATTCGTTAAAACCCTAAAATCCAACCCATTAAACAAACAGACCCGGTCAAGTGAACCAATACAAGAAAAAATTGCCGTTTTGTCATTCTGGCCAGCCATATCACCACGTTTTTTTGATTTTTAACTCGTTTAACTTCGTATACGCACACCGGATCCGATTCAATCCTTGTTTTAGCCCCGTTTCCTTTCGTTAAGGCTTTCTTTCCGCTCTCTCATCCATGGGACCTATATCATACACAAATATGTAATTTCACTCGAAAATAACTCGATAAACATGAAAGTTAAACGTAAACCAACATTAAAATGTGCATGGAAATGTGTGTGTTTTACAACACATTAACTATTAAATCTAAATTTGGTGTGTTAACATTTCATAACATACATGCGTGATACAATGTTTTTACGCTTATTTTTATTTCGGTTTAATAATCTCGTTGCAACACGTGGGTCTTAAAAACTAGTTATTATGAATATTCATATTATTTATTATTATTATTATTATTATTATTATTATTATTATTATCTAATAATATTAACATTTGCTGCTAATAATAATAATATTATTTACTCTAACAATAATAAATTGAAGAATCGTTTCAATCCTACATGGTAACCAAACATCACAATGTAATGGTAATGATCCATTTTATTCCTTTATACATTCTATTACCACGTCCATTGCATTCTCTCATTCATTTCTTTACCTCATAACATACCATATTTTTTGAAGACTACCGATGTTACCCGCTTGTAAACAGTCAAGAGTATATGCGTTATTATAGAAAGGTTTGGAGCATATATACAATATGGCCTAACCAAAAAGAACGTCCGTAGAAGTCAGTCAAATCTAAAGAACAACACTAGAAAGCATCTTATTTTACGTGTAAGTCTAATCTAAAGAACAACACTAGAAAGAATCTCATTTTACTGCAAAAATTATATATAAAACTCCTACAAACATGTAATTTCAACAAATGTAAGATGAATTTCCAAAAAAAAAAAACAAAAAAACAAGCCTAGCTTTGATTTTGGTGTTGTATTGTAACATAATAGTAACAATACGATTCTTCTTTGGAAAATTGTTTCTAACTCTCCAACATAATTCAAACCAAAATACATTTATCAATTATGTTTTTATTTCCGTTTGTTGAAAATCATTATAAATATAATTATATATATTATCAATAGTATTATATATTTGTTGAAAAGTTGTAGCAAGCAAATTAGAAAAAAAAAATAATTAATTAATAAACAATTTGTTGGAAAAATATTGAAACTTTAAAACAACATAATTTTGTAGGAAAACTAGTTAGAAACGATTTTTTCAACATGTGTTTTTTCCATGCAGCTTTTGTAGAAAAATAATTAATAAATTGGTTTACAACAAATTTTTAACGAAAACCACGTTAAGGAAATGACTCATGTTCTAATACCAAAAGATTTAAATTATTCTTAAGAGGTTAACATGTTAACTCAGTTATTTTGTAATTTGTAAATTTATTAAACTTGTTATATTTAAATTAACCTTTCAACAACGGGTTAAATTAACCACACAAATATAATTATTCATGTATCATGTCTGTGTGTCGTTGCAAGGTATTTCATAAATTTACGCTACTATATGTAACACAAAATGACCCCGATGGTCATAACCTATCGAAAATGACAACCCCAATATGGCCACTAAACTTTCAAATAAGATTCTTAATTTGTAACACCGATCACATAGGTATATATGATTAATTTAGTAATGTCAATTAGATTTAGATGTGTACAGCTCATGGATTCTTTGTTTGTTACCGTCCACACATACCAAAACGTGGATGGACCAACTTTGTTACCTATATTATTGTACGACAAAATGTACTAATATTTTGTTCCTTTTATATATGGAAATATTTCATTAACCTGCATGTCTCAATCATATGATGTCTTCAACAACATATTGATTATCATCTTTTATTTTAATTGTTGGATGAAGGGCACATGTATTCTAGTTCGCACGAATCAATCTGTTTTTGGTTTTATTCAGAGCGTACATTATCGTATTAACGAGCGGACCCTTGTTTTTCCGACTGTATAACTCCTTGATATCTAAAAAAAATATGAAAACTTTAGTAGCGATTTTTTAGTTTATTAATTTTCTCTATAAATTCTGTAAAGAAATCATTAAACTTAGTAAACCCAATGATAAATTAATGACTCAATTGAATAAATCATTTTTGAAAATGACCCATGTAATACATTGAAGAGAGTTGCTCAAACAATGAATCAAAGAATTGTCTGAGGCATTCAATTAAAGGTGACTAATAAACATTTAAAACCTATTTATTAATTGAATAAAATCTGAATTTAAACAAACAATTAAAAATAATCAGCCGACCAGTTTCTGTTGTGCCTTTCCAGTCCCCTTGGGTTTGATATATTTGTTCGACACATTCCCAAATCAACAAACCAATTACGACCTTACGACATTTGCAAATCAGGCAAGAGATCATTATGACATCCTTTTTTTTTCTTCCTTGTTCTAATGTCGATTATATCATTTATATGTTTATTTACAAATTGTAACGTGTTTGGAATTGTGTTGATTATATCATTTATATGTTTTTTTTTCTTCCTTGTTCTAATGTCGATTAGATCATTGGATCCAGGACCCATACCATGGGATTGGATCCGTATTTCTTCATTGGCGCCATCCGTTTTGGTGTTAGAAAAGCACAAATTTTCGTTGGTTTTTCGGTTCGTTTAAAGTATGAGTAAACTTCCTGAGGGGACGACGGGAACTCCTGTACTTGCTTCACATGTGACTAACACTGAAATACCTGAAGGCCTTGCCTCGAGTGTTTTTGCACGTGTGACAGCTCTTGGTTCATGAACTACCGAGACAACACCAGGTGGTCGTACCCTTGAACACGTCACTGCACCAACTGGGCCAAGTCCTAACGATTTAGGACATGTAACGGCCCTAGAAGGATCTAATCTGGGTGACCTTGGAAGAATTATGAGGGAGACCCGCCGAACACAGTCAGTATTAGATCCGGAAGAGGATTCCGATGATTCTGATATGGCGAGGTCTCACCGTCAGAATTCCAGATCCGGCGGACTACTGTCCCCGGAAGAATGGTTTCGTGTCCAACAAGAGAACATGAAAGCGGAATATGAGCGAAGAGTGCGGAATGCACATCTTCACGCCCATGCTCTGACTTACGAAGAATCTCCCCAGAGATCTCTTTCTCTCCCTCCAACGGCGAGGAGAAGTCAGATCCGCCACAGTCAACAAACCGAACAGGAATTTGTTGAACCATGAAGGTTGCGACCTCGTCCTCGCATAGACATGCGGACGCCGTCTTACTTTGATGAGTATGACAGTTACGACTCAACGTATCACTCGGGAAACTACAGTTTCTACACGGGTGATAGCAGAATGAGTTCACAGGAAAGGAGCAGTCGCCCGCGGGACGTAGTCCGCCACGCTGAGTATCATAGCGACGGTGAGGAAGATTTCACAAAGCCATACCGCTCAGCATCCTTTGCCGAGAAGTCGAAATTCATAGCAAGCATTGCGACATCACCTTTTCCTGTCAATGCTAAAATACCTACAACGGTGGGTAGATATAATGGCATGATTGATCCAAGTGATCACCTCCAAAACTTCGTGGCGGTAGGTGGTGTGAGTGGATGGACGCTCCCTTATTGGTGTCACATGTTCGCATTGACAATAACATGGGCAGCGAGGGAATGGTTTGATAAGTTACCTGTCGGTCAAATTTCTAGCTGGGATGATCTGGTGAAGAAGTTCTCACAACAATTCAGCCAGCAGAAAAAACACACACGTGACCAGTCGGAAATTCTGGATGTTGTCCGCCGTGATAACGAATCCATAGAGGATTTTATTACCAGGTTCAATGATGAAAGTCTGAACATTGGTGCAATCAGCCAGGACATTCTTCGAGGTGCCTTCCGCAAGAATGTCAAATGTGACGAGATGATCGGCACACTCACTGGTAAGGATGGAATGCCAAAATAATGGGACGATCTTATGACTGCAGCAAAGTTGTTCGCCAATACTGAAAAAATATTGGGGAATAATAATTCAAAGAAAAAACTTAAAGTTGAATTTCAAAATCCGAGACCCAATAAACATGCAAAGGGACCAATCTGGTCAAGACTGCAGCCGAACACGGAAGCATCAAAACCATATGATGCACGATCTCTAGTCGGCAACAAGAACAAAGGGGGACCCATCGATTCTAGGCCCCAACAGGTGGACTCCTATTTCAAAGACTCTCGCATAAATTCTCACTACAGAGAACGTGAATTTCCAGAAACCACAGCCACTCACGAGGATATCATTCCTCGACACTAAAAAACATTGTTCGTGTTATAATGACATTGGTCATAACATGAACTAATGTAATGCTTTGAGGAGCGAAATTGAGACGGATGTGAAGTCCGGGAAACTTGGACACCTAGAAAAAGATGGAAAGCCCGTGAATGGAAAAGCTCCCATGCTGGATAACCAAGGCCCATCCAAAAAGCAAGTCAAGGACTTGAACGTCCATATGATCCAGGGCGGACGAAAGACGGGAGGAAAGAGAAGAGAATGTGACGAAGATGAGTGGAAAAATGAACCAGTAATTTTTTCACGAGTCAAAGGTGGTCCTAACAACAAAAACCCCCTGATTATCACCGCCCTCTTTGGTCACTATCGCTCCCAGTATGTTTTCTTTGACACTAGTAGTACATTGGACATCATGTATGAACAGTGCTTTGAACAACTGGATGAGGAAGATAAAGAGAGACTTAAACCCATCCATGCTCCTGTGTCAGGATTTGGAGGAGAGATAATGCACCCGCGAGGGGTGATTTCTTTCCCGGTCACTTTAAGCGATGGAATTCATTCAAGGACCGAAGATGTCGAATTTTTAGTTACCTACAACGTCAAAACATGACATCATCCTGGGGAGAGAAGCAATTGGAGATTTCAATGCTCACCCGTCCACAGCTCACGGTGCGGTCGGAGTTCCAACCCGCACCGGCGTAGCAATAATTCATGTCAATCGACATTGCTTCACCACAGAAAGCTCAAAACCCAGCAAAATTCCAAAACAATCTCTGAGGACTGAATCGGAGAAATGGGTTTTGAACAAGCAGTTTCCTGATCAAACTATAACAATTGGACCTGCTATCTCTGAGATAGTAAGGACCTTTTTAAAACAGTTGTTATCAAAGAACATTGACGTCTTCGCATGGCAACCCGCGGACATGACTGGTGTCCCGCGGAGCATTGCGGAACACAAGTTGAGGGTAAACCCTATGTTTACACCGATTGTTCAGAAACAACGTAAGATGGGTCCGGAGCAAACAATGATGATAATGATCATGAACTCCGGATGAATCTATACCTCCTCGAGGAGAGGAGAGAACTAGCATCGATCCGCGAGCACAATTACAAACGCCAGTTGCAAAAATATTACAACTTCACGTAGTGGGTGGAAGCCAAACCGGTTGCTTCCATTAAAGCAGCAAGTGTTAAGAAATTCCTGTGGGAATTCATCATATGCCGGTTTGGCCTTCCTCTGGAACTTGTTAGTGACAACGGTACTCAGTTCGCGAACAGCAGGCTACAGGAATGGTTGAAAGAATTGCAGATTTCTCATATTTTCACATCTGTGGCCCACCCGCAAGCAAACGGTCAGGTTGAGAGAACCAATCGGACCATCAAGGAAGGAATCAAAACAAGGTTAGGGACTAAACGGACGGGTTGGGTTGACAAATTGCCCCATGTACTATGGGCTATTCGCACCCAAAAGAATTCCAGTAATTCTGAGACCCCCTTTAGTCTAACCTACGGCACAGAGGCCATGATTCCCGCCGAGATTTGGATTCCATCCGTAAGAAAACTATTGATCGATGATAATGATCATGAACTACGGATGAATCTAGACCTTCTCGAGGAGAAGAGAGAACTAGCATCGATACGCAAGCACAATTACAAACGCCAGTTACAAAAATATTATAACTCACGGGTCCAAAGATGTGAGTTCGATGCGGGAGACTTTGTCTTCCGCAACAATGAAGCCTCCGGGCAAGTTGGCCCCAACTTGGGAAGGACCTTATAGAATTCAGAAAGTTTTGTCTAAAGGTGTCTACAAGTTAGAAAAGTTGGATGGGACTGAGATCCCCTGAACTTGGAATGGGGCCCACCTAAAGAAATGTTACATGTAGTATGTTTTTCTTTTTTGGCCTGCGTGCCTAATTAGATAGTCACAAACTATGTAATTTCATCTTTTGTAATTCGGCTTATGCCTCATCTATGGAAATTTTATTTCAGTCATTTATGACATGTATTGTTATGTAATCCTTTATTGGCATATAAAGAAAATCCTACAAACACGTATATTATGAAAAATAAAACAAAGTGTATCAGATGCAAAAAGAAACTTCTTTATTTATGCAAAAGAGATTACAACAAAGAGAGCTTAATTACAAGGAAAGGAAAAATCTATCTATGACGCGGCGTCATTATGTCCCGCGAACTTGTCTTCCGCATCATTTGCATCTTCTTCATCTTCTTCACCAAGGTCAAGAAGGTCTTTTAGTTGCTCAATGTTATCCTCTTTATCTGCAAGCTCAGATATCTGTTTCCCCAAAGAAAACTTCAAAGAATCATAATCCTTTGTCTTCTGGATGAGGACGGCGGCAGTATCTTGGCTAGCCAAAATATATTCCTCAGGAAGTTTGGAAGTTGAACCGAACTTATAACCTTCCTGGAAACCTAGTTGGCGGCCAGCCTGCTTAGAAGTTTTCAGGAGGACAGCAACACAGTTCCCAAGCTCATCACTCGCCGGGACGTCAGAGATGACCTGTTGAAGTGATAAAGTATAAGCAACTTTGAATACTTATATTATTTACAACAAAGAAGGATACATACCTTGGTAATTCCTTTGGCAAACAGCCATTTCTTGTCCACCTTGGCCCGGACAAGCTCCATCTTGTGGCCAGCACATTCTAAGGCCTGCTACCGGCTCTTAGCAGCAAGGTCAGCCAAGCATTTGTCTTTTGTTGCTGACTCAGCCTGGAGAGCCCTCATCAATTCGGCTTGTTCCTCCATTTGTTTCTTGAGAACAGCCCTAGCTTCTTCGGCGGTGGAACGAGTGGTTTTCTCAGCTACCAATGCTTGGGGACTTTCTATGGCCTCATTTATAGCCTTCAAGGCTTCTTCCTTGGCATCCGAAGCTGAGGCCGCCAGCTCATCCCACTCCTCGTTCATCGCCAACCAGTCTCGGGTTATATCCCGATTGGTGGAAATAGTATTCGCCAAATGATAAGAATTGGAGTTTAGTAACTCTTGGCGAATACTACGGCGGCGTCGCTCCTTTTCATCAGGAGGAAGACTCTACTGCAAGTATTCAAAACATACGTCCACATCGCGTAACAGTGAGTCTCGACGTAGAGACCAACGCGGACGATGCGGGGTAGGATCTTTCTCTTGAGGAGCTGGAAAGGTTCGAGGCCCATTAGCGAACATGCTCATACCTCCTTGATCTCTAAAATGATGAACATTATAGGAAGGTGACATACTGACGTGTTCAGTATTGTTAGCTTCCTTATTCTTCAAAGGAGAGTCATCTGCCACAACAATTGGTTTCTCAGCGGTATTAGGAGGCGGAGATGGCGGTGGCGGAAGAGGAGTTGAGCTCTTCAAACCTGAAACATCTTCAGAAAGATCTTTCAAGTCCACCGAATAACGTTAATAGTTGGTCAGAAATACGTTTAACTCATAACAGTTAAAAAATGTGAGAAATATTTAACTTACCCATGGAAGCATCTTCCACGTCAAGTTGGTTCAGACGCGCCTCCAAGGCAGCAGACTTTGCCTTCTTGGATTTCTTCTTCGGAGCAGCCTTGGCTGGGTTAACCTTACGCTTACCAGCTACCTTGGAGGCATCCGCATCACTAGCTTTATGAGCATCCTCAGGGATGACATCATCAGGCGTGGAACGATCACCCTCCGTAGTAGTGGTAACATCGTCGTGCTCCGCTGCATGGCTGGTGGTGGCCCTCTGACGGGTCAAACCTGCAGTTGTGTCCACAACATTAATAGCATCAACTGGAAAACTACCTTCACAGAGTGACGACTCCTCGCTAGACGAAAAGAGTACAATCACTCCGCTGGAAGTAATAGCAGTCACAGGTCGGGGTTGTAAAATGCCCTCACCTTTCAGGATAGACTCTTGAACGTAGTCCTCACCTTTAGCGTACATCGCTTCGGAAACCACGGGTTCCGAACGAAATGCGGTGGGAAATATGAAGTTGACACTGGTGCGTTCCAAAAAGGGCACATCCCTTGGGTCAATTGGGCGGCGAACCATCATTTCCCTTCTTGGTCCAACAGAGTATCGAGGGCGGAACCCTCACCTGTACAAATAATGATAAAAGTCAGAAATCAGACATTAAATTAAAGGAAGAGTATGATACAATCAGACTTACTCTTGTTGCTCCTCTCATAGTAAGGCTCCAACGAAGGAAATAGCCACAGGCGCCTCATCTTCGCACTTACCATCGCCCCCTCATGGATAGGGCGCATGGGAGTCGGCGTGGCGGTCAAAGTCGTAAACCACGACAGACCCTCATGAGCAGCAGCCGGAACCACTGGCATGGCCTCTTCCGCCTTGCGATAAGTCATGACGAACGGGATAACATCTTCCCTGATCTAGAAAAACTTTGGCTTCCAGCCATGAAGGCTACGGATCCACTCCGTATCTATACCGTTCTTCACAACGGAAGAAAAACTGTACCACCCGTCGTGGAAGGTCATCTTATAGAACACGGCAAACATGCCGACAGATGGATCGAAGTTGCGAGCTTGACAACAGAATTCGAAATGTCGAATTCTCAACATCCCAAAAGGATGGATCTTAGATATGTGAATTTCGTAGGTTGTCAAGATCGACTGAACGAACTTTGTCACCGGAATCCGAAAGTTCCCTATCGTAAAATGGTCCACATACACAGCCATCTTTTTCGGAGGTGGACTAGTGGCAACAGAACCACTCGCCGGACGCTCTGGTTCCCATTCCGTTGCCAGACCGTAGACATTAACGACGTCTTCATAATCTTTCTTCTTGAGGTTCACAACAACCTCGTGAATAGCAGGAGTATTCTTCTTATCTCCGGCCATCAGATTAATACGTTTGATCAGAAAGAATAAGGAAAGAAATCATAGGAAGTTCAAGACTTGAATGTTTGAAAGATGAAAAATTCGAGATTGATAAGAGTACAATGGAAATCACAAATGATCTATTTATACTCATCGCAATTAATGCGACTGATGGAGTGCCAGAGGAGAGAGAACCCGCGGACCGCCAGATGACTGACACGTCAAGCGGGAAATTCAAGAAAGTGCAAACAGGCTGTCAAGGGCGTCATACGCGTCTTGTCAGTAGCCCCTAAAAAGTTTCTCTCTCCGCTACGTCATCATGATTATCCAACTCTCAAAAATTTCAAATTTCAAAAATATCTCCTAAGGATATTTTCCTCAAAACAGTTTAATATCCACAAAAGATAAAAGTTTCTTTTCATTAAGAAATTAAAGTTAATTGCAACAAAGACGGAAAGACAATTACAAGATACTAGAAATCTAGACCTAGTCTATGGGTTCGGAGCTGCTGTGTCTTCCGAAGCTTTCGATGAAGTATATTCGGACGAGTCATCCTCAGATTCATCACCTAAATAATACTTCAGTTGTTGCACACCATCACTGGCCGCAGCAAATTCCGGAAGCTTATTTTGCAGCGTAAACACCAGGCTGTCATGGTCCTTAATCCGCATATTATACTCCTGCTTGACGTCAAGGCCATGGAGCGGATGACTTTCTAGAGAAACATTCGTCTAAGCATAGGTCATCCCTTCATTGAAGCCTTTTATCCATCCAAGTTGAGTTGAGGTAGTCATCAGGTCAGCAAAGCTGTCAATAAGCTCCGGACTACTCTTAATACGGCGGATGACCTGGCAACAAATAAACATAAATTATTTAGAATCAAGGCTTAAAAGACATATAATGGGAAACAAATGAGGAAAGCTTACAAAATCAAGTCCCCGAGTGAGGAACCACTGGCGATCTTGCTCCGCACGTTCATCCCTTCCTCGGACTTCTTGATACTCCTCAGTTGTTCGTTGATTTTCGCTCAAGGCTGCAAGGGCACGGGCTTCCGCCTCTTCGCGAGCTTGCAAAAGGGAGTCATAAGCAGATTGTATTTCAGCAGCACTCTTGTCTTTGAGTTCAACTTGCTCCCTCTGCAACTTCAGCTCTACTTCAAGTTCTTGGATTCGAGTGCCTTGAAGAGACGCTTGATTCTCCAAAGCTGGATTCACCTCCTGAGCTTGTGCCGGATCATCTTTTTCCTTCTGTCCCTTAGCCCGGGCAGCCTCAAGAAGGGAGTTCTGCTTTTCGCAAGCTTCCTTCCATTGGCGGGCAGCAGCAGCACTCCGGTCATGTTCACCCTTAAGGGCGGCTTCCTCGTCTGCATGTTTCCACTGGGCGGTCCTAGCGGCTAGGCGATGATCTCCGGCCTCTTTCCTCGCAGCTTCAAGAGCTCGGGAAGATTCACCCAGTTTCACGCCCTTAGAACGCAATTCACGTAGGATTTCCTGGCTACAGGCTAAAGTGTTAGCCAGGGATAAAGATAAGTCCGTGTGAAGGTCGTGACGGGAGCGGTCACGTTGGTGCACCATTTCTGCAGGTGGCACACAGTGTTTTATAAAACTCATACAGGTCCCGGGATCAGAAACCGGGACCCATTTGTAATAACCCATTGAGGGACAAACAAATCATAATCATCCCCCAGGTTCGAATCTCCATAATAACGAGAACCTGAGGCTTCGAGGAGCACGGGGATTGAAGATGGCTGCTGAGAAGCAGTCTGTGTGGTTGCCTCCCCGACACCTCGGAACGCTTGCCCAATATGACAACCTCCTTCCCCACCAGTGGTTAAAGGGGAAGAGGTAGCAAAAACTTGAGAATGAGAATGAGGGGGAGACTCCACAGTCTTGAAACCCTCCGCGTTAACGGAAGGGTTGCCCTACTGGAATCCAGTAGCACTCCCATTCTGAAAAACATAATCAAAACGACTATCAGTACCAGACTGGACGTTCGGTTCCTCAACCGAAACATCAACCGAAGGAGTGGGTGGTTTTTCTTCTGTTGTCTTCTCAGGCGGAGGAGACGGTGGTTTATAAGATCTGGGAGTTGGAGTGGGCAACCTCTCAGATATATCGTCCCCAAAAATCGATGGATTTGCAAAAAAGAAAATCTATACTTAGCTAACACTTCAAAACAACACAGTATAGAGAGTGAAATACATACCGTCCACTATATCCATCTGTTCCGCAAGACTATATTGGGGCTTCTTGGGACGTTGGGTCTTCCATCTTTTCTTCGACGACCCCTCTCCAGCGTCCGCGGTTTTTTCACCCACATCTCCCACTTGAAAGGATGAGAAAGCCATTTCCTTCTCTAATTCTGATAATAAATGTGAGACAGAGGAAAATTCAGGAGCATCGTCATCAGAATTCCTCTCCTCTTGAGAGGCAGAAAACTCAGAGGCATCGCATCATCATCTCTTGATGATAGAATGGCGATCATCCAGTCAGAAGTAATGGCATTAAGCGGAGGAGGGTTTACAATATACACACCTGTTTGAAAGGTGGTGTCCGAAATTACAGATTCTGCCCGCACCTTCGTTGGAAAAAGAAATCGGGACTTGGTATTCTCAAGGATAGGTTTGTCCCCCGCGTCACGGATGCTTTTACAGACACACCCCTGTCCTCAAAAAGAGCATTAAGCATAGAACCCGGACCTGAAAAAATTAAAAATCAATCATAAAAAACTTTGAGAAAGGGAAAGGGCAAAAAAGGGATAACTTACGTTCATTCAAATCAATGAAAACAGGCTCCATGAATTCAGTTGGCCATACATGGCTCATGCCTGCCCACAATAGAGCCTCATCGGGTAGCGCCCGCATTGGCGTCGGCTTCGACATTAAAGTGTGATACCAGTCACGACCCTTGTGAGTGGCCGTGACAACGTTTGGCAATGCAGAATTAACCGGACGACGGACCATGGCAACATGTAAAACGTCCTCAGAGATCCAGAAAAACTTATTACGCCAGTTGGCGGACCCCTTCTCGACTTCGTAACCAAGACTCCTATCGGAAAAGCCTTGGAATGTAAACCAACCGTCACGGTTGGCAAGTCGGTAGAAAACTGGAAATCGGTTAACATATGGTACCATGTCACGTGCTATACATACGAATTCATAATGACGAATTTGCATTACAGCACGCGGGTGCAGTTAGGGTAAATGTATTCCATAAGCAGTTAGAACCTTCATGAAAAATTTCATTATGGGAAAACGGAAGTTCCCATAGACGAAATAATCGGAGTAGACAGCCATTTTGCTAGGCGGCAGCAGGCTGTCTATAGAACCCGGAGAAGGAAATTCCGGTTCCCACTTCGGTGGAATGCCGTAAGCCTCCAGCAACTTCTCGTACTCAGAATGATCCCATGAAACTTCTATTTCGTCAACCTCAGTCTGAACATTCGACATTATAGTAGGATTGGATAAAACAACAAGAATGTATATAAGAATTTCAGTATTTTATCAGAGAGAAAACAAGAAGATAATCTGAAATCAAAGACGATAAAACTTCGAATAGAAGATATCTCCCACTATTGATACCCATCGCAATTATTGCGATGAGATATGAATAGTGGAGAGAGAAAGTCATCGCCCAATCAACAACCGCCACGTCACGCGGGAAATTCGAAAAAAGAAAAAGTTGCACAGTCGGGTACAGTGACAGCCGTAAAAAACGTTCCATCATCTGTTCACGCGCCTGCGAGTGGTCAACTTTTCCTTTTTTCATGATTATCTACAGCAACAGAAGATATTTTCTACCAAACCTCAAAATTCAGAAACCCCCAAAATACATTAAGTCCAAAATTTCACCCGCATAAAGACTTCACGCAGAAGAAACACTGGACTGGGGGGACTTATAGAGGTAGGGTAACAAAAAGACCCAAATACCCTTAAGTACCACCCGTGGGTCTTAGAGGAACCTCCCATTTAACACCCGCGGGACATATGGATCACCTGCATAACACGGTGGAGGAAGAACGTCCTCACACCTCACGCGGAAGCATCCAGGCACCCTCAGAAGTCATCCGCGAGATAGGACATCTATCCGTCAAAGTGACCGGAAGGCAATGCCAACTGGATAGTTGTCATCAACTAACTATCCTCTAAGAAGAATGTACACGATTGATACTTGAAGAATACGTGACTCGCCTGCCAATGAGAAAAGGACACCTGGCTAGGTTGTTATAACCGTGCACATGCTAGGGTGCAATCCGTCCTATCATAAGGTGACGCGTGTCCTTGTTGTTATACCCATGCACATGGGACGTATAGCTCAACCTATCGCAGAAAGACAAACGTTCAGGCAGTTATCAAGGCCTTCTAGAAGAGGACAGCTGGCCTAATCATCTTCCTACATCCTTCGGCTATAAATACCTGGTCAACCTGCATGAGGTATTCATTCATTCACAATCACTCTGACTCACATATACTCCGACTACACTTAGTCTATTGAGTTTGAGTACTTTCTCCTTTACGAACGTTACTGATTCTCACACCGGAGGGTGGTTATAGGAAGACCCCCCCCCCCTCTTGTCTTTCCTGTAACGAGACTCACGGTGTCTATTTTGCAGGTTCCGGTCATTGGGCTTCGGGAAGTTGTGCTCATACTGTGTTAGTAGTTATCATAATTCACCCTGTGGACTCATTGGATCCAGGACCCATACCAGGGGATTGGATCCGTGTTTCTTCAATTCTTTTTGTTTTTAAACAAGGCCAACTAATTATAATTATACTTTTTTTTATTTTAAATGAATTTGTATTATAATATATGTTTTCTTTGTTTTTTTTCTAATTTTAAATGAGTTTATATCTTATTAAATATTGATGATATACTTTTGTTATGATAATACATTTATGTGACCTACTCGACCATAAAAGTTTATCATTATATAGTAATAAACCTAAGGACTGGATAATACTAAACCCATATAACAAAATTCTTAGTTCTACCATTGGTTTGATGAATATTTTGTTATATTGTGAGTGCTAGACAAATTAGTATATGCAACCAAGTTTTATTGAAAGTTTGTTTCAATCGGTGTTGGTTTCGTTTCTCTCCATCCGCACTGTCTGGTATGACTATAGTCTCTACATCATTGCCAGTTACAGGGCCAAGCGCCACGGATGTTCCCGTGGTGACTACCTCATCTTCGTTTGGCATACCACTCACTACATTCCAACTCTCGGCTCCGGAGATTGTGTCCTTGCCACCTCCATCTCTTACTCCATCGGAGGTCGTAGCAAGGTTTGTTGAGTCGACGGTTGTCGCCACTGCAGGGTTGTCGGTTACGATACCACCTGCGGTTACGTTTCCACATGTTTCTGAGGTGCCGGTTACATTGGGAATCCCTCCTCCGTACGCTCAAGACATATCACATATGAGGTTTGAATTCGATGCAACCTTATCCGACTCGGAAAGAATAGCAGCGCTTGAAAGTGTCGTGGTAGAACAATCAAGAGTAAATCTAATCCAGACTCATGCTATTCAGCGCCTCGTTGCGGATAATCAAATTCAGTCGTCCCTCCTGATCGAGCATGGTAAAATATTTGATGCCTTGAATCAGTTCTTGGCATCTCAGGGGGAGACGAGCTGTAAGGGTGACGAGCTGAGGACGAAGAAGCATAACGATCGAGACGATGATCCCAATGCATCGAAAGATGCAGGTGGAGAGTTGCCAAGAACTGAACAAGCTCTTGGGACTTCCACATCTCAGGGGGAGTCAACGAGTGCAGCTGGCGGTTCAGGGGGTGATGATGTGGTGGTTGTGGAGGCTGAGGAGGTGTTGGATGATGATGTTATAGGTGATGAGGATGTGTTACCGTTGAAAGAGATTAAGAAGATAGGGGCTGAGATCGTGATTGATAGTGAAGTCGAAGAGGGAGAGATTGTGGAGGAGAACGTTGAACATGAAATTCCAAAAGTTGAAAAGTCAGATTTGGGTCAAGATACGGGATGTGATGAGACAGAATGGGAAGAGCAGCCAAGATGGAAATAAGGCTACGCTCAGTGGTTCGTAAAGACTAAGAAACCGGCAGTCCCTACTATGTTCAAGAAAAGTTACAACATCAAGGGTTATGCTGAATCGAAAAAGGGGATTATTTGCTGGTTATATGATGAGCAGTTGAGGCTTTTGTGATTAAACGGTATGATGGGGTTCAGTATTTCAAGAGATTTTTGAGGTCGTTGAATACGTTGCCTGAGTGTGAGGTGAAGGACTTAGCCAGGTTGGGGTTGATAAACAGGAGTGATGATAACATGGCTAGGATCATTGGGAAGATAGTCTGGAAGGAAAGCATAAAGGAGAAAAAGTTCAAGCTGTTGAAACCGCAGAAAGGAAAGCTCGTTGAAGACAAAGACAGAGGAATGAGAGCAGATGGCAAGCCTTGGATGATAATGAAGTATAAGCCGATCCGGTGTCTAAAAGAAGTGCCGATGAAACAAATGCCCAAGGATGTGCTCAAGGATCTGAAATGGTGGTACGTTGATAGTGAGACGGCTGAAGCAGTAATGGAGGATGTAGATGAACAGGAGCTTATGTTAGTGTCTGATCTAATGCACTTAGTGAATTTGTCTCAAGCTGATCTGCAGGTGCTAAATGAGAAAAAGATATTTTATATTCCTGCCTGGAAAGAAGAAGCAAAGAAATATCAAAGAGTAGTTTCAGTTTGCGTACGAGAAGGTGTTCATGCTTGAAGATGGAAGATACAAGATTTTTGGGATTACGAGACACGTGTTTGAAGATAGAGATATGAAGCTACTGCCAAGGGGGGGTCTGTTGGTACATGATGTCAGTAGTTCAGTATCTAGTGTCTGTAATTGTGTTAGTTGGATTTGTGTTAATGTTTTGTTAACTTGTTTCACAAGTTCGCCTCTTATAAGCGAACTTGTGGAACAGGCGAAGTTATCAACAACTTCGCCTAACATGTTAGGCGAAGTTGTCGATAACCATAAAAGCTTAGTTGCGGCTTGTTTTGTAGAGGAACGATTCAGCACGTGTAATTGTGATCGGTGAATCACGTGTTATTAGTTGCAATACAACGTGTTCTTTGTTTGTTGTAACGTGTGTTTGCTTGTGTTTAACGTATATCGATTCTACACTCGTATCGTCTTACGTAGGGATTCCGCTCCTACGTAGAACGAGATATTTCCGTGTAGATCCGGCTGGGAACCTACAATCGGTAATCACGGACAAAGAACCTAAAATCTTTTTTAAAAATAACAGTTTAATTTAAAATTTTACCGGTTTGTTGTGACACCATTAACTATGGACTTTCCCTCGGAAAATTCTATATTGTTGAATTGGATACCCAATTAGATTACCGTATATTCTTTTCAGGCGAATGTCAGTTTGGGCCCATTATCATGGGTTTTTTGTTAGAAGTTTATCGGTTCACGATTTTGTATATACTAGCCTGATTTAAGCGTAGACTGTTTATCGTTGGTTGTATCAGTTTTCTATAAATGGTAACCTCAATTGATTTCAAGTATACCCCATCGTTGTTTGACATGGCCTGTGAGAGGAGTTATTATTAGACGTAGATCTTGCTTATCATTTTGTTGAAATAGGTGGTCCTTAAATTTAAACATATGTCATGGATGCTTCTTGTCCTAAGTTAATACCAAAACATAAAGCCGGTACTAGGAATAATTTTCCTATATGTGAAGAATCTCTAATCGTCATTGCACGCAATATAAATGTATTTTATTTGCATGTCGTCCCTTATAATCGATTAAGACATCAGTTATACACCGTTAATGTGATCAAAATCTCTGCTTCTTGCATTAATTTAGTAAGGTTTTAAGAGGTCTTGAAATGTTATATTTAAAATTGTTATGGCATAATAAAACCTTGTGTAATTTGTGATCATATTTCACAATAATTAATGTAAATTATTTTTAAGATTAGTAAGTAATATTATGTGTTGTCTCCTTTGGGGGGTGATCATACGAGGGAGGGCCTCAATGCTAAGCAATGTATTCGAAAAGTTGCCGATGTGCACTTCACGGCCGTAGTTAAAGTTTTGTGCTCTTCGAGTGTTGCTCCTCTTGGTGACGCTACTATGAAAGCGTTGCTTGATAAACATCACATCTTGCCCCCACCCCCGCCTTGCCTGAGGCCTTACTCTCGGTGGCCCCTTTGGTTGTGGACGTTGAAAGTGTTCTAGGGTGTATTAAATCTTTTCCTAATGGGACTTCTTGTGGTAGAGATGGGCTTAGGGCCCAACATATTTTAGATGCCCTATGTGGGGAAGGATTCACAATTGTTGTGGGGTTTCTTAAGGCTATCACTGAGGTGGTTAACTTGTGGTTAGGGGGGAGATGCCCTGTTACATTAGTGGAGTTTGTGGCTTCGGCCCCCCTAACGCCACTGCTAAAGCCCGACAATGGGGTTAGGCCTATTACCGTTGGCACGATTTGGAGAAGGCTTATATCCAAAGTGGCTATGAGGAGTGTTGGGAAAGAGATGGCAAAATACCTTGCTGATTTTAAATTCGGGGTGGGGATCCCAAGTGGAGCGGAGGCCGTGCTCCATAGTGCGAATAGATTTCTTAATATGTTCCACTCTGATGGGTCATTGGCTTTGCTCACAGTAGATTTTTCTAATGCCTTCAACCTGGTGGATAGGACCACACTCCTGCAGGAAGTTCGTGCCAGATGCCCATCTATTTCCCTATGGGTTAATTTTCTTTACGGGAAACCGGCTAGGCTATATGTAGGGAATGATTGTATACCGTCAACTACTGGGGTTCAACAAGGCGATCCTTTAGGACCCCTTCTCTTTGCATTAGCTTTACACCCTCTCATTCATCAAGTACGAGATGGTTGCAAGTTACGTTTCCATGCATGGTACTTAGATGATGGCACGATTATAGGAGACGCCATTGAAGTGGCTAAAGCCTTGGATATTATTAGATCCAAGGGGCCAAGTTTAGGGCTTGAGCTGAATATTAAAAAGACCAAAATATATTGGTCGTCGTGAAATGGGGTAAAGGAAAAAGTAGGTTTATTTCCTATCGGGATTGGGAGACCGGAGTTAGGGGTAAAACTCTTTGGAGGTGAAGTTAGCCGGGACGCTGGGTTTATCAGTAGTTTGGCCATTACCAGAGCTTCAAGAGTTGTGGAACTAAGGAAATGTCTTACTCTCCTGCGTGACCCTCAATGTGAACTTCTTTTGCTTCACTCATGTATGGGGGTGGCTAAGTTATTGTTTGGACTCCGAACATGTCAGCCTATGTTTGTTAAGGAAGTTGTCTCTGTTTTCGACAAAAGGCTTCGAGCGGCGATTGGGGATATTGTGGTATGTGGGGTCCGTTTTTTGGGGATTTTTAATGGAGGCTAGCCTCTCTCCCTATCTATTTCGGTGGTTTAGGATTATATTTAGCTGAGTATGTTTCCACCTATGCTTTCGTAGCCTCAAGAGCACAATCTTGGAAGTTACAAGACCCTATTTTGCGTGATTGTGGTGTTGATGGCTTAGATTCTGATTTTGGGTGTGAGATGGAATATTTGCACAACTATATTCCCGATTATGATCTTTCCGGGTTCGCTAATAAGGACACCCCCCCCCCTAAAGCCCAAAATGTTTTGGCGAGTGCCCTTTATAGTAAAACCGTCCAAAGTTTGGGAGAAAAGTTTGGCATGTCCTCTCGTCAGAGAGCGGTATTAGAATGTCTTCAGGCTTCTCAGGCTCAAGAATTTTTGACTGTCACCCCCATCGAAGGGTTAGGCTAGCAAGTTTCAGCAATGGATTACCGATCCATTCTTAAATATCGTTTAATGATCCCTTTGTTCCCAGATGATGAGCAATGACCGGTATGTCGTAAGGTTTGTTTAGATAATGTTGGTGAACACGCGGTTCGTTGCAAAGAACTCCCAGGGTTTAAATATAGACATATTTGGTCAGGATGTCCTTTGTGATGTGTTAAAACAGGCGGGAATCTCTGTAAGAAAAGAGGCTCATGTGAATTTCATGATGGACCCGCGTGAAGGAAGGTCTACTCTTTGACCAGCGAACATTCTTGTGTTTGGATGCGGGGGGGGGGGGGGGCTGCTTGTGTGGACCTTACTGGGGTGTCCCCTCTTGTCGGGCTTAGGACACCGGGTTTGTTTCTAGGCAGGTCGTGCTAAAGGCAGAAGCAGGAAAATTGCTAAGCACAAGAACGCGTGTGTGAAGAATCAACACATCTTCATTCCTTTTGCTATTGATACATTTGTGTCTCTTGCCCCGATGCTGCTACGTTTCTAAAAAGTGTTCAGCGGGTCGTGCACAGTAACTCATCGACGCCGAAGAACGATAATTTTGTATTCAGTAGGATCGGTTTTGCCATTCAAAAGGGGGTGACGGCACAGCTTGTTGTTTGTTTACCTGCCTCTTTATTGTAATTGGATCTTTTTTTTTAAATGAAAATGTTTTTCATATTATGTCATGTAGTGCTAACTGGATGCTGACGAAATACTCACTGAAGCAACCGCTGAAGTCGTGTGGGCCTGTTGTCAGGTTCAGGCGAACAATGGCTTCGGAAAATTTTTAGTTTTTTTTCTTTTGTTTTCGAAAATATGAAATAACAATATAAAATAAAAATAGATATTATAATATAAGAAAATAATATATAAATAATTTTTTTATTTATTAAACCATCTAAAAAATTGTGCCAAGTAATACAAAATAACTTAATAAATTGCCAAGAAATAAGTAAATAACATGTATGCTATTTAGTGTCCACGTAATTGTTTATAAAAATAAAGCCTATCTTGTAAAACAAACTAGGTCACAACTTGTTGCCTTCTTCTTCATCGTGATGGTCTCTTGCAACAATATGCCTTCTTTCAAACAAGCCAGCACTCAAAAATGCAAGATCCAATGACTCTTTCACGAATCACAAGACCCAACATCTCTTTACCAACCGCGAGTAGGCTCATGCCCCCTCACTTGCACCACTGCGTTGCGATGTGCGCTACTGACATGGTTCAGGCCGCCCTTCTCGCGACTCCCATCATGGAGAGCAACAGTAGCTTTATAAATGAAAATATTAGCATTTTTGGTGGCTTCATCGAAAGTATGTGTGTGTGGGCGCTTTTTTATAATCAAAATGATATGTTATTACTTATATGCAATATTATATACAACTAGTGGGTAGATCCGCCATGATCTGGCGGTGCTTAAAAGACGATTAATGAAAGTAGTTAAGCGATCCAAAGTTGTCGTCGAAACCCGCGTTTTTCGGGGAAGGGGAGTTGCCAAAGAGCGACAATGGGCGAGGTAGACGGGGTGAGCTGAGGGAGGCTTCTTTGGTGTTAGTTGATTTAACACATCATAACCTTAGTATATGGTGAGGTGGTATATCTATTGAGGTAATATAAACTAATCAAGGTTTTAGCATCAACTGATATTGGAAATGGAATTAAAATCTTAAACATGCACCAAAAGGAAATGGAATTCTCTTACTTTCCATATGGTATTTTCTTACTTTGCATCTGGGAGGAAACATGGTCGTCCTTAACTTAAACAATGAAAATGCAAGTGAAAATGTTTTTGGTCTGGCAAAACCTTAGCAGGAAAGGAAATGGAATTTCCTCCCACATGAAAAGTAAGAAAATTTGGAAGCTTTTTATAAGGAGATGAGTTTCCATAGTTATATTCTTATATACCAAACATGCACCACTGGTCCTAGCGAAGGGTGCGAAGCACCCGACGAGCACGGGCACGGGCGAGGAGCGCAATGTGGCTCTTTGATGGTGCATTTTTCACTTCGCACGCTCGCATCGCCGCTTGATAGCCACCTTAGTATTTTTGGAAAACTGAAGTAAGACCAAGACATGACAAGTTACTAAAATACAAGGGACTAAAAAGTGAAAAATCTGAAATATTGGTCCTTCTCGGTACTCGGATGCTAGCTACTAGAAAGCCGTCTTAGTATTTTTGGAAAATGGAAGTAAGACTAAGACATGACAAGTTACGAAAAGACAAAAGACTAAACGTGAACCACGTGACTACTTCGCGCTACGCGAAGCAGTCATATTGCATGTATGACACGTGTGGACACGTGGCATCACGTGCCAGACCATGTGGCAGTCCCGGAGATGACTCGTCATTATGGAGTCGGTTCGCGCGACGCGAACGGCTGAATCTTTCTCCTTCGTGCGACGCGTAAGAGCACAAAAGTTTCTATAAATAGAAAGGTTCACTGCACATTCCATCTTACAACAAAAAAAACTTTTTTCACACACACTTTGCATTGTTTTATGTGCTGAGCATCGTAGTGCGTTCCAAGCCTCAAGGTTCTGACAGTATAAACTTACGTACGTGAAATAAATAGAAGTGCCGCTCGTACAAACTTAGGTGTACAAACTCCAAATACCCAAATAAGGTGGGGGTTCTGCCTAAGTTATTATTTTATTATTATATCATGGCTTAGACCCTAGTCGAGGGTATAGCCTAAACCTTGGCCATATTTATAAATACATAAGTTAAAGATAAAATAATGTCCCTTTATAATAAAGAAGCATAGAATTTTATATACATGAGGATATAGTTAAAATATTATTTCTTCAAGATTAAGAAACATAAACTCTTACATACAAAGGGTATAGTTAAAATGTTTCTTCACGATTAAAAAAACGTAAAAGTTTTATATGAAAGGATATAGCCAAATAAGTGTTTCTTCAAGACTAAGAAACATAAGATTTACATACAAGGATTGTTGTCAGATTGACGTTTCTTCTTGAAGAAGAAACTTATTACAGGTTTTTCTTCATGAAGAAGAAACTCAGTACATGATTAGCAAATAAAGAGAAAGATTTCAGATCTAAATATGTTATTCAATCAAATGATCAATCAAGGTTTAAAACTATAAAAACCAGACTAAAGGTCTGTAGACGGATCAAGAGACGATTCGAATATTTATATAAACCCAATTTATTATAGGTTAATCATTATTCATTCACAAATGTTTTCAAACGAATTCACCGCATCATTCAGAACAGACAATCACAGGTGAATACGTTAAACATTTTACAATCAGTTATTAAGATAAACGGGTTGTTTATCTTAACAATTTAGTCAAATGTTTATATGAGATTACGTGATCTCTAACATATAAAGATGTAAGGGATTACGTGAGCCCTAATTTACAAGATAGAAAATAAAAGCAACTCCGACCGAGTAAACATGTGTTTGGATCCAAACATAATTTGTCTAGTCTATCAATCAAGGCTACGTGGCCGCAGACTAGAAATCATAATAAAAGTTCTCCAATGGGCATCAGTTCTCGGGGAACCGAAATTGGGTGTGTATGGCAAGTGGTACAAATCCCAAAAATAAGAGACGTTTCTGCTGAGATAGTTCAAGAAAACTATCATGTCAGTCAGTCAAAGATTTATTAAATGTTTTTAGAGTTAACGATTCACCAGCACATCGCTGACGTATTTTTCCCCACATTTCAGGGAAACAGAAATAGCGCAGGTAGCAAAGAATTAGAGTCACTCATGGAGTTAGATGCTCGCAAGGTACAGATGTTTCAGTTTTAAATTATTAACATATTATAAACAAGATTTAAACATGATTTGTAAATCAAACAAGGTTTATAAATCAAACACTCGGGTATTTATTATCCGAGAAGTTTTCCAAATAAATAAATATTTTATTATAAATAAAGACTTCCACTAAATTACCCGCAACTTTGATATATCTACAAAACAGGTACCAACTATTGGTCACACGTCTAGGCCCTAAATTGGGGTGTGACATTGGTGACATCAAGAAGAGCTAAAACACTATCAGTGAATCTTTTTTCTAATTAAAGTTGTTCCAAGATTTTTGCAAAGATGAATTAAGTAAATGATTGTTTTAATCCTGGATAATAATGTCCTTCTTCAGGTGCCCATATAAAAACTACAATAACTTTACCTGATCTAACACTAGCAGCTAAAACAGGGTTATCTTATACCCTTAATTCTCTTCTAAACCACATTACACCACTAAGGCATGCAAAACCCTACCAGACTACCTAGTATCTCCACCGCCACCTAGGGTTTCTAAATCGAACCCTACAACAGTATGCACACGTTGAATAAAATAAAATTAGTACATCAAACAACCTAATCGGTATATCAAACAATAAGAACTCATTAAATAACCAACTAAATAAAACAATGCAATGTCTAACATGAAAACTACCCCAAAAAAAGGTACCTGAAGATAAGGAAAACGGAACGACACTTCATACGCATACCTCTGACCTGCAAAATACAAAAAACAAAAGCCAAAATTAAGCAGCAAATTGAGTGAATATAATAGAATATAATGGAGAAGAAAAGCAACCATACCATTAATTGGCTGGTCAGAGGTGAAAAGAAAGTACCTCAAGCGGCAGACCGTTTGATTTGAATTCCTACAAAGTGCGGGTCATTCAAAGAAGAACATGTAACCCAATCCCTCCTAAGCCTATTCGATTATTATACAAAATTCAAAAATCATGGCATGATTTACACATACCTGAGATAGACAAACGATGATAGATGATTAGTGGTTTTGAAAACCCTATAGATCAACCTTGTTTTTATAGAAAAAAACCGGTACAAAAGCTCAATCTCGGTTTGTTGTTGATGATTCTCGCCATTGTAGATGCTTTGGATTTCAAAGAGGATGATCAGAAAATAGTGTGTGTGTGTGTGTGAGAGAGAGAGAGAGAGAGAGAGAGAGAGAGATGAGAAGCTTGCGATTAACAATAGAAGGGGAATAATACGTGTGAAATAGAGGGACATGTGTGGTTATACGGTGAGTTACAGAACTACATATGTAGCGGTGGTGTGTGAAGTGGACTTCGTTGTCCAATAGAGACAATGTACGACAAACAATGCAGAAAACACTTGTTAAGCACAAGTTAAAACACCGTAAAGCGAAAACTCACTTGAAATTGTAATATTATAAATATATCCGTGCAATATACCTATTAAAATAATAATAATCTAATAAGTTGTCTTGGAATTTAATCCTCCTGTTTCTTGCATAAAACCTTAATTTAGTTTGAACTTCGAAAAAAAATATTGTAATATAAAACAAACAATCTGCATATGCAAATTTAGTGAAAATATTAAGCGAATCTCACATTAATTTGTCTAGTAAACACTGACGAACTTCTTAAAGCGTTGGTAATTACAGACGGAATCCCGAGTAGTTTGGCAACTAAATGTGTATGTGATTACAAGTGGAATTACCGATGGAAATTTTTGTTTAAAAAAGGGCTAATATAAAACACAAGACAAAATATAACCTATCGCTATAATGTACCCTCCTCTTATATGTTCTCTCTCGAAGAACTAGTGCGACTCCCTCTCTTTGTCGATCTTTCTTTTTTATATATCACCCTATCGACAAACTTTTACTTGCGTATACTCATCGGTGATGATTTTCACCAACGGATTAATGATGAAAGTATCCGTTGATGATAGTATCTGTATAGTGGTGTGTATATATTTCTCTGTAATATATTTTTTATGTTTATGTGATTAAAAAGAATAATTTACGAAGATTTGTATCCGATAAAAATGGAAATTCAATGTATATTATTATGTTTTGACCTATAAACTTGCATCGTTGTATTTGTTAGGATAATCATTTATTTAAGTTGAAGTTATTAAATTTAACTTTAAGGCAGTCTTTAATCCTTTATATTTTTGAAGTAAACGTACACATATTCCATTTGGATTCTGATGATTTATCATCATTAAATATATAAATTTATAAATAAAAGTATTATATAAATATATTTAACATATAAAATCTAAATTTAAAAAACTATACACAGGAATATAAAAGTTTAATTTATCACATGTATACACCGTATACAAGGCTTACCTCAGTTGATACCCTTGCATCTTTACGTAGCATTTTAAAATTCGCTAATAAATTTCATATAAACAAACATTGATTGTAGAAGTTACTAGACGTTAATAACTCAGCTGATTAGGAAGTTGCTAATACTTGATCTAGGCGGATAATGCTGAAGGATTACTCAATGAGTAGTAGGTGCCTAGATGCGATTATCATTTACCGGCGACCGGACCGTCCAGTCGATAAATCAAACTGCTCAACAGTGGTCTAAGCCTACCTTCCCATATTTGTGGACCGGGTTCACCCTCACACCCCCTCCACCTCACTTCAACCACCATTATATCCACCGCCAACCGTTTGACCTCCACCGTCAACGTGAAATTACAACTATGCCCCCCATCAACCTTCAGCCACCACTTCTTCCTTGCAGCCACCGTGAACCGCTCTTCTTCCACCGCATGCACCACCTTCTCAATTATCTCCTCCGCCGCAACCTTCGAAAGAAACATCTCACCACCGTCTTCATCACCAAACAAACCGGACAAATTATAACCAGACGAAAAAGATGTTATATCGAACGCGATTAAACTCCTCAAACCATCGTCGCCATATTTCATCTCGAAATGATCGGGAAACAACTTGGCGTCTTTGTAGCCGACTCGGAACCACGGATCATTAATAATTTCCTTGATGGTGATCCTCGTTTCAGGATTGGTGTCAAGAAGGCGCGATAAGAATCGTTTTAGCTCCGCCGACATCCATTTCGGAACCCTAAACTCGCCTTTGTAAATTTTCCGGTACATCACCATCAGATTAGGATCGTTAAACGGCAGATAACCGGTGCTTAGAACGTATAATATAATTCCACATCACCATCTATTTTACACTTTAATTATAAGTGTAAAATAGAGTACAATTTAAAAATGCGGGTGACATTTATTGTTTGAAAACAATATTCATTTGATTTGTTAGTGTAAAAACAAAGTATGAGTATCCATCCACCTTGGCACCGTCGTTACCTTTGTTCGCTAAGATCTCCGGTGCTACATAAGCCGGAGTACCGCACATCGTGTTCGTCGGATTGGAGCTGGTTCGGATAATCCGAAATCAGTAACTTTGAGGTTCCATTTTTCATCCAACAGGCGGTTTTCTAACTTGAGATCACGGTGATAAACACCACGGGAGTGGCAGTATCCCACCGCGGATATGAGTTGTTGAAAATACCAACGGCTGAGATCTTCGCTAAACCAACACTTGGCCACTTTGGAAAACAACTCACCGCCTTCCGCAAACTCCAAAACAAAGTAAATCTTCTTCTGGTTCGCCAGCACTTCGTGCAGCCGAACGATGTTCGGGTGCCGCAGCCGTCGCATGGCCGCGATCTCCCGTTTAACATGAGCGACTAAACCACCCGTAATAATCTTCTGCTTGTTGATTGCTTTAATGGCAACGCTTTGTTTCGATTCGATATCTCGGCCGTGGGAGACTTTAACGAAAGCGCCATAGCCGAGAAGCTTCCCGACCTCGTATTTTCCGAGCAGGGTTTTCACCGCCGGCGGTTGGAGGTCTTCGCCTTGTAAAGCAAGCGTCATGTCATAAAATATAATTGAAAAGGTTTTGTTGAGCTTAAAATAAAAGGATGTGTTGGCTTAACGTAAAGACATCTGTCCGTATTTATTTTGATTCTTGTATTTGTTTTCTCATTATTAAATGATTAATTAATTATTATAATGAAATATCTGTTTGATGAAAATTGGAAATGATTTAACCTTTGGCTACCAAAGAACCCATGGATATTACAAAAAGGCACAATAATAAACTACTCTTATTAGGTGTTATTTTTCTATGAATCTTAATAGAATCATGATATTATTAATGGATGATAGTGAGTGTTTTAATTTTTTTCCTCATTAGATATGTTTTTATACTTGTCATGGTATCTTAATTTCAAAATAGCTAATTTCATTAATCGATTGACACCTAACATCCCAAATTTTAGGGTTTTTTTTATAAAGAATTAAATTATTTAAAGACAAAAGTAAATTATGTAGTATAAATGTTTGAATATTTTGCATCAATATATCATGTTAAATAAGAGATGATATTTTATAATAAAAAAAATTTCGGAATGAAAATTTTGTAACTTGGAGCGACAAGCCTGGAATTGGAGGCTTTAACATTGTAGCTAGAGGGGTTTAACTATTAAGTGGGCTAAAACCAACGGGCATTTGGCTCAACGGTGTCGGATGTGTAATAGGTGTTCTTTTCATTTGGATGCCGAGAGTTCAAACTTTGCAATAGGCAGATAGTTTAGCCGTTAAAAATAAGCGGGTTAAAACCAAATAAAGAAGCGGAAGGGTGTGTTAAACTCTTGATCGATATTAATTAGGAAAGCAAGAGGTTTTGTCAAAAAGAAAAATGTTAACTTAATTCAACTCATGGATTTTAAGTGAGTATTCGATGAAATAACGTTACAATATAAAACACCTTATTCAAATGAGGTAGAAAATGTTCTCTTATAACTAGATTATGCAATGAACACACAAACCTTCATGAATGACTACGTCAGCGAGTTAGGGTTTTCGATTTTATAAGAAAAATGTGGTTAGAATTCAAGTTTCATGGATTATTACTTATGTATATGAGTAAAATAACTCATAGGTAGTGTCGCCATTGTTGTTCAATAATAAATTGGGACAAAAGTTAAATTGTGTCAAATACCTGATCGCATACCCGTTAGTTGTTACATATTGGGTTTGCTTACACATGGTTTTATTTTATGTGATTATAGAATACCGTTTTGAATACCATCACCAGAAAGGCTGAAATCAAATCATAAACTGGCAATTTTTGTAAGTCCTAAATCAAGAATCTTTCAATGTGATATCAATAAACTCGTTGTTAGTCAGAAACTAACAATGAATTGATTCAAGACAAACAAAAATAAGCATAAATCAACATACGATGGACTTCAAAACACACGTTATATTAATGTCGTGTGCTTAAGCCCTTAACAAGGATTACAATATGATAAGAATAAGAGACTATGTAACCCTGCACCGTTTGCTAATGATCGACCCCCTCCCCCCCAATTACCTAGTTACAATGTATATATATAGCACCATACACACTACGGCCCAAGCCCAACCAAAAGCCCACCGAATACAAGAGTTTTCAGTATTACATGATAACCAAAACCCAAGCCCAATATATTAGGTATAAACCATTAAGCCTAGCCCAACAATCTCCCCCTTGGTTTATAGCTTGATCTTCATTCGTGCTCCATCACTTCAGCATCTGCTTCTCGGTAATCATATGCCCATAAACCCGTACGGATAATCGATCCCACCATACCTGTATACTCTTTAGAAGATGGATCATAAAGCGGTTCAGCCATAATTTGAAAGCCGCTAAGAGTCTTGATGTCTTTTTCTCAAAACTTGAGAAGGTCTCGTGGATCAACGATATGGTACTGACCCTTCCTTAGCCGTATAATCACTGTAGCAGTCTCACCATCATAAGTCCAAAACTTCATCTCATAAAGAGTGCCTTCAGGAAATCTCTTGGTGATCGGAATGGACTTTACTTTTGAAGTTGGAGGCCACATAACGTTCAGCATCGGCTTGTTGTTGTAAGGATCACGAGCCCCCTTCGATTCTTGACAAATGAATTAGCAAGGGGCATATCGGGGAACCCTTCTCCACCTGTTTGTTCAAAAAGTTCCAGATATTGGTAGCCTTTGGTTCATGATTTAGGTTGCGGAAAGGAGCTTGTATCATATCACTTAAATCAACCTTCATCCACGAGCCAAAAATCTTTGATATTTTTATAGTATTCCATGTTCCCATACTTACGCTTGACCCACCGCATCTCTTTCTCGATATCATATCCCCACGAAACAACTCCTGAACGATCACCATATTTATCAGAGAACCCCTTTTGGAATTCCACCACAAATTTGTCTATATGATCTGAAGACACTACGTTCTGATTGGAATTTTTCATAATCAATGTCTTCTTTCTTATTCTCTCTATTTGTTCAGCGGTCTTAGGTGGAGCAGTGAAGTATGTCTCCAGTTGCGTAGGAGTATCAAATTTGAAGTAGGACGCAATCTGGAACCACCAACATCAGACACATCAGGAGCACCTTGCTCACCACCAATAGTTTCATCACCGCTATCATCTGCTCCCTTGAACTCATCACCAAACCGCTTAATGAGTTTTTGTTGTTGATCAAAGTATAGAGTAGTAAGACCACCCATGCTAGTTTGAAGTTCTTGAATCTTGGAGTCTTTGTCGGTGTTGCTGGCTTCAAGCTCTTGAATACGGACATCTTTAACCACAAAGTCTTGTTCGAGCTCAAAGACCCTGCATTGTGGAGCATGTACACCAACAGTTTCGGGTTCTAAAGCAATCCATTTACCCTTGTCTTTTAAGAACTTGTCTTTCATAGAGTGAATATGGGCAATTGTTTCAATGGCACTTGAGCTTCATTGACCAATCGGATCAGATGATCCGAAGGGTTCAGTAGTTGACTGGATATGAGCTTCAAAGTCATACTCTTGTAGTATGTCATCATCATCTGGTTCTCGAATGTGTTGGGCTTAAATAGATGGGCCTTTTATAGACTGAGTCTCAACAATAGGCTCAGTTGGTGTTGGTAGAATGGTTGGCACAGAATCACTTGCCAGCACACCAGATCTTGGATCTTTCTTTCGACGTTTACGTGGGATAAGATCGGTGGTTGGCTCATCTTCAACATCATCATCATTTGTCACAGGTGCTGACTGAGGAGGTTTCAATGCAGTTGACTGAGCTTTTCTTTAAACATCTCAAAAGCTTATAGTTGTTCAGTTGTAGTTACAGATTGTTGCAATTGTTCTTGGTGCTCTGTCTCTAAAGGTAGAGATGGAGAACTGTCAGACTCATCATCATATATAGTTTCGAAGGCATTGGAAGGCCTTTGAACAGGAACAGTGTGTTCCTCAACAACAATAGCAGCAACAGCTTCAGTTTTAGCAAATTTTCCAAATTTCACCAGGGGATGAAGTCCTTGATAAGTAACTTTGGCCCCTTCCTTGACGGCTTCATTAGACCAAAGGTATTCAGACCCATGGCTTTCAGATCAAGCGTCTCCACATATCAATTTAGCTCAGGGTAGTGAGAATCAAAGATCATGTGTAGAAACCTTGGATACATCATAAACATCTCATTCATCTTTCCCATCAAGTTGCTTATCATCTCATTGAACACAAACTTCGAGTAGTTGTAATTTCAGTCCATGATCAAAGCAACAACAGCTGACATCTGAGTGTGACTGATCTCATCAGATGCCCCTTTTCTTCCCAAGACACATATGAAGAATGTGTGAATCAGAAACCTCCAATACGGATGAAATAACTTCTTGATGGCTGGAGGATAAGCTCTTTTATATCCCATAAGTTGCACGATCTCAACCACAGCCCCGGTTGAATATTCTGTAGGGTAATCAGGTTGATCACCAAACAGCAGCACTTCACGAATAATGGCTTCAGAGATAACCACCGGTCTCTTATGTATAGTTGAATCAATAGAAACGACTCCCCCGGCACCTCGTTGATTGATGGAAGCATGGTTCCAAAAATCTGCCACCATCTTCTTGCAAATTACAGGATTTTCTCATAATGTGTGAGAAATCCTGCAAGTGTTCAGTCCAACAATCATAGACTTGAATTCCTTGTGAGTTGGAGGAGGATCAAACAGACATCCAACAACATTGTGCGTATCAACATACTTGAGAGATGCTTGATCAGTCATGAGTGTAACAAACGAGTCAAGTTAGATACTTATTAACTTATATTCATGATAAATCACCTTTTGTATTTGATTTCTTTTAAAATTAATAACATAATTGTATTATAAGGACCAAAACTAGAAATAATGAAACTATAAACCCTTGTTTTGGAAATTTAGTCCAAATAATATTTTTTAATCTGATTAAATGAGTTCTCTGTCCAAAAATAAGAGTTTTCTGTCAATAGTAGGAGATTTCAGTCCAACATATGAGTTCTCTGTTGAATTATAATCCTTAACGCCGAGAGCCATAGGTTCTAGGTTCTCGGTCAACTTCATGAGTTCTCGGTCAAATTTGACCGAGAACCCTTGAGATCTCTGTCAATATCAGGGGTTCTCTGGTTGACCATGAGTTTTCGGTCAACCACCCCGAGAACCCAGAATCAAGAGACCCTTTGAAATCCGTCTCGAAAACTGTGGCATCTTCCCAAACACACCAAATCCACCATTAAACAACCTGTAACAACTTAAAAATTCATAGCATAACCATAATATAACACAATCACACACCATAATCATATTTCACCATTAAGATTTCACACTCAAAACATCCCAGTTAAATCCAAATATTCATTAATGACCGGAGATGTTTAATAGTGACCCGAGAACATATCCTGAAACTAGGTTCATTTGACTTTAGTAATTATTGAAGGTAAATCAGTTGATCAGGATTAGAACGAAGATGAGAGTTATGAAAGCAAGAGTGTTTTTGAGATTCAGAGATTATTGCCTATTGAGTTCATGATAATAATAACCACAAATTATTTCAATGCATTTTAAACTTCAAAATTTTAATCAGGCCTGGAATCAATGGATCCTCATTAACATCTGGACCAGGCCTTATGGGCTGAAAACTCATTTAAACACACCAGACCCTATGGGCCAAGAACACAAACTAAATACCAAGTCTGATCCATGTTTGATAAAAACGATTCCTTAACGCATTTGTTTTGATAAAATTAAATATGAGGTAAAATTAAAATCGTAAAATAAAAAAATAATTGGAAAATTAAATAAATAAAATAAAATAACATAAAACCAAAATGAAAAATAGTTTTACCACCCGGCTTTCAGTAGTTCTAATATATTACGGGATCAAATTTCAGTTTTGTCAAATAAGCAAATTTTTATGAAAAGATCCTAACATGGAATCATATTGATTAAGATGCTTTCACAATGATTCATTTTCAGTAGAGAACATGTTGATAGAAAGTATTTAGATACTTAGCATGATTTTCATTACATCATTGATATGCATTAGGTTCAATTAGGCATAAAGCTTAAATGGACATCACTTATGGATGTATGATGCCTCTTATCTCTTCCCAAAGCTTATTTGGTTTTCTCCAGATCACCCCAATTTTACTTCAATCCCCTAGTGCTTGATCAAAAGGTTCTTGAATTTGACTATATAAACAAAAATTTTAAGCTTTAAGGTTGAACGTTGGACTTACATGCCGTCCGGACTTACAAGCCTTTCATTCAGAGTGTTTAGGACTTACTTGAATGCCCCACCCTTGTAGTTATAGTTTGACCCTTTATGCTTTAAAACAAATTTAATTTCAATATTATATACTAATATCAGATTTTTTTTAACAATTTAGGAACAAACTATTTTTGGTGAACAACACACTAACGGGCTTGTGTATAACTGAGTGATTGCTTTTCTGCTTATCATTCGGAGAGATGCATCTAGAGACGTGCATAAATCTTCACAATAACTCTCCACAGTAAGTTTAGCAGATTTAATTTATCACTTTAGATATTCGCGCATCATGGAAAGCTACCATACATATCAATGACTGTTCAAAAGCTGCTTTAGCGTAGTAACTTTACACGTTAAGAACACAAATCAATTAATCTATCATCAAATTTTATATAAAAAACATTTTAAGCTTCTATAAAGCTTTAACTGAATAATCATATCACTTCCCAATTAGAAAAAGAACCAAAAGGCAAAAAAAATATTTATTTTTTTAATATTATAAAACACACGCACACTCTTTTTGAATTTTTTTAATTTTATAACGCACGCACACTCTTTTTGATTTTTTAATTTTATACCACACGCACACTCGTTATGTATTTTTGAATTTTCTGCCCCTAAATTTCTGAAAAATTTTAACGAAAAAGAAAAACTTTTAGGTACAAATTAACCTCAAAAAGACTCAATCGTCGAAACGTAGCATTTTAAGAAACCCTACAAGCACATTAAATCTGGCTATTCCGACCGGTTTTGTAAATAAGTCCACCACATTATTATCAGTGGCAAACTTGTTCAAGACGAATCAATTTCAGGTCATAACAATCACGAATGAAATGAATTTTTATGTCAATGTGCTTGGTTTTAGAATGCTGAACCGGATTTTTAACCATAGTAATAGCAGCATCATTATCACAAAAGATAGGAGTGTCAAGAAATTCCAAACCGTAATCCAGCAATTGGTGTTGCATCCAAATAACTTGTGAGCAGCAGGCAGAAGCAGCAACGTACTCAGCCTCAGCAATGGATGTTGACACAATTTGTTGTTTCTTGCATTGCAATGAAACGAGTCGATCTCCCAAGAATGTAAGGCCCCGTCCCGTTGCCATACATTGGACGTTGGATTTACTTATAAACACAGTTCTAAATATCATAGTTAAATAAAACTTTTCACGGAATAATAAACTTCAAACATATACTACAGAATTGTTCAAATCTTTTCAAATTAAACATATTTTGTCTTTCAAATTAAAACATAAAACCATAATAACATCATAACATTTTCCTTGAGATACCAGTGTCTTCAGTTCAATGCCATGTGTCCTTACTCAAGTGAGCTGCCACGACCTATTCACCTGCGTGCATTCTAAATGTCAGTTACGCTGAGCGAGTTCTAGTTGATCAGGCAACATACAATGCATTCACATACTTACATATATATATATACTAGTACAAAACCCGCGTGATGCCGCGAGGTGACAATTTACAACGCATTACTCATTTTCTGTTAACATGATATTATTCCAAAACTTCTACAAAATACTACTGGTCCAACTATATCTAGTAACAAAACAAAATTTGTTAAATGATACAATACAACTATATCTAGTAGCATTATGCTCTTATTTCCATCAATGAGCTCTTCTTTTCATCAGCAAAATAACTTAACATGAGCTTCCAACATCATTATCATCGAACTCTTCTTTCCATCAGCAATGTTGATGTGCGCTTGTCTTTCTCCTGAAAAATACAATACAAAAAACTTAATACTCGAATAGCAGACAAACTATCGAAATGGATTAAAAACAAATACAATTTACTTATTTCACAACATAGTCATTGCTTTCAATCCATGGGAAAGAGATATATCCCCTATACACAGATTTAAACATTATTGTGGACTAAAATAGGAATTAAAATCAATTCGTAAGATATTATGAAAGGGTAACTATCCAATCACCATCTTTTCATTCAATGTGTCCTATTCGTGAACATTCGTTCATTTTGGTTCATTAGTTTATATTTGTTAACTTAATAATTTTAGGCCTAACATTTCATTCTACTTAAATATCATTACAGTTTTACCAAGTATTAATGAGGTTATAAACATCATAAATATGATCATTTTACCCTTCTCTTTCTAGTTCACTCCAAATTCTCATATCTTAACAAAATTTTTAAAAAGAGTGTTTAAAAATCAAGTGGTCACTAATGCAACGACCATTTAATCATTCTCTTGATTGTTAAGAGGGAGGTATAAACATCATTAAATATGACCATTTTAGCTTCCTCTTTTTCGTTCTCTCCAAACTATCATATCTTTAATGCAATAACGCAAGTGAAGAAACGTGGATCGACTCACTGGTAGACGATCTACTTTCCTCGGGTGTGATTATGCTATTTCACCGATGGTTCTATGGGATCTGGGTTCTTCCACCTACAAAATGAACAGCACCGTAAACTTACCCCTCAGAAAGGGACAGAGGGGTCCTCTTTGGGGTAACCCTCCGGTGTGAGAATAAGAGTTTGTAGGAGAAGATAATAATATGAGAGTAAGGAAAATGGAGTGTATTGCTTAATGTAGCTGAATACTGTGTAATTGGCTGTGCCTCTCCTTGTGGAGTTGATGTGGTATTTATAGTGCTAGGGTTTCCAATGATTGGGCTCAGACCCAATTAGGGCCTTGTTGGCCTCCTCCAATTGCTTTGCGTCACGTGTCCTTGGGACACCTGGTGCTTTTTCATTGGTTATAATCACGTGGTAGCACATGGGTTTTGCTGAGTTGTCCACCTTTCATTGGCAGCTGTCAACATCAGCATATTCTTATTCCTTAAAAAGATACCTTCTGGAAGGTTGTCTGACGTGCACAATCAAGGTTTCCCTAATCCTGATTTGGATAAGGATGAGGTTGATTATGTGCATGTGTGAGGATGCGCGAGGTCTTCTCTTTATTCTCACGCGCAGATGTGATATGCACAAGCATGTGATATGCGCCACGCGCAGATGTGATATGCGTGAGCATATGTGATGCATGAGCATACGTGATGCCTGAGCATGTGATGCATGAGCATATGTGATATGCGTGAGCATATGTGATATGCGCCATGCGCATAGGTTTTGGCTTTGTGCCTTCATAATGTCTTGATTTCAAGCCTCTTGTCTATATCTTGTGGGTTGACCCGCCTCGCTCGGTGTTGAGGCGGGTACATACCTCTTCAAGCCCCCCCAGTCTAATGTGTGTCTTGTCTCGCGCGAGCGAGGTAAGATAGATATTAGACTTAATAGTTTGCTCTTTTAGTAGGGGTTTGTCTTTTTCTTCTTATTATTCATCGTTGCGCGAAATTCTATCCTTTTGGTTGAAAACGAATCGTCCCTGTACGTGGTTGGTTGTTGCTGACATGCGTCAGTGATGGAGACGTGTCAGACCTTTCGTGTGCTCGAGGTGCTACAGTTGCCTTTCGTGTCCCCTCACATAGTGTCAGGGACACGTGTCGCGCTCGCGTTGGTCCGTTCCTGCGAGTGGTGGCGCGTGAACTCTGGCAGCACCTGTATAGTTTCTTTTCGTGTCCCCTCACACAGTGTCAGGGACACGTGTCGCGCTCGCGTTGGCTTACACCTGCGAGTGGGGGCGCGTGAAGTCCGATCAGCACCAATTTTTCTCTCTCCTGGGCCTATAAAAGCCAGCCCTTTTGAGTTTTTTATCCTTCATCTTCTTGTTTATTCAGAGCTTTTTCCTTTCATTCTATTCCGATTGCCTTTGTTCTGCTTCCAGATCTCTGTTCTTCAGAAGCATCCTTTGTCCGTTTTTACAGTTGTATGTCTGATAGCTCAGACAACAATCTCCCCTATCCATCGCCGTGTGAAATCGTTAGTAATGTCTACATTGAAGAAGACCGGCAAGGGGAAGAGGGCTGCTGAGGCCTCATCGGAGGAGGTAGGGAAGACCAAGGCCGTAAAGAAGTGGGATGAGATCCCCTGTAAGCTGAGGCAGTCCGATTTTGACAGCCTTATCGATACTCAGGGTTTTCTCCCTGAGTATGGCTGCATGTTGCCGGCGGCCGGGCAAACGGCGGCGGACCCGCCTACCGGCTATATTTCCCTTTATTGCCATTTTTTCACCCACTGCAACCTTCGTCTCCCGATGACAAGGTTTGTGGGTGCGCTGCTTAGGTTTTATGGGATTCATATATCCCAAGTCCATCCGTTTGGACTCGTGCGCATGACTCACTTTGAGTTCATGTGCAAATCTCAGCGCGAGGAGCCCACCCCTCGGCGCTTTCAGTTTTTTTATAAGCCCAAGATCCAAAATTCTTGGTTCTCATTTATTCCTCGCAGTCAGAAGGTCAAGTGCTGCACTGTTTCATTCAAAAGCCTTCATGACTGGTCCGAGAGATTTTTCTATATCAGGGCTGGTGTGATCCCCATCCGCATGACCATGCGCGCGATCTCTTCTGCGCCTGCGGATGTGGGTGTCTTCAAGAACCCAACTGGCGCCTGGGTAAAAAAGTTGACTGCCGAACCATCCCCCTCCAAGAAAATTTGCGAGGAGGCGCTGGTGGGGGTTGGTATGAGCAGGAGGTGGGCTGACAGCGCGACTGAGCCCATTATCCAAGTTGACGGTTTGTGTAAGTTAATCTCATTGCATTACTTCTGCGCGAATATAATTCTTTTTGCTGATATCATTTGACTTGTTTTGTGCAGTCAGCAAGGAGTATGTCCACGCCGCCTATGATGAGCATATGGAGGGTGGCTCCGTCGCGCTGGGCGCTGGGGAGGTTGGCTTCCCCGATCGCTTCGATGACATGTTCATCCCTGTTGATCTGGGATTTCTCTTTGACAGCGATGCGCCTGGTAAGCCTTTGTACTTATGCATTTGCCTTTATAATACCAGATTTGGCTAACTTTTCTGTTGCGTGTATTGTAGACGCGCTTGAGAACTACGAGCTGGAGCTCGCGGAAGAGGAGGAGGAGGAGGAGGCGCCCCAACTAAAGCGTAAAGCTAAGGGGAAAACTGGCGCAGGGGCCAGTAAGAAACAGAAGAAAGATGATGCCCCTGTTGTTCAGGATCCTCCTACTCAGGCGAAGGGACTTGAGAAAACCCAGGTGTTTACCACCAAGTTTTCCTTGTCTTCCCTGCCTCAAAAAGTGGGCAGACCTCCTGTCCACACGAGGTATGGTGCCACTACCTCCTCCCTTCGCGCGTTGGAAAAGGGAAGCGGCGTTGCGCCTTCGACAGGTATACTTTGCTTATCCTTTGGTTATCTTTTATGGTTCTATGAGCGCGATTCGGATAGAATTACTAATGAATCTTTGCTCACTCAAATGTTTTTAGAGCCGGCGACCTTGGTGGATCAACCTCAAGCGCAACAAGTTGCCGAGGCTGCGCCGGAGGTCGCTTCAAAGTCCCCTGTTTTACCCTCAAAAAAGGGTAGAATGGACTTCATGGCGATGTTTGCCTCGCGAACGGAGTTGCGCCAAGGTACGTATTGTGCTTTTATTTTCTGACTTTTTTCTTTTAGAACAAGTCATGAACCATTTCTTTTTGTTGATTTTTTCATAGGAGTCATAGCTGGCGTACAAGCTGCTGGCGGCACTCCTGGCGCCGGTGCCAGCGCCGTTGGTTCTGCTCCTGCTCCTGCAAGCGCTGAATCTCCCCTCATCGGGATTACTAAGGAGCAGGAGGCCGTTTTACGCGCCGACCTGGCGGCGTCGAGACCTCCCTCACCTCCTCCTGCGCACAGCCCTCCTCGCGAGACTGATTTTGGTTCTAGGTCGCAGGAGAAAAGGCCTGTTTCAGAGGAGGATGAGGAGTTTGAAGTTGAAGACTCCGACGGCGGCCGCGCCAGCCCTGCAGCGCCACGAGATTTTCCGGCGCAGTCTTCTCGTGGGGCTGGCGCTGACTTTTCTGCTTCATCCCCGCAGGTATAGGTTCGTTTTTGCTCCGCTGCGCGGACTTCCATATTAGTGTTTTGATGACTTAGATCATTACTTTGTGTTTGCAGGAAGCCGATCACATTTACCGCCCGAGATGGAACATTACTGAGGATAGCTCATTTCAGTCCATGGGTGTGTGTGAGGACTTCTGGGCTCATTCTGTGCCTCCAGCTGAAAGGAGGTTTCAGGAGGGCCGCGCTCGCGATGACTTGCTCAACGATCATCTGTTTGCTGGGTCGGCTTTCTTTGCTGCCTCCCAAGAGCTTCGCTATGATTACGTAAAGGTACGTGATGCTCTTGCGGAAGCCAAGCAAGAGGCTAAAGTGTCTGCTTGGCATCTTTCTGATGCTCGAGAGAGAGCTGAGAAGCTCCAAGCAGAGCTCAGTGAGAACAGACCAAGTGCCAACACCGCCTTCGTGAAGCGCGGGCATGAGCTACAGGCTGCGCGGGAGAAGCTACAGGCTTCCGAGGCGGACGCGGCCAAGTACGCGTGTAGAGTGCGCGACTTGGAGCTGGACGCGGAGGCGCGTGACCAAGCTCTTGTCCAGTCTATAACTGACAAATCATCACTGGAGAGTGAGGTTGCGCGCCTGAAGAAGGAGCTGGCGGCCGCGCAGGCCGAGAAAGATGAAGCCTTGGCGACGGCAGCGTCTAGCCAGGAAGCACTCGAGCTTGCGCGAGCGGAAAAGGAAGAAGCCTTGGCGGCAGCAGCGTCCGACAAAGTGGAGCTGAAACAGACTAAGGAAACTGTTGAGTTGTTAAACTCTCAGATTCCTGCTCTTGAGACGTCTGTTGCTTCCCTCGCGCAGGATCGCCAATGGCTAATCTCACAGGGTATGACTCGTTGCACTTACGCGATGAAATACTCAGACGAGTTTCAGGCCCTTGTGATGGATTGCAACGCTGCCGCGCGCTTGGTGGGTCGAGCTGAAGGGTTTAAGGATGGCTATGAATATGGCATGTTGAAGAAGAACCCATCCGACTACCCTTATCAGAGCGACGTTGCCTGCGCGGACATGGCCGCGATGGGGGAGAAGTATTTGAATACTCCCATTCCTATCCTTGCGCAGGTATTTTAACCTTAATAAGATTACCTTGACTTATTTTCCAAGTCTTTTTGTACTCATATTTTTCCTTATGATTTGCAGATATCCGCGCTTGCTGACCAGCCCGATCTCGGCGCGTTAAAGAAATTACTTGACGAGTGCGAAGGGGCTGGTGGCAGCGATGATGGCGCGGGGAATGCTGCCCCTGCTAGCGGCTCTGGCGTGGCCAAAGGATCCGCTCCTGACACTGTTGTGATAGAAGACTCCATTCAGGACGAACAACTTGACTATGGTCAGTTTGGAGATGACGAGGAGCCGGCTGAGCCAGATGCTGAGGGCGGTGATGAGGACTATGAAGAGGCTGACGTCGACGTGGAGACTTGAGAAGCCCTTCATGTTTTTTATTTTTATTTGTAGTTTGTATCTCATCATCTTTTAAACTTGTAAATTTCAATGCTTTGGAATGAAATTTTGTTTTTCCCTTCTTCGCATCTTGCGCATTCCCCATTCATCTCTTTATATTGCATGTTTGCTTGTTGAATATAAGATATGCTTGCACGTTGAAATAAGAACAAGGTTGTAAGGAAATTATTATACTTAATCCTTGTCATATTGTAAGTGATTTTGCCATATCTTGATTATGTTGACACGTGCCTTGGCGTTTTCATTATTCCTCTTTTGTGCGACGTTATCGCGCATTTATTATATGGAATTATGAGTTTTTTAGCCTTTACGTATCAATATGTGTTACTCAGATATCCATTACAATTTCATGCGCGACCTCGACCTAAGACCTTGACAACTATGTTTTGGCATTTGCTTTGCCTTAGTTGTGCTTAGGTATTTTTATGGTCAGGCTGCGCAGCATGTAGGATGGATGTTGTGAGTGATTTGAGCTAAGGCTCACATTATTGGGCTAAGGCTCATATTATTGGGCTAAGGCCCTGACGTTTTAGAGTTAAGACTCGTTAACGCGTTTGAGCTTGAAGCTCGCGCATGTATGTTTTACTTCGTTTTATTTCGTTTTGATGTCAATACAATGTTGTCATATTGCTCAAAATTAATAAAGGGAAGTGTGAAACATGAATGCAAAAGGTAATAGAATCCACATTAAGAGAAGATAGCGCGTATCATTATTCATAATGGCTTAAAAAGCCTTGATTACAAACTTGACTTTTTTTACATGAAACATTTTCTAAGCTGTGCCGCGTTCCATGCGCGCGGGATCTTCTTTCCATTCAAATCTTTTAAAGCGTATGCGCCTTTTCCCAATTCTTCTGAGACTTGATAAGGTCCCTCCCAATTGGGGGACATTTTTCCTGGGGGTATCGCGCGGCTAGCTTCATTGTTTCGAAGGACAAAATCATTTTTCTTGAAGTGGCATTCTTTCACGCGCTGGTTGTAATATTTTTCCAGTTTTTTCTTGTATTTGGCTTCACTGATGATAGCCGCCTCTCTGCGCCCTTCAAGTAAGTTGAGATCCAACCTCCTTTCGCGCTCGTTATCAATCTTGTTCATCATGAGCACTCTATGGGATGGGCATCCAATTTCTGCTGGAATCATTGCCTCCTTTCCATAGGTTAGGCTGAACGGGGATTCGCCATTGCTGGTTTTGCTTAATGTCCTGTGCGCCCACAGGACATTAGGTAGCTCGTCAACCCAAGAATGGGATTCTCCCTCTAACCTTTTCTTCAGCCCATTCAGCAAGCTTTGGTTCGCGCGTTCCACTTGGCCATTCCCCTGAGGGTGGTATACTGAAGTGAAAATTTGGTTGATGGGCAATTCCTTGAGCCAGCTGGATATCTTCTTGTCAGTGAATTGTTTGCCATTGTCGCTCACAATTTCCATGGGAAGGCCAAAACGGCATATGATGTGGCTCCAAATAAACTGCTTCATCGCCTCGGCTGTGATTTTTGCTAGTGGCTTGGCTTCGACCCATTTTGTGAAATAGTCTACCGCCACTACCAAAAATTTTACTCGTCCTTGCGCTTGCGGTAGGGGACCCACAATATCGATTGCCCATTTGTGGAAAGGCCATGCGGAGGTCACCGGAATTAAGTTGTTCTTTGGCCGCATGGTGTTTGGCGCATAGCTCTGACATGCTTTGCATTTTTGGATCTCTTTTAAAGCGTCCAAGTACATGCCTGGCCAATAGTAACCTGCGCTCATTGCCTTGGTAACAACCATGCGTGGGCCAGCATGTATTCCACAGATTCCTTCGTGTATCTCTCTGATCACATAGCTTGCTTCCTCAGCATCAAGGCATTTCATGAGCGGTCCAAGATAAGAGCGTCGATACAGTGTACCATCAAGCAGTTCATAGTTTTGCGACTTGTGTCTTATCTTCCTCGCCTGTGCGCGATCGTCTGGTACTTTTCCCTCCTTCAAGAATTCCATTATTGGAGTTATCCATGATGAAGGGGTTGTATGAGTTACAAGGACAGACTTCGCTCCCACCGACGGGTTGCTCATTACTTCTACTCTGACATCTTTGCCAAAGTGATCGAAGCTGGTTGATGCCATCTTGCTCAGCGCGTCGGCAGATTTGTTTTCACTGCGCGGAATATGAATGATTCTGAAGCAGTCAAATTGCTCGATGAGCTTTTTCGCCTGCTCTAGATACAGAGGCATGGTGTTCTCCTTGGCATCATAAAGGCCATTGACCTGTGCTGCTACCAAGTATGAATTAACATGGGCCTCTAGCTTTTTAACTCCGAATTTGTGCGCAATGCGCAGGCCAGCCAGCAGGGCTTCATACTCAGCTTCATTGTTGGTGCTCTTGAAGTCCAACCTGATGGCGTAAGTATATTCCTGATTCTCTGGATCCACCAGCTTGAGGCCTGCGCCGGATCCTTCGTTGTTTGAAGCTCCGTCAGTGAATAATCTCCAAACATTTTCTTCATCATTGGCTCGCGGAGGGTCTACCTCGCGCTGAGCCTCTTCAATTTTTCCTTCAGGGACTTCTGCAATGAAATCAGCCAAGACTTGTCCCTTTATCGCTGGACGGGGCTTATAGGCGATCGTGTGCTCTCCTAATTCCAGCGCCCATTTTGTCAGCCTTCCCGAGAGCGCGGGGCGCCGCAAGACTTGCTGGATGTTGTAACCAGTCAGTACTTCAATGGGATGACCATTGAAATATCTATGAAGCTTGCGCGACGCGTGTGTTAGTGACAAAACTAACTTTTCCATGATGGAGTAGCGCGTCTCAGGATCTGTCAGCACCCGACTCACATAGTATATTGGCGTTTGGATTCCCTTGCGATCCACCAACAATACTGCGCCGATGGCGCGCTCTCCTGCTGATAGGTACAATGTCAAAGTTTCACCAGGAAGTGGAGCTGTGAGCGCGGGCAGATTTATCAAACATTCTTTTATCTCACTGAAAGCTTGCTCGGCCTCAGGAGTCCATTTGAATTGGCTTTTCTTTAAGCAATTCCTCAATGTGTTGACAAATGGGGTAGATTTGCTTGCATGGTTCGCTAGGAACCTGTTGATTGAAACCAATCTACCATTCAGCTTCTGGACTTCTTTCATGGTGGATGGCGAGGGCATGTCAAGGATGGCCTCCACCTTCTCAGGGTTCACCTTGAAACCATCCTTGGTGACCATTACACCTAGAAATTTTCCCTCTTGTACGCCGAAAGTGCATTTGCTCGGATTGAGCTTCATGTTAACTTCCTTTAGGCGCCCAAGGGTTTCTTCGATGTCTTTGAGCATTTGTTTTTTCTCCCTGCTTTTGATCACCAAATCATCCACGTAGACTTCTAGGTTTCTTCCAATTTGCTCGTTGAAAACAGCATCCATAAGTCTTTGGTAGGTGGCTCCCACATTCTTCAAACCAAAGGGCATTTTTGTGTAACAAAAAACACCCTTGTCGATTCTGAAGGCGGTCTTGTCCTCGTCTTGTGGTGCCATTTGAATCTGGTGATAGCCCTTGTAGACATCCAGAAAACATTTGAGCTTGAATGGCGCCACGGAGTCCACCTTTGCGTCGATGTTTGGGAGGGGGTAACAATCTTTTGGGCACGCTTTGTTGAGGTCCTTGAAGTCAATGCACATCCTCCACGACCCGTTACTTTTCTTTACCATCACAGGATTGGCTACCCATGTCTGGTATCGTATCGGGCGGATGATGTTTGCGCGCAATAGATCCTCAACCTGCTCATTCATGGCCCTCGCCTTCTCATCCCCCATGACTCTCTTCTTTTGAGCAATTGGCTCTACAGACTTGAACGTGTAGAGAGAATGTTGCGCCAGGTCTAGCGGAACCCCAGTCATATCAGAGTGTTGCCACGCGAAGACCGACATATATGCTGTGAGCAATCTTTTCATTCTCAACCTCGTGTCGTCTGATATCGTAGCGCCAATTGTGATTGTTTGCTCCGGGAATTTTGGGTTGAGAATCCATTCCTCTGGCGCGTTGTCTGCCATTGGAAGTTTCATTCTCCCTTCCCGCGGAGTACTTGTCACTGCACACAAATGATCTCGGTATACAAAAGTTACACCTGTTGGTGTTGGGAACCCCAACGCGCCGTGCGCTGGCGACGGTATGGCGTTGAATTGGGCAATCGTTCCCCTACCCAAGATCATATTGTGGCATGAAGTGGTGGGCAAGACCAAGAAGTTGACAACTTCGGCTCGCTTGTGTTTTTCATCCCCCATGGTTAGTTCAAATTGTATTTGACCTAGGGGATGAATGATTTCATTTGAAACACCAGAGATTGGTGCATTCACAATTTCAAGCCTTGCTTGGTCTGCCAGATCCAGTTTCCTGAAACATTGCTCATACATGATGTCTGATTCGCTACCAGTGTCCACCAGGACTTTTGACACTTCATAATGAGCAATGTGTGTAGTGATGATAAGAGGACTGCTGATAGAAGGGCCTCCCCTGATTCTTGGGAAGATTACTTGTTGCTCGCGCCAATCTCCTTGGATTTGCGCGCTTCTCTTTCTTGATATTTGCCCTTGCCTTCCTCCCTCGGCTACACAGATTCTTTTGTACTTTTTGCTGGCTGAGGCTCCTTCTAGTTGTTCATTTTCTGGTCTTGAGTTTTTCACCAGGTGAGCCAGCTTGCCTGATTTCACATCTTTTTCAATTGCATCCTTCAAGTGGTGGCATGCATCAGTGTTGTGTCCTGTGGACTTGTGAAACTCACAGTACTTGCCACTGCTTGATGGTCCCTTGTAGTGTAGTGGCTTGGGGCTTTTGAACAGGACATTCTCAGTGCTTAACACTTGTGAAGGCGTTTTAGTGAGGGGAGTCCATATTCTTGGCAGAGGTCTGTTAGGATCTCTGCCGCCTTCCCTCTTGTCACCCTCCCCGCGATTACGAACGTCTTTTTGGGGCTGGGGTGAGCTTGGTTGCGCCTGCTTTTCTGTGGAAGAAAAACTGGTTGGTTGCAACCTGGACCATACAGAGTTCTGTTTGCCCCTTCTTTCGTTGCTGCGCGGTGTCTCAGCTTGATGCCCTCTTTCTCTTGCCCTATCTTGGGCAATTTGTTTTTCATTTCTCGCGAAGACTCGCGATGCTTCCATTAGCTTGGCCCAAGTGGTTGGCATGCCATCTCTGCTTACGAGAGCTCGGCGGAGTTGATCACTACGCGCGCCTTGTATAAAGGCCACGCGCAAGAGTTGCTCAGTGATACCTCCGATTGCCAGAGACTCCTGACTGAAACGAGTTATGTAGTCGTTTCATCAATCTTGCGCACGCAGTGCATGATGTCATCAGGGTCGCGCGTGTGTCTGCGCTGCTGTACGAAGTGGGCTTGGAACTTTTCCAATAGTTCCTCGAACCCATCGATCTGCCCAGTCGGCAAGCTCTCGAACCAGACACGCGCCGCGCTCGTGAGGCAGCGAGCAAACATGTGACACCATGTTGGCATCGTCCAGCTTTCTAGGTTTCCAGTGTTGTAAAAACCTTGTAAGAAATCGTCTGGATCTGTTGTGCCGTCATATTTGCCCAAACCACTTGGCATATTGGTTTTGTGCTGAATGGGGGCCTTCGCGATGCGCTCAGTGAACTTTGAATGTTTCACCAAGATGGCTGGCCTGTACGGTGTGGTTACGTCCACTTGCCCTCTAACTGGTGGGCTGTACGGTATGTGCAGATCCAGATCGGCTTTGGCTCCAGGCGCCATGTTCACGTGCGCGCGGAGCTGTGAGCCTCCTGCATGAGTATCTCGCGTCTTCCACATGCTGTGCACTTCTTCATCACTAAACTCAGTGTGTGCAGTGTGTACAGAATGACCCTCTTCCGGCGCGCGCGCCCTTTTTGTTCCATGAACGTGTTGCTTGTCAAACGCTAGCCTTTGTGTTAAGTCGGCTGACTTTTTGTGTTTGACCAGCTCATTGTACTTATCCATTAGACGTCGTTGCTCGTTTATGAGCCATTCTTTGGGGTCATTGGTTTCATCTTCTGGACCCATTGGTCCTTTTTGTTTCGCGCCGGTAAGATTTTGTAACGTGAGATCGTCTGGAGGAGTTTCAGTCTGGCCATGAGGAGTTGTGATGAAGGGACGGTTACTGGTGGTGCGCGTAGAATCACGCGGCACCCTCAGAAACTGCTGTCCCTCATTAACATCCTCAAGTTCAATATCCTCCAGAACTTGATCAACGTTACGAACGCCAGAAACCATGGTGAAAATTTGTTTTTTTTTTTTTGGAGATCTGATGAGATCTTGTTGCCGTTGTAACAGGTGATGGCGCCAATGAAGAAACGTGGATCGACTCACTGGTAGACGATCTACTTTCCTCGGGTGTGATTATGCTATTTCACCGATGGTTCTCTGGGATCTGGGTTCTTCCACCTACAAAATGAACAGCACCGTAAACTTACCCCTCAGAAAGGGACAGAGGGGTCCTCTTTGGGGTAACCCTCCGGTGTGAGAATAAGAGTTTGTAGGAGAAGATAATAATATGAGAGTAAGGAAAATGGAGTGTATTGCTTAATGTAGCTGAATACTGTGTAATTGGCTGTGCCTCTCCTTGTGGAGTTGATGTGGTATTTATAGTGCTAGGGTTTCCAATGATTGGGCTCAGACACAATTAGGGCCTTGTTGGCCTCCTCCAATTGCTTTGCGCCACGTGTCCTTGGGACACCTGGTGCTTTTTCATTGGTTATAATCACGTGGTAGCACATGGGTTTTGCTGAGTTGTCCACCTTTCATTGGCAGCTGTCAACATCAGCATATTCTTATTCCTTAAAAAGATACCTTCTGGAAGGTTGTCTGACGTGCACAATCAAGGTTGCCCTAATCCTGATTTGGATAAGGACGAGGTTGATTATGTGCATGTGTGATATGCGCCTATCCTGAGGATGCGCGAGGTCTTCTCTTTATTCTCACGCGCAGATGTTTCATGCGCAGATATGATATGCACAAGCATGTGATATGCGCCACGCGCAGATGTGATATGCGTGAGCATATGTGATGCGTGAGCATATGTGATGCATGAGCATACGTGATGCCTGAGCATGTGATGCATGAGCATATGTGATATGCGTGAGCATATGTGATATGCGCCATGCGCATAGGTTTTGGCTTTGTGCCTTCATAATGTCTTGATTTCAAGCCTCTTGTCTATATCTTGTGGGTTGACCCGCCTCGCTAGGTGTTGAGGCGGGTACATACCTTTTCAGCAAGTTTTAGAAGGAGTGTAACAGGATTTTGGGACTAATTTTCTTTTTTTTTACTGAATTTTTGGTTTATAAATTTATTTTTCAAAGTTGAGTAAATTTTCAAAAAATCAATCCCAAAGAGCAAAACTGAAAAGAACAAAAGCGAATCAAACCCATTGGATGTTCAGGTATATGTACATGTGTATATAACACACATGTATCTATGTGCAGACATATATGGTACGGTCCGTATGTATGTTATATGGCTCATAAGCCAAAACTACATCATCCCAGCTTGAAATATTGACACTTTGAAAAAATTATATATGTACCGGTAATTGTCTTGGTGTGAAACATCCATGGTCATTCCAGTTTCTCGTTGTTCAATCACCATTGAACCTTGAGAAAGAGCGTACGCAACTTTGTCTTCAAGTCTCCAACAAACTGAATTAAAAAAAAAACAACCACAGTTGACTTTATTTGCTTATATAATTAAAAGTTTGTTTTTTTATAAAAGAAAGTGTACCTAATTTGTTCATTTCAGCCGGGCTCTCCTTTCAGAATGATCAAGGATGACCAACTGGGCGACTAAATTGGCAAGCATCTCAGCACTACATATATAAACAAACCTACTTCAATAGATCATTTCAAGTGAGACCGTAAATGAACCGAACGTTCAGTAAATTGTTCAATAGGAAGTTTATTTTTTAATAAACGAACGAACATGAACGATGATTTTTGTTCATTATTAACCATGCATGATCAAATTTTAATGCCTAATGATAGTTTGACTTTTTAAGTCAAAGATGAACATATTTTAAGGCATTTTTTAACAATTTAACAAAATATTGGTGCCCGTGCTATGATGATAATAATAACAATAATAATAATAAAAATAATAATAATAATAGTTTAATTATGATATTAGCAAGCTAGGGGTATTATACTCTTTGCACTATGTCATTAAGCCCAAGAAGAGTACCTTCACCAGATACAATAAGAGAAAATATGAGCATAAGATATCACAATCTTCTTTAGTAATGGGTCCCTGTAGAAACACTTATTTCACAAATTAGTCAGATTAACAATAATAATGAAATTTGAAAGTATAATTATACTGCAAGTTAAAAAAAAGTGTGGAATTGTACTTTCTTAATATGCTTAATTGTTTAAACTCTATATCCATCAAAACTGAGTCCCAATTGACCATCCAAGAATTTAGTTGTAAGTTCAAGTCCAATTGCTTAGAACAAACCACTAACCTACAAATCAAAAGCCAATCAACATGTAAGACTGAAGCGTGATACTTCCATATCAATAGTATGCTTTTACTGATGCTATTATTATACTAAAATAAAACAAGGAAAAAATAGCACATTCAGTCAATATGAATATCTCTGTTAGATGGTTAGATTATTTTGTTTGTTTTGAAAGTATTATAGCCATTAGATGGTTAGAAATAGGAGAGATGGTAACCGTCAGATGGTGATCCATGTGATGAACTTGAAATTGTTTTCATTGGTTGATATGGGTAGTGAAGGAAAGAGTGTAGGGGTGCAATATGCTCTTGTACCTTATGCTATTAATATTGTAAAACTCTTAAATATCAATATCTTTATTTTCTCTCTCTTATCTCTATTATATATAGTAATAGATATATATATATATATATATATATACGTATCCGAAGATACATATTCATACTTAGCCTATTACCTTTCATACATACATACATACATACATACATATACATTTTAAAGAGCATTTCGCCTTAATTCCTTCGCAGATATTATTAGGGTCTGTTCCCTACATTCACAGATGTTATTAGGGTCTGTTCCCTATGTTCTCATATATTATTAGGGCCTGTTCCCTACATCCGCGGATATTATTAGGGTCTGTTCCTTACATTCGCAGATATTATTAGGGTATGTCCCCTACATTCGCAGATATTATTAGGGTTTGTTCCCTTTTTAAACATTCATTCCATCCATCCTATAATCACACAAACCTTTCCTTATAATAACATACTTTCGTATATACTCATCTCATATTAGACATACTACACATTACTTTCCCTCACGATACGTGCGATATCCGAAGATTATTCACGCACCGATAAGTATTCATTCATAACATTCATACCCTATTATCACATCAATCATCATAGCATACACTTACCATATAAGTTAAGTGTAGGTTCCCAGCCGGATCTACACAGGAGTATCTCGTAACACGAGGGTGCGAAATCTCCACGTAATACGATACGAGCGTAAGATATATAATACGTTGAGACGATACACAAACACACGTTACAATACTAATAAACATGTTGTATTGAAACTCTTCAACACGTGATCTCTAATATCACTTACACGTACTGCCCCAAAAACAAACTTTTTATAAACAAGCCGAAGTTAGGCATATATAGGCCTCGACAACTTCGCCTAACAGACTAAGCGAAGTTGTCTTAACTTCGCTTGTCCACAAGTTCGCTTACATCAGGCGAACTTGTGTGACACCATATCTAAAACCAAAACAACCAATCTAACACGATTACAGATACATACAAAACACTAGATACTGAACTACTGACATTATGCACCAACAGACTCCCCCTTGGCAGTAGCTTCATATCTCTATCTTCATTCACGTGTCTAGTAATCCCCAAAATCTCATGTCACCCGTCTTCAAGCATGAACGCCCTGTCTAACAGAAACAGAGACCACTCTCTGGTACTTCTTGGCTTCATCTTTCCATGCAGGAATATAGAATATCTTCTTATCGTTTAGCACCTGCAAGTCAGCTTGAGACAAGTTTACCAAGTGCATGGGATCATACACTCTCAGAATCTCTTGTTCGTTTTCATCTTCCATAACCGCTTCAGCTGTTTGGCTATCAACATACCACCACTTTAGACTCTTTAAAACATCCTTGGGCATTGTCTTCATCGGCACTTCTTTCAAACACCGAACCGGCTTATATTTCGTCACCATTCAAGGTTTTCCATCAGCTCGCATTCCTCTTTCCTTATCTTCAACCAGCTTCCCTTTCTGCGGCTTTAACAATTCAAACTTCTTCTCTTTCACACTTTCTTTCCACACAATCTTCCCAATAATTCTGGCCATATTATCATCACTTCTATTAATCAACCCCAATTTAGCCAAATCCTTCACCTCACACTTAGGCAAGGTATTGAGAGATCACAACATCCTCTTAAAGTACTGAATCCCATCAAAGCGTTTCATCACAAATAACCTCAACTGCTCATCATACAGCCAGCAAATAATACCCTTCTTCGACTCAGCATACCCTTTGATATTGTTACTCTTTTTGAACATTGTCGGAACCGATGGCTTCTTTGTCTTAACAAACCACTGAGCGTAGTCTTCTTTCCATCTCAGTTGTTCTTCCCACTCAGACTCATCTGACACATCCATATCTTAACTCACATTACTTTTTCAACGTCTGGAATATCATGTTCTACACTATCATCCACAATCTCTCCCTCTTCAATCTCACTATCAATCACAATCTGTTCTCCTATCTTTTCTATCTCCTCAACAGGTAACACATCATCATCACCCACAACATCATCATCCAACATTTCTTCATCATCCACAACCACAACATCTTCACCACCTGTTGTACCAGTTGACTCTCCCTGAGATGTGGAAGTCCCAAGAGTTTGTTCAGTTCTTGGCAACTCACCACCTGCACCTTTCGATGCATTGGGATCATCGTCTCTATCATGACTCTTCTTTGTTCTCAACTCGTCGCCCTTGCAGCTCGTCTCCCCCTGAGATGCTAAGAACTGCTTTAGAGCATCAAAAAGTTTACCGTGTTCAACAAGGAGGGACGATTGGATCTGATTTTCTGCTACAAGGCGCTGGATAGCTTGAGTCTGGATTAGATTGATTCTTGACTGTTCAGCAACGACCCGTTCAAGAGCAGCTATCCTTTCAGAATCGGATAAGGTAGCATCAAAATCAAACCGCATATGAGAAACGTCTTGAGCATAAGGTGGAGGTATTCCCAAACTAGCTGGAGTGTCAGAAACAGACTGAAAAGTAACCACGGGTGGTATTGTGACAGATAACCCCGCAGTAGCAACCAACGTCGACTCAACAAATCTTGCAACAACCTCCGATGTAGTAAGAGTAGGAGGTGGCAAGGAAACTATCTCCGGAGCCGAAAACTGAAACGTGGTTGGTGGAATACCAAATGATGATGATGTTGTCACCACGGGAACACTGGAGGTGATCGGTACTGTTACAGTCATCGAAGCCGGAACCATGGTCATACCAGATAACGAGGGTGGAGAGAAACGAACCACCCTTGGGCTTTCACCAGCTCCCGAAAGTTCTGGCCCTCTTTGATCGACGTATCAACTGGTCTAACTCCTCCTCGAAGTCAGATTCACTGTCATCTGAGTCTTTCTTTCTCTTACCATGTATTCTTTCTCGTGTGACCAGAATCTGTCGTGCTTCAGCGATATCGTCAGCGGAGGAGTCAGAGTCGGTTCTCTCAGAATCTGCTACAGACGTAGCTACCATCGAAACATTCACACCAGATGCCTCAGCTTCTGGTGCTTGAACCTCTGCAGCTGGATCAATCTGCTTCATATCAAAGAACCCTTGGCCACCAAAAGCATCTTCAAGATCTACCTGTTCCTCTGGAGCTGCAATAGGATCAGCAGGCAAAGCCTGCTGTACCACAGGTGGTGGTTGAGGAACATCAGCCTGTTGCTGTGCCGGGTCCCGAAATTCATCTCCACGAGGAGCAATATAAGCAGGGTTCACCAAATAACCAAACAATGGAGTGTGCCGCGGACGAAGCTCTGGTTTGCTACGTGCGCTTGACGACCTACATTGCGCAAAGATCCTCTTACTTACACTCTCAACATAACGGATGGGACGTCGTTGAGGTAGCATAGGTGCTACATGATTCAAAATCATCTGTAAGAATCTGGGGTACATTAAAAATCTTTCACGAGCGACCGCGCGTCTCTGACGATCGATTTCATAAAACACCATCTGACTGAAGCTGTAGGGCTTGTTGTAAGTCAAGGCTGTCATAGCAGACTGCATCGTTGCTCCCATACCGTCAGTATCAGCTTTACGACCCGACATGCACACAATCATCACGTGCATCAGAAAACGCCACTGATCCAGCAAGAATCCCTTTCGCCTTTGAGTGTCACCCAAAGGACCCGAATAGCCCATACGTAAAAAGGCACCATCTATGAATGGAGCTGAAAAATCTGTAGGATCATCTCTAGTTTCAGTCTCGAACTGCAAAGCGACTATGATCTGATCTGCTGAGAACTGCACCTCCTGATTATTCATTGTGGCGCGCAAAACCGGAGGCTCAACTCCACAGTCATATTCTACCGTTCGCCAGAAATCTTCAATATTCGGTAGAGAAATGGGGAGAGTTGTAGTAATAGCGTAAAAAATACGTGAGCGAACTAGGAAGGAGATGATCTCGCAATAATCGTCGATACCACTAGCATCCGGATCCAAAGTAATGTACATGTTGTGACCCGGAAAGAACTGTCGGTTGTTGTCACCACCTTCGTCACCACCAGCACCACCAGCTCCTGCTACATCAGCCATATCTGCACAACAAACGGTCTAAGTTAGAACATCGACAAAGCAGATCATAACTTCGCCTGTTACCATGAGCGAAGTTATGATAACATCTTATGTGCAGGCGAAGTTAACCATATGGCGAAGTTGAGTGCGACTTCGCCTTAACCCTAACTTCGCCTGAGAACAACCAGGCTAATTAATTAATTAAACATGAGCAGGCGAAGTTATGCCTAGGGCGAAGTTAAGAACAACTTCGTCTAAAGCTAGCTTCGCCTGAATCTGAAACAACGTAAAACAGAGGTCCGATCATGGCTTGTTTGGTGTTTTTGTGATTGAAAACATGAAAAGATGTTACTATGGAGATCTAGACGATTTACTGAGTTACGAACACATTAGAAACAGATTGGTTTATCAATTGTTTAAAAGGTAGCATAAACAATGTCACACATTGAATCACCACGGCCCTTGATTATCACCATTAGTATGAATTACATGTAATACCGAGCCTACACACCTTTAACACGGATTGAAAACAGATAATACGGATTCAAGGATTAAGTACGCCGAGGGTTAGGAGTGTATATAAGTTGACCAGGTTGACCCTTATAACTTCGCCCCTGTGACAACTTCGCTGGTCAACAGATTATCATTAACTTCGCTCAAGGTCAACCATGGTCAACTTCGCCTCTTTACAAGTTCGCCTAAAGTGTACTCGGAAGCAAAGTGCTCGGAAAACAAAGTGTACTCAGAGAACAAAGTGTGCTCGGAAGTAAAGTCTACTCGGAAAGCAAAACACTTGTATTTTTCAATTTTTAACTAGCACAAAGTGTACCCGGAAGCACTTTCCTAGCACAAAGTGTACCCGGAAATTAAAACACTTGTGATTTTTCAATTTTCAACTAGCACAAAGTGTGCTCGGAAGTAAAGTCTACTCGGAAAGCAAAACACTTGTATTTTTCAATTTTTAACTAGCACAAAGTGTACCCGGAAGCACTTTCCTAGCACAAAGTGTACCCGGAAATCAAAACACTTGTGATTTTTCAATTTTCAACTAGCACAAAGTGTGCTCGGAGGTAAAGTGTGCTCGGATTACTTAGTGCTCGAAAACAAAGTGTGCTCGGATTACTTAGTGCGTTTTCATTTTCTTTCACATAACACCAAGCATGCTCGGGAGCAAAAGTGTGCTCAGGAGTAAAAGTGTGCTCGGTAGCAAGGGTGTGCTCGGGAGTACTTGTGATTTTTCATTTTCTTTCACTTAACACCAAGCATGCTCGGGAGCAAAAGTGTGCTCGGAAGAAAAAGTGTGCTCGGTAGCAAGGGTGTGCTCGGGAGTACTTGTGTTTTTTCATTTTCTTTCACTTAACACCAAGCATGGACAACTTCGCCTCTTTACCTTAACACAAGTTCACCTAACTTAATTTACAAAACAGGACCTTATAAATTTGATCAAAGTGCAACTGTCTTTTAAAATCCTCCATTAAAGATTTAAACTTTACGATCAAATAACCAAGTGACCAAGTTTTAAACCATAAAACAAAATATGCGTGTGAAAATTGTAGTAAGTAAATAAAAGGGATCGAATTTCAGTCTTGACGAGAACCTGCATGTTTTAGAAAAGATCCAAACAGGAATCATACTAATTAAGTGGCTGTCACATAGATCCATGTTCAGCGGTATTGTGACATAAAGAAACAGGTTGTAAGCAGGTATAAAACTTAGTATGGTTTTCATCGCTTCTGTGATACGGATTAGGTTCAATTAAGCTCAAAATTTAGATGGACATCACATGAGAGATTGTGATGCCTCCTATCTATTCTCAAAGCGTATTTGGCTTTCCCCAAGTCACCCCGAGTTGACCTTGACCCGTAGTGTCTGATTAAACAGTAAGTACATATTGATCTTTAGAGTCTTCTTCCCGTTCTCTTTCTTGCCTCTTGGTTGATATTTGAAATAACATAAGCTTCAAAAATGCTTAACAACATTTTTTTTAAATAAAGATATTAATACAGCTTCAAATAGTAGATGACTGCAAGTCCCGAATCTGGATCACTGCAGGTACTTGACACACCATCTTCTCGGGAATCAGAACACTCACGGGCTCGTGTATGACAGGGTAATCACTTTTCTGCCTATCATTTGGAAAGATGTATATGGAGACATGCACAACTCAGAATGATTCTCCACATTAAATCGAGGAGATTTAGTTTGTATCACTTCTACTTTTACGCACCATATAAAGCTACCATAACTTACAATGGCTGTTCTAGAGTCTTTTAGGCCTAATAACTTCACCAGTTAAGCACACAGAATTAGTTTTTCTATCACTTTCCATGGTTGGAACAATTTTCTTTTAAACATTGTATTGAAACTTCTTACGAAGTTATAGACTTGAAAAATTATATCATCTCCCTTAAAAAAATTTAAATTTTATCGCCCCGATCAAGTCAAAGTCTTCAGGTAAACGGCTATCCTGAAGATCCAATGGATCAGCTGGGCCGACCACATACAAGTACGTATCCTTCTAACTAAGTATAAATGACTACTTTCCAGCGAAAGAATAAAAACCCATCATAAACCGCCCCGGTCACTTTCAGTCATCTGGTTAAAGGCTATCCTCATAATCTACTAGTAGAAGTAAGGACCAAACATATCCGAAGATGTGTCTTTCAAACTGAAGCAACCGACATAATTCTAAGCGATAGTGATGTGTTTTTTTTAAGAAAAACGGAAAACAAGGTTACTTGGGATTGATCATCCCATTAAGTTCAACAAGATTTTGAAAACGGGATCGGTCAAACGATTTAGTAAAAAGATCGGCGAAATTATCCAACGAATTAACCTTTTCTAGCACAATTAATTTCTTCTCAGCACAATCCCGTATAAAATGATGACGAATGTCAATATGTTTAGTTTTGCTGTGTTTGACGGGATTGTTAGTTACTGAGATTGCAGTAGTGTTATCAATGCAAATAGGGGTTTGAGTGAAATTCAGACCGTAATCGCGCAATTGCAGTTGTATCCAAAGAACCTGGGAGCAGCAGTTCGATGCTTCGTCACAGTTCCAATACCATTGATTCTACCTCCACTCTCTCCAGTGAAACTAACTCTACCACCTTGAACAGGTTTCCAATCATGTAACAAATTCTTGTTACCAGTCATGTGCCGGGAACAGCCACTATCCACAACTCACAGATTATTTACAGCCCTGTTCGACTGTTCCTGCACAATTAGAGAAAAAGATTAAAATCTGGGGACCCAAGACCTACTGGTCTTGGGTCGATTAAATCTGTTGACCGGCATCCAGCACTTTGGTTGCTCAAAGTCAGTTTGAGAATGATTTCTGTAAGTTCTGAAAGGAAACCTTCTCGAGTATTGACTATGAGGCCATCCAAACCTTAGTGAATTAACTGAGTTATAATTGTTGGTTTGGTTGTTAACTGGGAAAAACTGAGACCGATTTCTTTGAAATCTTGGATTAGTCCAATATCTGAAATTTGATGAGTTCGCAATCTTACCCGTATTATAATTAAAATTCCTTTTATTCTCAGTTTTCGAAGGCCTCATACCTCTAAATATTCTCTGGTTTAGAGGACAATCAGCAATAAGGTGTCCTATTTGATTGCATCTGAAACAACTTCTGTGTTCAACTTTCGTCTCATCATTTGTTGCAGATGTCGAGGTTGCATTACTACCCGTTTGTCTAACATATGGTGGGATGCCGGGTTTATGGAAGAATTCTTTTCGTTAGGCTTATATTCCTCCCCACGTTTTAGTAACACTACCTCTTCTTTTATCTCACCCGATTCGGATGACTTGTCCGAATTTGATGAGACAGAGCTAAGAACAGAAATCTCAACATTGGAAATTGGCTTACTCGTTTCGCTCTTATTAACTTCAGGTTCTTTAGTCGAAATTTTGACTGGAACTGTCTGACTAATCTCAACATCAACAGATTTCTGATTACTAGGATTATAGGTATAGTTATTGTTATACGATGGTGGAACTTCAGAAAATCCAATTCCCCCTTTGTTAACTGGGGAACGTTGAACACTTATGATGTGATCAAGCATTGCTGAAGAGTTTCTAAATTGTTCAATTTTTCTGTTTAGTTCCACCACTTTTACCTGGTAATCAGCTATCTGTTTATCTCTTTCAGCAATCAGTTTGGTTTTTTCTTCTAACACTTCATAACTAAGATCAATTACTTGTATTTTATCAGCTAGACTTGCTTTAAGACTTCTGATATCCTTTTCACTAGCTTTTATTTTTACCGAGTAACTATTTTCTGTAGTTTTAGTGTAGTGATGATCTTCTTTTAACGTTTTAAATTGTGCATCCAAACTAATAAACTGATCAGTTACTGTTTTCAATTGTTCAGACAGATTTTCACATTGTATACAATGAGGTTCAGAACTTACCTCAGAGAGCCGATCGTTCACTTCTGCCATATATGCTTGATTTTCTCCCGTCTCCCGCTCACTTCCTCCAGTTTCGATGTTTACCAAATTAGCCTGTTCGAACACTTCCTCAACTTGTATATTCCAGTTGTATCCACCATTCTGTCTAGATACCATAGCTCTATTCTCACTACCACCCCCATTCTGTTGTGTAGGCCTGTTCTGACTTCGTTCGACTCTCTCATTTGTACATTCCTTAGCAAAGTGACCATTCTGTTGACAGTTGTAACATCGAACCTTTGATTTATCAAACCCTGGTATTTCTCCAACGAACTTTCTACCCATTTTCTTCATGAATCTCTTTACCCTTCTTACTATCATAGCCATCTGCCACTGCAGATCCATCTCCTCCAAATCATCAGCATCGATCTGATCATAGTCTTCATCCAAAGTTGCAGGGTCAACTATTTTACCTTTGATGTAGTTCTCATAAGATACAATGAAGGATGCATAAAGAGCAAACTGTTGTTCAGCTGATTTAACACTCATGGGCATCTGTGAGTAGTTGTAGCTCGGAACATTTGACGAGAAATTTCAAGTTGTGGCTTGAGGTTTTGAAGGATTACTACCTCCAGCTACGAAACATACGTTGCCATCCATATTGAGAGTCACATGACCATCACGAGTTGAGTTTGAATTTGATTCTCCCTTTAAGTAGTAGGCAGAGGATTCTGACTTTGAACTTGAACTTGAAGTGACTTTCGCACCATACATTCCCGGATCCTGAACTTGATCAGTTGGTGTCTCCTTCCGAACCATGTTAAGTTCAAAATTTCGTAACTTATTGACTGCTGTTTCCAAATCAATATTGGCAAATTCTTTATCCTCTCTCATCAAAACCGTATACATTTCCCATTGCGGTGGAAGAGCATCAAGAAGTTTCTCTACTATCTCTTCTTCTTTGTATTCAATGGAGTAATTACTGAGTTCGGTCATCAAGTGATAATATCTGGTGATGATATCGTCAAGTGATTCATTTTTCAAGTACTTGAATACAAAGAATTGGGTTTTTAGCAGCTTTGTCTTGGAAGCACGTATCCCCACATTACCTTCATATCTATTTTCTAGTGCTTCCCATAGCTCTCTAGCAGCTTTGTACTTCTTGAAGGTATGAAGAATCTCTTGTGGAAGAGCCATGGTTATTGCTGCATGAGCTTTACTCTCTGCCTCATACATTTTCTTTTCCTCCTCTTCCATTTTACTGTACTTCTTAATTTGATCACGACCTTCAAACAAGGATGTTGGTGGAATGTATCCATCTTGAATGCAAACCCACATCTTAGCGTCTTGATACTTCACGTACTGTTCAAACCGATCTTTCCATGCAACGAAATCGGTACCCTTAAGCATTTTTGGAGCCTTAGTAGCTGAACCGGCTTCAACCTCCATTTTTACCAGTTCTGTAATGTTTATTGAAGTCATAGTTGAAAGAAACACGACTCGAAATAACAAGAAAGTATTTAATATTTAAACAGTGACCAGACAGCGAAGTTGTGACAACTTCGCTTGTTAACTTCGCCTGATCCTAACTTCGCTTGTACTCAACTTCGCTTATACTCAACTTCTCTTGACAACTTAACTTCGCTTAAACCTCCTAACTTCGCTGCTTACAACTTCGCCTTCTCTATAACTTCGCTTAAACCCTACAAACAGTGACGGCAACTTCGCCTGATGAACACAAGGTTTTTGCAGGTTTTAATTGGACGTATTGCGAGGTATGCGAGGGCGTAATGGGTTATATTTGATGGTGGGAGATGGGTAAGACACAAAAACTAGGTATTTCAACGTAAACTCGTTCCGCGAATAGTCAAACAGAACGATCTTAACACCCGTGTGATAATCCCGAACCAGACAATCACGAGCAAAAGCTCTGATACCAATTGTAGGTTCCCAACCGGATCTACACAGGAGTATCTCGTAACACGAGGGTGCGAAATCCCCACGTAATATGATACGAGCGTAAGATATATAATACGTTGAGACGATACACAAACACACGTTACAATGCTAATAAACACGTTGTATTGCAACTCTTCAACACGTGATCTCCAATATCACTTACACGTACTGCCCCAAAAACAAACTTTTTATAAACAAGCCGAAGTTAGGCATATATAGGCCTCGACAACTTCACCTAACAGACTAAGCGAAGTTGTCTTAACTTCGCTTGTCCACAAGTTCGCTTACATCAGGCGAACTTGTGTGACACCATATCTAAAACCAAAACAACCAATCTAACACTATTACAGACACATACAAAACACTAGATACTGAACTACTGACATTATGCACCAACATTAAGTCTATTAACATTAACATTGAGTATGCACACATCCCCGAAAACATAACAGAAAGTGGGGCTAGAAACTCACCTGGGTCATGTTTATTTCTGAATTTATAGTAATTCCTTTCTTTAACTGTGCTCGGCTAACTGTATAACAATTATAAGTATCAATTAACTAGCCCTATCCATATCATATCTCTAGTTTTAATATAACCCTCAATGAACGGGGTTCGGTGGCAGCGCCCTGGCAGCGAGGTCTAGGGGCGGCAGCCCCTAGCAAGGTCCAAGGGGCAGAGCCCATGGCTGGGGTCGAGCTGCCATGTCAAGTTGGAAAAATTTTATTTTCATTAACTCTTCTTTACTAAAAAGTTCACCAGAAACCCAATTTTCATTAAATATTTAAGTAATATTTCAGTATGGATAAGCACCATTCGCTATCCCATTCGTTATGACTAATGATTCCATTCGTTATAATGAATGGCTTGATCTGAGTCTTAACGAGACGAATGAGTGCATAACAAATGACTGAGGCCATTCATGCTTTCTTTAAGACGAATGAAAGGCTCATTCGTTACAGGAGCATGCGAATGTATTTATAACGGATGGCTCCATTCGCTGTCTCCTCATGGTGAATGAATGGACGACGAATGAATAAGGTCATTCATGACTCCTATAGGACGAATGGGGGCTCATTCGTTACAAGTGCATACGCATGTATCTCCTTCGATATGATTGCTTAACAAATGATCAGCCATTTGCATATCATAACGAATGATCAGCCATTCGTATATCATAATGAATGGATATAAGATGTTATCCAATTTTGACTCCCGTTGTCAAAGTAAAAATTGATATGAACAATAATAGTCAACAGACCCCAGATTTCCAATTAACCTCCCAATTATAATGAAACAACACGAATCTGGTATCATTCTACTCGCATACCCAGCGCCTACAAACCCCAATCATCCAAACATCACGTTTAAATGGCGTATTTGATTTATAAATACCTACGGCCTAACACGTGATTAATTAACCCACCAGATGTTAACGAATTTTGAAGAGATTCGTTGCATTTGATTCGTTTTTACCATTTATATATAGATCTAGGACACTAAACCAGCCCAAAAAGTTTTTGTTATTGAACGTACCTTTAAACGAATCGGCTTACAAACGTGATTTTTTAATGGTGTAGGCTATATATAGATCTCGGGTTTTTACCTTCGGATCTTAGTTCGGGATAACGGAGGGTGTTTGTGTGTGTTGTTATAGGTGTAGGCTATGATGTATATATGGATGAAAAATGGAAAGGATTAGGGTTTAAAGGGTATTTATACTCCCTTAGCCCATGGACCTAAGGCTCATTACCATCCCTTATTCCCTTTTTTAATGTCCAAGCCCACCCTCTAATAGTTTATTTATCTAAATTGATAAACGACACATTATTGAATAAATGGAATTTTTTTTATTATTATTATTAATATTATTATTATTATTTTTATCGAAAGTAGGATGTTACAAAGAATTGACATCCAACAGACGTAGATTTCCTGTCAAAATCATCACCTCCATAATTGTTGTCAACAAAATAATATAAATCAAAATATGAGTTTTTGGGATACCAAAGACCTAGCTTCAATTGCCCTTTCAGATATCTAACAATACTTTTAACATCAGTTAAGTGAGAAAGTTTAGGTTTAGCCTGGAAACGCGCGCATTGACATACTTCAAACATGATGATGGGGCGACTGGAAGTGAGATACATCAGGGATCCGATCATTGATCGATAGTAAGTTTGATAGGAGTTGTGTCGTTGACTCTCTTTGATAGAGATGCTAGAATGCTGATCAACAAAACTTCAGCTGTATTGATTGATTCTCAAAGCAGGTTTGTTTTCAATTACTAAATTTTATAATTATTATATATAATAATTTTTAAGAAATTGAAAAGTTAAGTTTTTTTCCACTTATTTTATTACAGAATGAGGTTGAAAACGGTAGATTCCCTGCTGAGTTTGATTGTCTTTTAGAAAAGAAATTTGCTTTTAAGGTCGATGTGGCAGAGTTCAATTTCAGAAACAATGTGGAAGATTATGGTATAAACAAGCTTACTGATGACACTAATATTCTCACTGAATTACAGAAAAGGCAGAATGGACGTTTGGTAATTATTTAAAACTAAATTCATTTTATAGTTAATGTTATTTTAGAATTATTTTCATTAACCGATTTTGTTGTAAAACTTTTAATTTTCAGCAAACCGATTCTAATTCTGTGTCATTGGGAGCATCTATGCCAGAATTTCAATCATCCGGTTCTGTTTCCGTCATGGTAAATATGTTTGTTATATATTATAATTGAAACTTATAAATATAGGTGACACAAAGATGTTTGACATGATTTTGTTATGTTGATTACTTTGTTAATTGTTAGTAACAGATTTCGGATATTGGAGATAACCAAACTCGAAGTTCAAATGTGGATGGTCAGGATGTGGCAAATGAGGAGAAAGGAATGTCAACGTCTTCTGACGATAAACTTAAGAGAAAATAGGTTGAAGTTTTTGAAGTTGACGATCAACCTAGCATGTCGGCCAATAAGTTTAAGTCAAAGACTACTGAAGAGATGGGCAACACCAGTGAATCCTCTGATGTTGCAGCTATTTTAAGTCCTAAGTTGGAGAAGGATTCTAAGTGAACGGTTAAACTTTGGATTTGAAATTATTCATTTTGGTTTTACATCTTTATTATTTTTAATAGTTTTGGATATTTTATGTTTGGTTTTTTAAACATGTGTTTCTTGGAGCGCCTATCTCTGCTACTTGGTTGTTTTGAACGATTTATCCTTATTTGAATGTTTGATTATATTTATGTTTCGAGTTATTTTTTTCTTAATGGTTGGTTCTTTGTTGTATATATAATCTGTTAATAACTAATCTGTCATGCATTTTGAAGTTGTCACAAACATAATTTATATTCCAAATTAATTTTAATTTACAATAACCTTATATTTGTATAATTTGAAAATCATGTTTGGTTGATATCTTTAATATATTAAATTTGTATAAATTTTGTATAAATTATGTTTGTACAAATAAACTTATATTTGCATAAATTTTGTATAACATAATTAAATATTCGATGTCAAAAATGTAATTACCTTCTTCCAAATATTAAAATTTAAGACAAATATAAACAATAGATATGCTATTTAGGTATTATTTGAAATATATTCCAATAATTAAATGTGATGATTATATTCTCAAGAAACCCGTTTACCATATAATGACCCGTGTTAAAACCCGACTTTTTGTATCAATTATAACCAATTTTAAATTGTTTTTAATCTATTTCTACCATCCGATCAAAATAAACAAGAATCTTTGATTCTTCTTCCATGTTTTGAAGGTAAGTTCGCCCTTTCAACCCTAATTACAAAATGATTTTGTCCTAAATAATCCGTATTTTTAGTTTTTTCTTCATTATTACACATATTCTTCATCATTAATGTCAATTTCATATATTTGCATTACTTACCATGCATCTATCTTTATTTTGATATTTGCTAAGCATATTTATTATCCTGCATTAGCTGTGTTTAATCAGCCATCCCTTGAAAATATGGTTAGTATCTACCAGTTAAAATTAGTCGTAATTATCATCTACTTCATTTTTTGGTGTTAATATATGCTAATAGAGTTTCTGTTATGCTGCATAGAAAATTCACAAATATAATTTTAAGCTTCTTTTTGCACATGATTATGTCCATGAGACTGTTACCATTACGCATCTAAATCAAGAGTGGAGGGTTGATATTGATTTTAGCATTGATAAGTATGTATTTGGCAATGGATAGTTCCCATTTGTAAAAGACAACGGTTTCGGATTTGGTGATGTTTTTGTTTTCTGTCCCACTAAGCCACACGAATGGGGAATGTTGTATGTTCCAGAAAATCCGGAGTTGCAGCATAAGATTTTTGATGTCTATGTATCTTATCCAACAATGAATAAGTTGGTATGTTAACCTTATTATTATTCGGACGTTTATATAAATTTTAAATTTTGTTTATATTTATTTGTTTAATTCTTTAAATTTATCTTTTAAATTTTTTTTATTAACAATGTTTATTAAACTTGTATGTTAGCAATTAAGAAACGATCTGCTTGTACGTTACCTTCCATATCTGAAACGTGGACGATCATCTGCCAACTGGGATGTTTCTGTAGTTGATGGAAGTAGATGGACTCTTGTGTTTAAAAGTTTCAAAAGCAGTATTCCTGGATATGCATTTGTTGGTGAATGGTCCAGTTTAGCAAGGCATGTTAACTTACAAGTTAATGATTATCTTGTGTTTTTACCGGTTGATCAGAATACTCTCAGTTTATATGTCTTTGATAGCCGTGGTGTTGAACGTACACAGTTTGTTCAACCAAATATTGTTGTTGGTCGGTTGGGCAATCTTGATATAGTCCTATTTCAGGTTAGTTTCCCAATATTCACGTAAATTGTATAACCAAATATAATTATTTGTTAACTTTTGTTCTATGTTTGTATAATCAGATGATGATAGCTTTGGTGTTGTTGATCTAGAAGGTGAGCGTGTTAGGATTCAAGATGAGCATGTCAGTAACAATTTCGTTGAAGTTGTTATTAGAGATCGTTTGGTAAGTTTTTCCCCATGTCATAAATTTGTTATGGTATAAAAACTTTTTTTGTATTTAAGTATGTATTATTCTAAATATGAAATAATTTTTTTTATATATTTACAGCGTTTACCTGCTGAATTTTCTCGTGACAATGGATTGAATAAAGAGACTGAGTTGGTGTTGATAAACCCAGATGGTGAAGATGTTATAACTAGAATCCACATGGAATACAATCATGGTAATTACAAGTTTAGAGTTCATGACTGGCCAAAATTTGTTCGTGTTAATTCACTTGAGTTTGGGAAGAAATGTCTACTCGAGTACAACCGTGCCACTCATTCTCTAATTTTGTCCCAAGTATTTGAATAGGTTTAAACTAAGCTTTTGTGGTATCAATATTGTGGTTCAAGAATATTATCTTTTGGTTGTTTGAGTTCTGCTACAATTAACACTTTTACTTTTTTCTGTTTAATATCTTTGTTAACTATTATGTTTATGTATAAACTTAACAACTTTTATAAAACGTATGTTTATCATATGCTTAGATTCGTCATACAAGTTGATGTTGTTGAATACATATCATAAATGTTACAGTATCTTATGTTTAGTATTTATTAAATTTAATTATTTTGTATATGTTTTATATTTTCATAGTTTACTTATTCAGAATTTTATTTTAAGTAACAAATAAACGTGTTTAATTTCCTAATTTAAAATGATTCTTCTAGAATAATATTTTCTTCAATACCCACCCTTTTGATTTAATTTTATGTTAATTCGTATCCTAATAATATTACCGCCTATTACCTAAGTTAGGCTATTATTTTAAAAGTTTTATAAATCCCTAAACATCTTTTAGGTTTAACATTTTCATTCTGCCTGCCGTCATTCATGTATGCCTCCATCCCTTGATTTCTACTTTGCTATTTCTAATGTATAAATAACTTCTGGCGATTCGTATAGTTATTATATTTTTTAGATTAATACGTCAATAACTAATATATTATATTTAAATTATGATGTTTCATGTTGTAAGGCCCCGTTACCGGTAGCCCAACTTTCGTGTTGGATTTACTCATAAACGCAGTTCTAAATATCAGAGTTAACTAAAACATTCGCGGAACATTAAAAACATTCTAACCATTACATTCCATAACCATAATTCTTGTCTTATCGAGCATTCATAGTCATTTAAAAACAAAACATAGTCTTTTAAAATAAAACATCATAGCAAAATCTTCAGATGCCAGCTTCGTCCAACTCTGTCATGTGTCCTCCTCAAGCTACCTGCCTCATTCTACTCACCTGCATACATACTAAAACTCAGCTACGCTGAGTGAGTTCTAGTTAATCACATAATCATACAATACCTTCTTACACTTCATACTTAACCTCTTAACTTTCTTTCATACACACATAAGGGCGTATACTTTCATTCTTACCTTCATACTTTCTTTACATACATAATCATACGTTTTAAAGAGCCTTCCGCCCTATAACCTCACAGATATTATAAGGGTCTGGTCCCTAACGTCACATATATTAATAGGGTCTGGTCCCTAACATTACAGATATTATAAGGGTCTGGTCCATAACATCACAGATATTATAAGGGTCTGGTCCCTAACATCACAGATATTATTAGGGTCTGGTCCCTAACATTACAGATATTATTAGGGTATGGTCCCTAACATCACAGATATTATTAGGGTCTGGTCCCTCTTCGTTACCATACAACCATGCTTTTCCTTCGTTTGTTAACTTTATCGCATTCGTACATATAAGCAAATACATTGTACTTACCTTATATGTAACACTACAACCTGACAGTACGTGCAATATCCGAAAATCGCTCACGTACTAACAAGCAATCATTCATACATTTCACATCATTCATATAAGGCATACACTTATCACTTAGGATAAGTGTATTAACAAACATATCGAGTATGCACACAGCCCCGAAAACATAACACAGAAGTGGGGCTAGAAACTCACCTTAATGCGGTTGCGTTCACCGTTTACGGTTATTCCCTTCTTGAGCTGTGCACGACTAACTGTATAATAATTACAGTATTAAGTACCGCTCTAGTCATCTCATTGTTACTTAATTAGTCTTACACGTCTAGGCTGTTTTACTTCATTAAATCATTACCTGGTTAGTTAATCGTTACTCATTTACCTTTAAAGGTATCTTTCATAAATTGCCAAACTCCAAGGGCTGTTATGTAATTTTATAATTCTTTTTTAAGTCCAGGGACCATTCTGTCTTTATATTAAACTCCTAGTTCGTTACTTTGCCCTTAACGAATTGGGTAAAGAATCACCCTCTGATTCGCTAAGCTCCCATAACGAACTAGCTAACGAATCACCCTCTGATTCGCTAAGCTCTCATAACGAACTAGCTAACGAATCACCCTCTGATTCGCTAAGCTCCCATAACGAACTAGCTAACGAATCACCCTCTGATTCGCTAAGCTCCCATAACGAACTAGCTAACGAATCACCCTCTGATTCGCTAAGCTCCCATAACGAATTAGCTAAAGAATCACCTTCTGATTCACTAAGCTCCCATAACAAATCACCAATAGTTCTTATCCAGACTTTGACTCAAGGGTCAAAGTCAAAATCGCCAAGAACAGCAAATAGTCAACAGATCTTAGATCTGTAATTAAACCTTCGTTTCTTAACCAAATATCATGATTTTGGTATCAATGGAATCGTCTGACCAGCGCCTACAAACCCCAACCATCAAATCGGCCTAACATCGATGTTTAAGGGGTGCGATTTAGGCATATAAGTTACGGGTTTACTTAGGTTTACAATTAACCCATCAAATGTTAACCAATTTCCATAAGATTTGTTGTTTTGGATTCGTTTATAACAAACTAACACAGATCTATGATTTCCTTAATCAAACCGAACCTATATGAACGATTTCTAAATATAAACGTACCTTAGACGAGTCGGTATTCGAACACGAGCTGGTCTTTGATGTTGTTTTGGTTCGTCACAACGATCTAGCACCAACAATCTTGGGTTTCGACTTCGGATCTTGGTTCGGGTTATAGGATGGTGTGTGTGTTTTCCAAGGTGTAGGCTATGGTGTAGAGAATGGATAAAAATGGAAAGGTTTAGGGTTTAAGGGGTATTTATACTCCCTTAAGCCCATGGACCTAAGGCCCATTCCATTCCTTATTTTCCATCTTCTAAAGTCCAAGCCCACCTTCTAATAGTTTATTTATTTAAATCGACACACGACACTTTATAAAATGAACGAAATTTATTTTATTAATCCTTATCAAAAGTAGGATGTTACACATGTAAAAAGAATATGTTGATCATGACAACTTCTTTTGTCATGCTTATCGAAGATCCGAAATTTCCGATTCAGGTTGTTTATAAACTCTATAATAACATTTTTCAATAAGCATTCAGTATCTAATTTTTGTAACTTTTAATTTTGTTATTAGGAAATTCCAAAAAAATTTGTCCTGCAAAATTCTATGATGTCCTGCATCTTCTCTGCCTCATGTTCAATTCCTTCTGCTCAAATAAATACTTTAAACTCTTATGATCTGTATAAATAGTACACTTAGTACCATACAGGTAATGCCTCCATATCTTTAAGGCATGCACTACTGCCGCTAGCTCTAAATCATGCGTCGGGTAAGTACTCTCGTGGACTTTGAACTGTCTAGACGCGTAAGCTATCACCTTCCCTCATTGCATCAACACGCAACCTAGCCCTTGATGCCAGACATCGGCACAAACAACTAAATCCTCGTCACCATCGGGTAGAGCAAGGATTGGAGCTTGCGTAAGTCTCTTCTTTAATTCCTCAAAGGCTTCTTCTTGAAACTTTCCCCAACTAAATACTACCGACTTTCGGGGTCATACCGGTCAACGGTGCGGCTATCTTGGAGAAACCCTTGATGAATCTCCTATAGTAGCCAGCTAACCCTAAGAAGCTTCGTATATCAGTCGGATTCTGTGGAGTCTTCCAATTCGTTATTGCCTCAATCTTAGCTGGGTCCACGGTAATCCCTTTAGGATTAATCACGTGACCAAGAAATTGTACTTCTCGCAACCAGAACGAGCATTTCGAAAACTTAGCATACAACTTCTCTTTCTTCAGAGTTTCCAATACTTCTCTCAGATGCTCGTCATGGTCAGACTCGCGCTTTGAATAAATCAATATATCATTGATGAAGACGATAACTGACTTATCCAACATCGGCCGACACACCCTATTCATCATGTCCATAAATGCTGCAGGAGCATTTGTTAGACCGAATGACATTACGAGGAACTCGTAGTGTCCATACCGCGTTCGGAACGCTATCTTAGGGATGTCTGCCTCCTTCACTTTCAGCTAATGATAGCCTGATTTAAGATCTATTCGTGAGAACAAACTTGAACCTTGCAGTTGGTCAAACAGATCATCAATCCTTGGCAAAGGATATCTATTTTTTACCGTACGCTTATTCAACTCACGATAGTCTATGCACATTCTCATACTTCCATCCTTCTTCTTCACGAACAACACTGGTGCGCCCCACAGTGAAACACTTGGTCTTATGAAACCTTTGTCGAGGAGTTCTTGCAGTTGGGACATCAATTCTTTCATCTCAGATGGCGCTAGACGGTAAGGTGCTTTCGCGACGGGCTGGGCTCCTGTATTAAATCTATCTGGAATTCTATCTCTCGCTCCAGTGGTAACCCCGGAAGATCCTCAGGGAACACTTCTGGGTAGTCACACACGATAGGAACATCTTTCATTTCTTTCGTCTCGGCCGTAGCGTTGACAACATACGCCAGGTAGGCACCACATCCTCGTCGTAATAACCCTTCGGCTTTTATCATCGAAATGACGTTAAACCCTGAACTTTCTTTATCACCGTATACCGTCACCGCACTACCATCTAAAGACCTTAGCTTTATTATTCTACTCTTACATACTATCTGAGCTTCAAACTCAGACAACCAATCCATTCCCAAGACTATATCGAACCCTCCTAAGGTCAAAACATACAAAGTAACAGGGAACTCAGTCTCTCTAACTCTATCTTACACTCCTTAACCATTTTTGTTATTTTAACCGAAGTGTCACTGGCGGTTTCTACTTTAAAAGTTTCAGACACTCGGCAGCCTTTCATTTTAGCTACTTTATTAAATGTCGTAGCTACAAAACTTCTATTCGCACCAGAATCAAATAATATGGAAGAAGAAATGCCGTTTACTAAGAACGTACCGGTCACAACATCAGGAATCTGTCTAGCTTGTTCCTGGGTCAGCATATAGGCTCTAGTCATCGGCCTTGCTTGATCAGAATCTTTCTTCCCACTTCCTCCAGCCTCACCTTCAGTGCACTCTCTTGCCACATTTGTAACATGCCGGCTTCGCACTGCAGTCATTGGCATAATGCCCTACCTTCCCGCACTTATAACAGGCATTCGACCCCATTCTGCATTCTCCACCGTGAGTCTTTCCACATTTGCTACAAACCTCAGAACTCCTACTCCACTTACACTCACCACCATGCATCTTTCCGCAGGTCTTACACGATCTCTTCTCCCACACTTTCAGCTTCTTATCTTTGGAGTTCCATAACTGAGTACCGGGTCGCTTAACAGGAGCAACCCACTTCTTATATTTCTTTTATTCTTCCACCACTGCGTTATCCACAACCAGGTCTGCATAAACCACCTCTGCGAGCTCGACAACAGAGTCAAAGGTAGCAGGTTTACTTGTCCTGACTAGCACGCGGACTTTCTGTGGAAATCCCCTCACATAACACTTGATTCTCTTGGCCTCAGTGTTAACCATATCGGGTACCAACCTAGACATTCGATTGAACTCGGTGGTGTACTCACGATGTGTCATTGTCCCAGCTTTCAAGTTCAGGAACTTCATCTCCGCTCTCTCAACCTCGGCGTCAGCACAGAACTTCTCCATCACTAACTCCTTCAGATCCTCCCACTTCATCGCTTTGATCTCTTCACGGGTCTTCCTCTGCTCCACACTCTCCCACCAATACATAGCCTCATCCTCGAATGATTGAGTAGCATAACCTACCGCTTGGTCGGGACGGCACTCGCTAATGCGGATAATTTTATCCATGGCGGTTATCCATTTAAGAGTAGCGATTGCGTCCCCTAAACCAGTCAGCTTAGGCGGGTCACAACCTTTGAAGGACTTATAGTTGCAACCGCCTCGGCCACTCTCCCTATCATCAACTTTCACAGTCCTTACCTCACTTGAATCACCTTTTTCCCTCTCATCATCTTTCCTACCATCACCACCTGCCCCTTCGGCAGTTCTTTCATGGCTTCCAGCAGACCCTCCAGGAGTTATATTCATCACAGCAGTAGCTACGGCTTGAACAATAGCTGCTTGAATCACGGGATCCAGTTGGACTCCTTCGTTGTTCTCCGGGTTTCTTCCAGCTGCGCTTCCTTCAGCTTCGGTGTTGGAAGTTGTTTCTATCGAAGGTCGTTGGGCACGACGAGGCCTGCCGCGTCTTCGACCTCCCGCTTCCACATTTCCTCCTGTTCCAGCCATCGTATTCTAAAAAGGGGAAACACAAACGTCATCACATAAGGAACTATTTAGTACAAGGATAGTAAGGCTAACATGTAATAACAGTGGCCAATTGTGATTAGTTGATCACGTTACTTTCCGTGTCCTATACACTTCCCCTTATGAGTCTATTTGTGCTGGTTCTATTCTAAACAGTTAATCAATCAAGTAATCCTATCCCTAACATTCACATATCCTTTCTTTAGCAATCAAGCTAACATTAACATACATATTTAATCATACACTTTACCGTTACTGAGCTTGCTTGAGTGACACATGGCATTCTTGAACTGGCATCTTCTTTCTTTTCTTACTTTAATCCCATTCTCTGTTCGAGTCTAAGCAGATGAGATGCTTAAATCTCTCAAACTTTGCTCTGATACCAACTTGTAAGGCCCCGTTACCGGTAGCCCTACTTTCGTGTTGGATTTACTCATAAACGCGGTTCTAAATATCAGAGTTAACTAAAACATTTGCGGAACATTAAAAACATAAACCGTTACATTCCATGACCATAATTCTTGTCTTATCGAGCATTCATAGTCATTTAAAAACAAAACATAGTCTTTTAAAATAAAACATCATAGAAAAATCTTCAGATGTCAGCTTCGTCCAACTCTGTCATGTGTCCTCCTCAAGCTACCTGCCTCATTCTACTCACCTGCATACATACTAAAAGTCAGCTACGCTGTGTGAGTTCTAGTTAATCACATAATCATACAATACCTTCTTACACTTCATACTTAACCTCTTAACTTTCTTTCATACACAAATATGGGCATATACTTTCATTCTTACCTTCATACATTCTTTACATACATAATCATACGTTTTAAAGAGCCTTCCGCCCTATAACCTCACAGATATTATAAGGGTCTGGTCCCTAACATCACAGATATTATTAGGGTCCGCTCCCTAACATCACAGATATTATAAGGGTCTGGTCCATAACATCACAGATATTATTAGGTCTGGTCCCTAACATCACAGATATTATTAGGGTCTGGTCCCTAATATCACAGATATTATTAGGGTCTGGTCCCTCTTCGTTACCATACAACTATGCTTTTCCTTCGTTTGTTAACTTTATCACATTCGTACATATAAGCAAATGCATTGTACTAACCTTATACGTAACACTACAACCTGACAGTACGTGCAATATCCGAAGATCGTTCACGTACTAACAAGCAATCATTCATACATTTCACATCATTCATATAAGGCATACACTTATCACTTAGGATAAGTGTATTAACAAACATATCGAGTATGCACACAGCCCCGAAAACATAACATAGAAGTGGGGCTAGAAACTCACCTCAATGCGGTTGCGTTCACCGTTTACGGTTATTCCCTTCTTGAGCTGTGCACGACTAACTGTATAATAATTACAGTATTAAGTACCGCTCTAGTCATCTCATTGCTACTTAATTATTCTTACACGTCTAAGCTGTTTTACTTCATTAAATCATTACCTGGTTAGTTAATCGTTACTCATTTACCTTTAGAGGTATCTTTCATAAATTGCCAAACTCCAAAGGCTGTTATGTAATTTTATAATTCTTTTTTAAGTCCAGGGACCATTCTGTCTTTATATTAAACTCCTAGTTCGTTACTTTGCCCTTAACGAATTGGGTAAAGAATCACCCTCTGATTCGCTAAGCTCCCATAACGAACTAGCTAACGAATAACCCTCTGATTCGCTAAGCTCTCATAACGAACTAGCTAACGAATCACCCTCTGATTCGCTAAGCTCCCATAACGACCTAGCTAACGAATCACCCTCTGATTCGCTAAGCTCCCATAACGAACTAGCTAACGAATCACCCTCTGATTCGCTAAGTTCCCATAACGAATTAGCTAACGAATCACCCTCTGATTCGCTAAGCTCCCATAACGAATCACCAATAGTTCTTATCCAGACTTTGACTCAAGGCTCAAAGTCAAAATCGCCAAGAACAGCAAATAGTCAACAGATCTTAGATCTGCAATTAAACCTTCGTTTCTTAACCAAATATCACGATTTTGGTATCAACGGAATCGTCTGACCTGCGCCTACAAACCCCAACCATCAAATCGGCCTAACATCGATGTTTAAGGGGTGCGATTTAGGCATATAAGTTACGGGTTTACTTAGGTTTACAATTAACCCATCAAATGTTAACCAATTTCCATAAGATTTGTTGTTTTGGATTCGTTTATAACAAACTAACACAGATCTATGATTTCCTTAATCAAACCGAACCTATATGAACGATTTCTAAATATAAACGTACCTTAGACGAGTCGGTATTCGAACACGAGCTGGTCTTTGATGTTGTTTTGGTTCGTCACAACGATCTAGCACCAACAATCTTGGATTTCGACTTCGGATCTTGGTTCGGGTTATAGGATGGTGTGTGTGTTTTCCAAGGTGTAGGCTATGGTGTAGAGAATGGATAAAAATGGAAAGGTTTAGGGTTTAAGGGGTATTTATACTCCCTTAAGCCCATGGACCTAAGGCCCATTCCATTCCTTATTTTCCATCTTCTAAAGTCCAAGCCCACCTTCTAATAGTTTATTTATTTAAATCGACACACGACACTTTATAAAATGAACGAAATTTATTTTATTAATCCTTATCAAAAGCAGGATGTTACACATGTAAAAAGAATATGTTGATCATGACAACTTCTTTTGTCATGCTTATCGAAGATCGGAAATTTCCGATTCTGGTTGTTTATAAATTCTATAATAACATTTTTCAATAAGCATTCAGTATCTAATTTTTGTAACTTTTAATTTTGTTATTAGGAAATTCCAAAAAAAAATTGTCCTGCAAAATTCTATGATGTTTAAAGAGTTGCCGAAAACCATTGAAATTCATCATTACAAAGGATCATTGACAGTGGAGTTAAAAAAATGAAAAATTAGTTTCTCTTGGTGATGGATTCACTGATCTAATGTGTTCTTTGAAGATTCGTCCTTATCAACGGATTGTTTTTGTTTTATTTGAAGATGAAAGTACATGGTTACTTAGAACTCCTTCGAAGAAGGCCATTTCTACTGGGCATCGAGAGGCATTTGTTTTATACGACCATAATAAAATGAATGATAAATTGGTAAAATTCAGATTCTTTGTTTTCACTTAATAGTCACTATTATAAATTTATATTAAAACAGTTTTAACATTCATTAATATTTTCGTATTTTCCTAACAGGTTGTTTCGAAGAAGAATATTGAATCCCGGTTTCAAGACTCGCTTCAAATTGGAGTAATTAACTTCATTTTTGATCATAACCATTCATGGGATATCAGTTTTAAATTTTATAAAAAACACTATTTGTTTGGTGACGGTTGGAAATAGTTGGTTAAAGATTTGTGTTTCAGAGATGGTGACGTTCTATGGTTGAATTATGTGAACAAGTCTACCATTGATTTAAGAGTGTATGACTAGAACGGTATTCCTTTATTGTTTCCACATCTACCACCAGTTATTTGTCATAAATTATCAAACTTCAATCCACATGGTGAACATACCGTGGAGTCTCCATCTTGTCAATCAGTAGTTGCTTTTTCTCACAATCACGTTTTCAATCATAGTGATAAAATAAGGCTGAAAACTCTAATTGTTATTTAGAGTTCCATAAGAAGATTGCATATCGTATGATAATAAATATAATACTCTTTTATGCTTTCGTTATGTTTTTGTTACTTTAATTTTAAAATAATTATATAAAATTTCTTTTTTTTTGTTAGCGCTTACCTGCTGAAGTCGGGAGACTTGCAAATCTGAAAAAAGAACACTTAATTAAGTTCACGAATTTATCTGGGATTGAAACAATCTTCAAGGTTAAAAACGGAGGCGAAAACTAGAAGGGTCGCTTTACGTTAATTGGATGGAAGGATTACGTGATCCACAATCAATTATCTTTTGCCCGGAGTTTAGTTATTCGTTTTTATAAGAACGATGTTTGATATACATCTATTTATACATCTCGAATCCCATGTAAAGTTATGTTTATTTAATGTTTTGAGTTCGTTTTAGTTCAAGTTTTGTTAATATTTTATTAATTAAGGTTTTTGAGTCAAGTTTATTATACGTTTACATGTTTTTAATCGTTTGGTGTCTTACATGATAAGTCTTAATTCTGTATATCATTTCATGCGAAGCTTATGTTCGTTTTATTCGTCAACGGTTACATGATTACTTCACTTAAGAGTTTTGATTTATTTTCTTGTAGTTGGTGGCTTGGTGATCAAGGGAAAGGAGGTCTAGAAGTTCTCAATGTTACTTGGAGTTCAAGGGAAGATTAATCAAGATTTAGCAACAAATAAGAAGAAAATAACAACAAAATCCGTTTGCCACCCAAAAGGGGCGCCGCGGCCCGCGGAGGGGTCTAGGCGCAGCGCCTAGGGCTTACTGTTCACACGTTTTGCAAAGTCAAAGCCCGATAACTCATTTATATAAACATCATTACATTCCCATCCGTAAGGGAGAAAGATTGCAGCCAATTTTGAGCCAGAAACCAAGGGTTTGAAGGAGTCTTGAAGCTAGGAAACAAGGAGGATTGAGAGAGCTTTCATCCGGGTGTTCGAGGATCAATTGCAAAGGGTTTTATCGCTCTAACTTTCGTTCCTTGTTCATTATTTATCATGTCTTGCTTCTTTGTTTTTAAGACTTGTTTAGAATTGTTTTCAATAATGATTCTAGGCTAGACTTCATGTCTACCTAGGTTCGATGAACATGTTTGAGACTTGATTCTTGCTTTGGATAATGTTTTGATTATGGTTTCGTTAATTTAATAGTAAAAGACTTGATTTTGCTTTCATGATGCGTATAAGTGTTTATTATCTTGGTTGATTATAGACTATTGCTTCACATGGATTTTGCTTTCTATTGATTGTGTTCTTTAGATCTTAGGGTTCATGTTTAATCTTTACTTGGTGTTTTGATTATTATGGTTGAATAGGCCTATTAGATCATAGAAGCTTGTTGATAGTTGGTTAGGGTTTTAAATGTTTTGCTAAATTTCGATAGCTGTAAGATGAGGAGTTGTTCGTGTGTCTTGGTCAATTACATGCTAGGATAGATTGTGACAATATTCTTGCTTATTGTGTTGGTCCATGTTCATGATGTCATGTTAGTTTATCTAAGGTTTAGTGTTTCGTAAGATTGCTTGCTATAGATACTATTAATTAACCTTAATTGATGACTTTGAGGAAATCAATAATACTGATTACTTAATAATCTAATAATTGTTCTTTGGGGTTTCACTTGATTCAGTCAAGGGTCCTTAGGGTTTTGTTAGATGAATATGTTTTAGAAATCAATTCCATAATCATGTTATTTGTCCATTGCTTGATGAATGTTGATACATGGGATTCTTACCTAGGTAGATACCTTCTCTGATTGGTTTCGATCTTGTGTTTAGTTGCTTGTTTCTCGTTTACTTGTTTATTTACTTTGTTAGTTTAATCTTAATTTAATATTAGTTTAAAAATACCCCTTAAAACATTAATAATAAATAGTCGTGTCGTAAGTCAAGTCTAATTAGTTAATTAACGTAATTTATAGAGTCCTGTGGGTTCGATATTCCGGACTTATTTAGCTTTAATACAATTGATCGGTTCACTTGCCTGTGTTTTGTGTAGTTGAGTCTTAGGTCTAGTTTTTATTACTTGTTTAATTTAGTTGATAATTAATTGACTGTTTTTAGCACATCAATGTTGTTTTGGTTGTGATTAAAATCCATTAGTAATGGGTTTTTTGTTTTTCTTTTTGTTTTTATTACTTTCGTTTCTATTAAAACTTTATTATATGAATGTTGATATTACAATTTAATTTTGTCTGCTTTTGGAATAATATGTTTTTGTATTGTTATTTCTTTCATTAATTTCTGTTTATACATAACTATTTGCTAACATAATCACAAAAACCAAAACCTTTGTATAACCCTAACCTATGACAATTTAACAATTTTCGTTTTTCCTATTTTATAATAATTATTTTTAAAGTTACTCAAAATATCTTTATATTAAACCTTTGACTTACATTAATATTTAGAATATATACCTCATACTGATTTCCTAAATATATTCATAAATTTAATAACATAAATCGTATTCCATTATTTAAGATAGTTTCCATTTGATTATAATAATCACATATCAAAATATATTTAATATTATTAAATCGTTAAATATTCTATTATAATTATCTTTCATATTTAGCTATGTCTTCATCTAACATATTGTAAAGATCTGATCAACCATTTCTCTCTGTTATCTCTCTAACCATGTTTTCATATTCAAATAAACGTAAATCAGTTCCCTCCACCTCACAGAGCAACAACTACGATCGAAATGGTTTTTTAGTTTTTGTTTAAGAATCTATCAACCCAAGATATTGATTACCGGTATTGTTTTTTTGGTTTAAACTTTATTTTCTATATCTGGTTTAGGTAATCTTCCAATAAACCCATTGTCTGATGTTTCAAACACATCACGGCCAAATAACATTCAAAGTGTTTATGTTAATCCTCGTAACACATGTTTCTTGAACTTATACTCATCTCCAATGTATCATTACAATCCATACAGTAATTTTAAGAAAGAAGAGAAAACATTTGAATCATAATTTTAATCAAGTTGAGTTTGTTTGTTTTGTAATATTAAATTTTTATTTTACATTTTCTTAATTTATTCTATATTTGCTTAAATAAAGGTCAACCTCATGTGGCTTTGTCAAGAGTGAAGAGTCGAGATGGTATTAAGTTATCGATACTCGACAAAGAATCAATGCTTACAAATAAAACAACAAATGTTGTGTACAAGGAGATTTTTGGAAGTGTAGAATGATAAATATTATATTTGTCCTTTATTTGAAATTGTTCTATTCAACTCTAAGTGTTATCATGTAACTTATTCTGTTATATACTTTTGTTATGTAGTTGTAAAACCTTTTTTATATTTGTTTGTTATCCTAACTTAAAAATTGTTATTAAGTTATAAATAAATATTACAATTTTCGGATATAAATGTTTTATAAGCTACCATTTTTTATATTTCAATTTTAAGTTAAAATATTTAAAATAGTTATAATATTAATATCTATCAAATATTACAAATATAGGGTAACTATACATGATAATTAGATATATATAATCATGTAAATCATTGGAAAAATAAACCTTCACTTCTTTTCTATATTTTATAATTATTAATTTAATTAATCATCTTCTTCTTCTTCTTTTACAATCTAAAGATTTTCATAAAAAACTAGGAGTATATTGCTAAAAAATGACGACCATTGTCAATTGAATGTTTTCTACAGTTTTATGTAGGTATGAATTCCTCTTTAGTGATTTCCTCATGATACACAAAGATAATATCGAATCTGTGATGATGTTTAATAACCTCCTTAAGCATCAGATTCATGAGATTGGTGTTCGGAAAGTTTCTCCATGTATACAAGAAACCAATCTCATAAATCTGTTACGTGATTACCTAGATGATCTCCACCAACATGTTTTACCATTTGAACATGTTAGGGATTGGTTTTTTTATCCAAATCAAAACAAAGTTGTTATTAACTTTGAGAATGTGCAATATAAAAATTTGAATCCTAAACAAGTATTGTCATGTGATGATTTGTTCCTTTTGAGAGAGTTAGATATGTTGAAGTTATCTAATCATAGAAAACAAATTGCACATTTTGAGTTGGAACGGGAGGTGAGTTTGAAGGTGAAATGGTTAGAGGAATGTGAAAACCTTGAAAGTGATTATGATGGTTATCCCGAAAGTTTGTTCTCCGATGATGAACTAGAAGGTAATACATTAATGCTTTAGATATTGTTTATATATTTAATGAAATAAGTTTATTTCAAACATCTTTATAGACTTACTAATAACTAAATTTATGAACTTTAGATTTGTAGGTTGTAGATAACAACTTTGTAATTTTTAGATTTTAGTATTTATTAAAAATGTTGTTATTTAAAGTTTAGTTTAATCATGTTGATATTAAAAATTTCAGATGTTTAGGAAAGGGCAGTTGGTGTTGGTATAACTTTTTGAAGACTTTGATGATGTTTTAATATCAAACAACATGGTTAGTATTTTTGTTAATGTTTTTTGGTGGTTTGGTTTAATTTAAGTTATTATTGTAATTTTTAAGTTTGAATCTATTTACAATGTAATTTTATAATAGTTTGGTAACAAACTATGAACATATATTATGTTAACTTAACCGTATGTTTAAATTGATTTTTTGTAGTGACATGCTATTCCACCCGCGTGTCACGTGGGTCAATAACCTAGTTGATGATTATGTAAGCTTCATAACTAAAGTTGAAATGGATGTTGGAAAGTTTAATAATCCTACCCCTTCTAATCTTTAAATACTATTAAAGCAATACAATGTGGACACATGGCCTTCTTCTAGGCTGTCCACATGTGCAATCCAGTTAGCATATTTCAATTCTCAGGTGCTCTAATATTGTGCCACGTGTTCGGTTCTCCAAACACCCAAAATAACAAAACTCGGTTTATTTTTCATAAACAATAATCAATTCCACCACTGATTTTCTCTCTAATCTCACGATGATTACACGAACCCTAATTCCGACGCTGAGATCCATGTCACACCCCCACTTAAGGCCTAGGCGATATTTGTATATAAATCAGAGTTACGCTCGATTAGCGGAAGTCTTAGAAAATATAAGGATCAAAGTTATAATATTACAAAAGACGGAATTATAAAAGATTCCCGTTTTAAGTTAAAAAGATTATTTGTTTTAATTACAAACCACCATTTATATATTAAGGTTTCAAACAAAAGATCCGAGCCATCGGATTTAAATATAGCACTCTGACACTCCAAGCGCTATCCTTGTCACCTGCAAAATGTAAGAAAATACGTCAGCAACGAATGCTTGTGAACACGCTGACGCTAAAATATTTTCTTTTACTTTATTACCCCTCGATACTACGCCTGCTTCGGCCCATCGTGGATTAGGAATAAAAAAGTTAAATAACACATTTATAAATTCAAGTCTCTACTCTAGGTCACCTCAGCAAATACCGCAACGTTCAACTTAGTTAAGTACCCGTAAGTATACACAATGATCGTACTTCCCGCGGGAAAGCATCCTACGATCAAGTTGGTGCGATGTGCCCATCGCGTACTACCACATATGTAAGGATCCAAACACACGTATACCACAGCCTGAGGGCTAGGTTTATACTTTCATTTATAATGGTTTTAGGGACACGTAGTCCCTTGTAATCATTTTCATATAACATGTTTGACTCCTTTAAAAACAAGTTTAAAATTTTGGGGGCGTGTTCACTTTTTCGCTTTGGGATCGGCTACAACACCGTCCGAGGGTCTTTCCCTTGCTATCTCGCACCTGTAGTACAAGTATAACCATTTTTTAGTTGGATATACAATCCGGCATAAAACCTTTAGTCTTATTTTATAACTCTACCTCGATGAACCTATAGTTCATAAATCTCTTTTACTTAAAAATCTTTTGTTTAAAAGTAATCATAAACCTTTAGTTTATTTATAAAAACCCGACGTTTCTTCTTCTCAAAGAAACGTATTCATTTCTTTTATTATTTAAGAATACTCATTATTACTTAAATAATATTTTCATAACAAATAATATATATATACTTACACACATATATATCAATACTCATATTCTTATTTTTTGTTTCTTTCTTTTTTATGTTTCTTTTTCTTTTATCGAGGTGTCGAATATAACCTCAACTTAAGGTTTAAGCCTTTATAATATTTATTATTATATTCATTGGCGTTTTAAGCCTTACCTTAAAGGCTTAAGAAAACCCTAGTGATTCGAGCAGCACTCCAACGCCGCTCCACTTCTCGATCAACCCTTTTCTCGACACTCCTTCCTTAACACATAAATCAATGAACGCCAATCTTCAACACTCGTTGGCCCGATTCTCGAGACTCATTGCCATAATAACCAACACCTTCTTGGTATGTGCGTGGAGGGTGGCACAAACTTTGAGGAATCGTTGGTACACAAAACGAGGAATTGGGGCACGTTTATCAAGGAAATAAGGCACGAACTTCGAGGTATAATAATATGGCTAGAGAGATGTTAGAGAGAGAATGAGGAATTGATTTTGGTGTGGGTTGGAATGAATCTCGTGGCCTTTTATTTATAGCCAAAATTTGGATCCCGTCGCGTTACGCGACAGCCTCTTGGGCACCCGTCGCGTACCGCGACGTAACCCTGGCCAGTCACAACGTAGGTCTGCCACGTGTCGCCACATGGTAGATGGCGTGCCACGTGTGGATACGTGGCAGACGACATGCCACGTGTGGCCACGTGTCCGGACACGTGGTAGATGGTGTGCCACGTGTGGACACTTGGAAGCTCTTGTGCCAGGGGTGTTAGGCCACGTCATCGTGATACGCGATGACGCTGGCTCAACAGCGATCGCGTATCGCTGTTGACTCTATCTAGAACCTTTGACCAAGCCTCATCGCGATACGCGATGGGCTTGTCCTTTGTCCCGTCGCGTATCGCGATAGGACAAGAAAACAGAATTTTCGTTTTAAACCCTAAGGTTTGGAAATTTGGCAATTTTGGTCCCTTAACTTTGGAAAGTTTATAATTTGAACTCGAAATTCTCTCGATGTTACATCCTCCCCACCTTGAAATAAATCTCGTCCTCGAGATTGCTTTACAAGAACAAGTGGGGGTATTTTTTTCTTATTTCCGATTCGAGTTCCCAAGTATATTCGAGCCCTCTACGCGAGTCCCATTTAACTTTCACAATTTTCAATGTTCTTCTTGTTTTCGAATCTTCTATTTGAATTGGACGTTCTACAAATTTTAAATTTTCATTTATTTCAACGTCTTTTAATGGCATAGCTAAATATTCGTCGGTTAGAAATTTACGCAGATTCGAAACATGGAATACATCGTGTATCCCTTGCATTTCCACGGGCAGTCGCAATCGGTATGCAACGGTTCCGATTCGTTCAAGTACCTCAAAAGGTCCAACGAATCGAGGGCTTAACTTTCCTTTCTTACCGAAGAGAACAACGCCTCTCCAAGGTGAAACTTTCAATAACACTTTGTCACCAACATTGAACTCCAACGGCTTATGACGGACATCGGCGTAACTCTTTTGGCGATCACGTGCCGTCTTAAGTCGTTCTCGGATTTGAAGGATTTTTTCGACGGTTTCTTGGACTATTTCGGGTCCAGACATTGATTTTCTCCGGTTTCAGACCAACACACAGGCATTCTACACTTTCGACCATACAACTCCTCGAATGGTGCGGCTTGAATACTTGTGTGATAGCTATTATTATACGAGAATTCCATTAGGGGTAAGTGGTCATTTAAACTTCCACCTAATTCAATCACACAAGCCCGAAGCATGTCTTCCAATATTTGGATCGTCCTTTCACTTTGCCCATCGGTTTGCGGATGATAGGCGGTGCTAAGGTTTAGTTTTGTACCGAGTGCTTTTTGGAAGCTTTTCCAAAAATGAAACATAAAACGACTGTCTCGATAAGAGATTATAGATAGCGGTACTCCATGCAAGGCAACGATGGTGTTTACATAGATACGCGCTAATCTATCCATAGAGTATGATTCGTTAATGGGTATGAAATACGCGGACTTTGTCAATCGGTCCACGATAACCCAAATTGCGTTGTGTTGTCGAGCCGTTTTAGGGAGTTTGGTAATGAAATCCGTGGTTATTAACTCCCACTTCCATACAGGAAGTTCGGGTTTCTGAAGCAATTCCGAAGGCTTTTGGTGTTCAGCCTTGACTTTCAAACATGTTAAACATTTCGCCACATGCGAAGCGACATCCCTTTTCATCCAATTCCACCAAAAGTTTGATTTGACGTTATGGTACATTTTGTCGCTCCCGGGATGCATCATATACTTGGATTTGTGAGCCTCATTCAAAATTTTTTTAACGCAAGTCCCCAACGATTGGTACCCAAATTCTATTGCCGAGTCTAAGGATACCATCGTCACCCTTGACTAGCGAGTCAATGGTGCCGTTATGCTTTTCGTCAGAGATTTGATTTTCATTGATCGCTTGAGTTTGGGCCAATCTGATTTGTTCGAAGAGGTCCACTTGGAGTTCTAGCCTCAATGCTCGAACTCTTTTTGGCTTTTCATGTTCCTTGCGACTTAAGGCGTCAGCCACGACGTTGGCTTTGCCATCATGGTAAACAATCTCACAATCATAGTCATTGAGTGTTTCCATCCATCGCCGTTGGCGCATGTTAAGCTCTTTTTGGTCGAAGATGTACATTAAGCTCTTATGATCGGTGTACACGGTAAATCTTACTCCATAAAGATAATGCCTCCATATCTTAAGTGCAAAGATTATGGCGCCTAACTCTAGATCGTGAGTCGTATAATTTTTCTCGTGTACCTTAAGTTGACGAGAGGCGTAGGCGATTACTTTCTTGCGTTGCATTAGTACGCATCCCAAGCCAGAATGAGACGCGTCACTAAATACCACAAAGTCCTAGTACCTTCTGGCAAGGCCAGTATGGGTGCTTGGGTGAGTTTTTATTTGAGTATATCGAACGCCTCTTGTTGCTTTGTTCCCCACTAATATTTAATGTTTTTGCGAGTTAAGGAGGTTAAGGGAACAGCGATTCGGGAAAAGTTTTCAATGAATCTACGGTAATAGCCGGCCAAACCTAAGAAACTTCTGACTTCGGTTGGCTATTTTGGGATCTCCCACTTATAGATAGCTTCAATCTTAGCGGGATCGACTTGAATACCATTGACGTTAATGATGTGACCAAGAAATTGTACTTCTTGTAACCAGAATTCGCATTTTGAAAATTTAGCATACAGCTTCTCGGTTCTAAGAATTTCAAGCAAAGTTCGGAGATGGACTTCATGATCATCCTTAGACTTAGAATAAATTAATATGTCGTCGATGAATACAATCACAAATTTATCCAAGTAAGGCTTACAAATTCGGTTCATCATGTCCATGAACGCGGCTGGCGCATTAGTAAGTCCAAATGGCATAACGGTGAACTCATAATGGCCATACCTTGTTCTAAAGGTGGTTTTAGGAATATCCTCGGATTGGACCTTGAGTTGGTGATAGCCAGAACGAAGATCGATTTTAGAAAAGAAGCTAGCACCTTGAAGTTGGTTGAAAAGATCATCGATTCGAGGGAGTGGATAACGATTTTTGATTGTGACTTTGTTCAACGCACGATAATCGATACACATCCACATGGATCCATCCTTCTTCTTGACAAATAGGATTGGCGCTACCCATGGTGACGAACTCAATCGAATGAAACCTTTTTCCAGTAGCTCATCGAGTTGTTTCTTTAACTCCTTCATCTCGGTTGGCGCTAAGCGATACGGAGCTTTGGCGATCGGAGCGGTACCGGGAATAAGATCGATCCTAAATTCTACTTCACGATCGGGAGGAATGCCAGGAAGTTCGTCGGGAAAGACATCGGCATAGTCGGAAACAACAGGAACGTTTTTGATTTCTTAGGGGTTTGATTCTTCGGTGACGTAGGCCATGAATGCTAAGCATCCTTGATTTAAACATTTGTTAGCCCTTATCATTGAGATTAGGCTAACTCGGCCAGCGTCGTTATCCCCTTCAATTCAAATAGTTTGTTTATCCGGGGCTTGAAGTTCAACAGTTTTGCTATTGCAAAGAATACGAGCATGGTTGTCGGATAACCAATCCATACCCAATACAACATCGAAACCAGCAAGAGTCATAGGTAGCAAATGAATAGGCAAAACGTAACCAGCTAATAATATTTTTCCGTTTTCTAAGGCTTCGGAGATTTTAACGATTTCGCCATTAGCGGTCTCGACGCTTAGAGTTTTATTAAGTTTGATTAAAGGTTCGTTTAATAGACTACAAAATTTATAATATATAAAACTTAAGTTGGCTCCTGAATCAAACAAGACTCTAGCATAAACCAGCAAGAGTCATAGGTAGCAAATGAATAGGCAAAACGTAACCAGCTAATAATATTTTTCTGTTTTCTAAGGCTTCGGAGATTTTAACGATTTCGCCATTAGCGGTCTCGACGCTTAGAGTTTTATTAAGTTTGATTAAAGGTTCGTTTAATAGACTACAAAATTTATAATATATAAAACTTAAGTTGGCTCCTGAATCAAACAAGACTCTAGCATAAGCGTTGTTAACAAGGAACGTACCGGTAATGGGTTCGGGTGTGTCGGCCGCCTTCTTTGTATCAAGGACGAAAACTCTTGCATTGCTCTTCTTGGGCTCATTCTTTTGACCGCTACCTCCCGCACCACCAACCGCGGGCTTGTTCTTGGGTCATTCAAAGCTTAGATGTCCCATTTCCTTGCAATTGTAGCAAGTCATTTTCTTCTTCCAACAATCGGCTGTGGCGTGGCCGGGTTTGTGACATGATTCACAAAGTCGTGGAGTTAAATGGCATCTACCCCTATGGTATTTCTTACAAATTTTTCATTGTGGGATGCCGGGGTTGAAGCCAGACCTTCTTTGGTCAACTCCTTTACCCTTGAAACTGGTATTTCCTTCCTTCTTCGGATCTTGTGTCGTCACGACCCTCTTGTCCTCTTCTTTGTTGCGGATCATTCCGCCCATCAAGTACCCAGCCAACTCCATCTCGGAGTCAGCGGTTTGTGGCAAGTGTGACCTTACCATGTCGCGGATTTCCCACGGTAGTCCCCAAATGTATCGGGTAACCTTGCTGGATTCCGGATTCACCAGCTGGGGAACCAGACGACAATATTCGTGAAACTTGGTGTTGTATTCACGAAGGTTCGTCCCTACGACCTTAAGATTCAAGAACTTGGTTTGGATTTGGTCGGTTTCATGCATGGGACAAAATTTTCCCATCAACACAGCCTTGAACTCATCCCAGCTCATATTGTACATCACCTCTCTCCCCTTGCTCATCATTATCGTGTTCCACCACTGAAGCACCTCTCCTTTGAATATGAGAGCGAAGTATTGAATATTTTCTTCGTTGGTACACTTGCTCGTTAACACAATCGTCTCCATCTCTTCAAGCCACCTCACGGTCGTGATGGCTCCTTTATCACCATGGAACTCCTTCGGTCCCTAGTACTTAAAATCCTAAAACGAACACCCACTAATCTTGAGTTTATTGATTTCTTGTCTAACTCCATCTGCGTTAGACTCATGAACACTTTCTTCCATATGTGAAGGTCTAGAACGAGGTTTAGAAACAGATTTTCGAAAGGATTAACGGAATGAGAATGTTTAGAATTTCTCGATTGAGACCTAGCCATAGACTCTTCTCTCACCGCATCTTTAATCTTCTTTTGTATTTTATTAATATATTTTTCGGGAATTTCTTCTTCTAAATTACCCACGGGGTCTTTCCCCCTTTCTTTTCTTATTTCTTGCTCATTTCATACATTCTCGTTGTTATTACTTTGTTCACACATTTTTATCGTTTTTCTTTTCGATTTATATATGAAATTCAACAAATTTTTCTTTCTTAATACAACATTTTATTCATAACAATATATATCATAATTGATATATATTTTATTGTACAACACAAAGATATATATATATATATCATGTCACATGATATACATATATATATATATATATATATATAGACTTATTTTTTACATAAGAACGTCTCAGCGTTCTTTATTATACATATAACATATACAACTATTTTACACACATACTTCCATCTTGTCTCCTTCTTCATCACCTCAATCCTTTAAGAACTTATTCACCACTTTTGTTAGCTTGTTACACTTGTGAAGAAGCTTTTCTCCCATCTTCCTCTTTTTCTTACCTTCATCAGCCACCTTATTTCTCCAATCATCTGTCTCATGGAGAGCACGGTCCAAGTGTTCTTCATACGACTGTGAGACTTTGTTGGGGTATCCATATTGTGGAGGTGGGTCGCGGTAACCCAATGTCACCATCTCGTAGTGATTCCTTGGTTCTGGATACGGAACGTCAGTCATGTCGGATGAAAGGTAGAAGAAAGCTTTAGCAACCTTGTTCTGTTCTTGGATCTCATCAGCTTGCTCTTGAATTGATGGAATCTCTCCTTGGAATGGTGGGAAGCTTGACGAAGCTTGGTTCTTGAGAGCTTCGAGATATTGGACATATGATCCACAGAACCGTATCTCGGGTTTTGGGAAGTGAGTGATCCATCCATTGATGTTGATATCTTATTGGGATGCTCTTCTTCCGGTTCTTGTTCATACTCTTCCTCAGGATCCTCCTCTTCTTCGGGGTCCTCCTCCTATGCTGGTTCCTCTTCTTCCATAGGTTCTTCCTCCTCTTCAGGTTCCTCCTCCTCCATATGCTGGGTGGTCTCGTTGATCATTGGGGGCATTTTGAAACTTTCGTAGGGCATCATTACCCTCATTTTGGGCTTGCGGGACGACCCTTCGCCATTGTTGGGTTGCGAGTTGACTTCGTTGAGAGTGGAGCTTCCGGTATACCACCTTCGTTGATCGGAGTGGCATTGCATCCAGTCGGAGGACGGGGATCTTGGTTCTTCTTTTATTGGTCGGTTTGAGAGGAAGGCATAGGACGGGTGTGGATTTGGTAGGTATCCGGTTGGGTAGTACTGCGGTACTTGTGATAGTTGGTATGTGGGGATCTCCGAGGGGTGGTATGTTGGTACTTCAGAGGGTTGGTACATGGGTATTGTTGGTGGATGGTAACTTGAGTGTCTTGGCGGTTCTACTCTTTGTTTTGGTGGACTTTCGGGAACATCTATTGGGTAGTGTTTACTTCCGGGGTAGTACACAGGTTTGGACAAGTCATGTTCCACATCTTGGTCGAAGTATGCTTCATAATTACCATCACTCATGTTGTCCTCGGGGAAAGGTTCGGCGATTCCGACCTCTTTTGCTTTTCGTACATATTTCTCCATCCAACTTTTGAATGACATCTATTTATTTGGGTGGTTTAGAATGTAGAGAGAAAGAAAAGGTCACCAGCCTATCTTATCCCTAAAACAAATATTCAATTATTTCTTATACTTGGATCGAAGCTTGGGTATTGTTTTATGATACCCAATTCGCTAAGATCGATGGCTCTGATACCAACCTGTCACATCCCCTCTTAAGGCCTAGGCGTGTGACCCAATAGTTGGTATCATATTTGTATATAAATCAGAGTTACATTCGATTAGTGGAAGTCTTATAAAATATAAGGATCAAAGTTATAATATTACAAAAGACGGAATTATAAAAGATTCCCGTTTTAAGTTAAAAAGATTATTTGTTTTAATTAAAAACCACCATTTATATATTAAGGTTTCAAACAAAATATTCGAGCCATCGGATTTAAATATAGCACTTCGACACTCCAAGCGCTATCCTTGTTCACCTACAAAATGTAAGAAAATACGTCAGCAACGAATGCTGGTGAACACGCTGACACTAAAATATTTTCTTTTACTTCATTACCCCTCGAGACTACGCCTGCCTCGGCCCATCGTGTCTTAGGAATAACAAAGTTAAATAACACATTTATAAATTCTAGTCTCTACTGTAGTTCACCTCAGCAAACACTACAGCGTTCGACTTAGTTAAGTACCCGTAAGTATACACAATGATCGTACTTCCCGCGAGAAAGCATCCTACGATCAGGGTGTTGCGATGTGCCCATCGCGTACTACCACATATGTAAGGATCCAAACACACGTATACCACAGCCTGAGGGCTAGGTTTATACTTTCATTTATAATGGTTTTAGGGACCCGTAGTCCCTTGTAATCATTTTCATATAACATGTTTGGGGGCGTAATCACCTTTTCGCTTTGGGATCGGCTTCAACACCGTCCGAGGGTCTTTCTCATGCTATCTCGCACCTATAGTACGAGTATAACCATTTGTTAGTCGGATATACAATCCGGCTTAAGACCTTTAGTCTTATTTTATATCTCTACCTCGATGAACCGTTAGCTCATAAATCTCTTTTACTTGAAAACCTTTAGTTTAAAAGTAATCATAAACCTTTAGTTTATTTATAAAAACCCGACGTTTCTTCTTCTCAAAGAAACATATTCCTTACTTTTATTATTTAAGAATACTTATTATTACTTAAATAATATTTTCATAACAAAGAATATATATACTTACACACACATATATATCAATACTCATATTCTTATCTTTTGTTTCTTTCTTTGTTATGTTTCTTTTTCTTTTATCGAGGTGTCGAGTATAACCTCGACTTAAGGTTTAAGCCTTTATAATATTTTATTATTATATTCATTGGCATTTTAAGCCTTACCTTAAAGGCTTAAGAAAACCCTAGTGATTCGAGCAGCACTCCAATGCCGCTTCACTTCTCGATCAACCCTTTTCTCGACACTCCTTCCTTGACACGCAAATCAATGAACGCCAATCTTCAACACTCGTTGGCACGATTCTCGAGTCACATTTCCATAATAACAAACGCCTTCTTGGTATATGGGTGGAGGGTGGCACAAACTTCGAGGAATCGTTGGTACACAAAAAGAGGAATCGGGGCACGTTTATCGAGGAAATAAGGCACGAACTTCGAGGTATGATAGTATGGATAGAGAGAAGTTAGAGAGAGAAAGAGGAACTGAATTTGGTGTGGGTTGGAATGAATCCCGTGGCCTTCATTTATAGCCAAAATTTGGATCCCGTCGCGGTACGCGACGACCTTCTGGGCACCCGTCGCGTACCGCGACGTAGCCCTAGCCAATCACAACGTAGGTCTGCCACGTGGCAGACGGTGTGCCACGTGTGGACACGTGGCAGCTATTGTGCCAGAGGTGTCCGGCCACGTCATCGCGATACGCGATGACACTGGCTCAACAGCGATTGCGTATCGCTGTTGACTCAATCTAGAACCTTTGACCAAGCTTCATCGCGATACGCGATGGGTTTATCCTTTGTCCAGTCGCGTATCGCGACAGGACAAGGAAACAGAATTTTTGTTTTAAACCCTAAGGTTTGGAAATTTGGTCCCTTAACTTTGAAAAGTTTATAATTTGAACTCGAAATTTTCTCGATGTTACAATCCACAACCAATTCCTCCACTTATTTTCTATTTAACCTCCCGATGAATATACGAGCCCTAATTTTGTCGTCCAGATCTACCATCGAACCTCTACGTTGTTCATCAACAATACGAACCCTAATTCCGCCATTCGGAATCGAACCGATCAGAGACATCAAAAACCGTGGAATTGAATAAAGCGTTTGTTCAATTCCGAACCGAAAACGATGCTATAATGTTTATTGATGTTTATAACAGATCGATTCTCCGATGAATATATTAAAGGTAATTACTAATCCATTGTTGCACATACAGTTACTTTGTTATTTTTTTAATCTACACACTTTATTTTTAACATCCGATGAATCTTTCTGGCCAATCTGTTATACGTATATTTTATGTTTACTGCGTTTCCGGTCAATTTTTTTTGTTTTGTTTATTGAATTTTAAGTAGTTTATATCCGACAAGTTTCTGGATATATTTCAGTTCAATTTTTTATTGTTTTTTGTCTAATTCTTAAATTTTGCGGCTAATCTTTTCTGATAGTTTTGTTCTGTAAATTTAGAATCTGATTTCCGGCTAATTTCCGTTCAATTTATTTTTGCGGCCAATTTGTTATTGTTTTCTTTGTCCAATTATTAAATTTTCCGGCTAAGCTGTTCTAATAGTTTTGTTTTGTAAATCTTTATATTTTAATTTCTGGCTTATTTCCGTTTAATTTATTTTTCCAGTTAATTTTTGTCCAGTTTAGACAAAAAACAGAAACTTCTAATTTGGTTACATATATGATGATATTGATTAAAAAGTTTCTAAATTTTTATTAACATTTTAAGAATTATAAATTTAGTAAATTTTCTAAATCATAATTGTGATTTTTTAAATGATACAAATAAGTTTAATATTGACTATAATAACGAAAATTAAATAAAGAATTTATGATTTTTATCATTGTTACTTTGATTTCATTCCTAAATTAAGCAGTATATTCTTCTAATATATTAGCTTATTTCATTAACCTTAAATATTGAAATAAAATATTTATTGTTTAATAATATATTCTAAAATTACATTTTGAATATAATCAATCGGCTATTTTTGGAATAAAATATTTACAATAAACCGGTTTAATTATATTAATAATTGAAGCTAGGTTGTCTCTGGTACGAATATCGGATATCGCACTCTAATTAGTCGCGTAAGCCTTACACCGACTGATAAGAAACTTCCGTTCAAATTAAAAAGTAGACAGATTCCTATCTCTATATGTTTTGTCATGACAATCAACATGAGTCAAGGTCAATCATTGTCAAGAGTTGGATTGTATCTTAAAGATCCAGTAATTTCTCACGGTCAGCTTTATGTTGTTTTGTCAAGAGTGAAGAGTAGAGATGGTATTAAGTTAGTGATACTCGACAAAGAATCAAAGCTTACAAATAAAACAACAAATGTTGTTTACAAGGAGATTTTTGGAAACATACAATGTTAAATTTTTGAACTTGTTATGTAATTCAAATTGTTATATTCTACGGTAATGGTTATAATATAATTTATTTTGGTCTATACTTTAGATGTATGTAGTTCAAATTTTTTTTGAATATTTCTTTACTATCCTATCTTAAATTTTTTTATTTAATTATAAATACTTTGTTAATGTTACTATTAAGCAAAAATTTCTGGATATAAACCTATATATTTAAAATTCGTTTTATAAGATACCTTTTTTATATTTACTTTTTAACTTAAAGTATTTAAGACATTTATAATACTATCTAATTAAATATTATCAAGTATAGGCTAACTATACATTATAATTACCATATAGATATAATAATTAACTGCATTGGAAAAATAAATCTGTCCCTTCATTAATCTATTTTTTTTTTATTTTCAATTTTAATCTACTTCTTCTTCTTCTTCTTTAACAATCCTAACTTTTTTAACATAACCAAATTCCGATAATGGTTGCGATTATGAATAGGAGGTTTTGTAACCTGTTTCGTAAGTATCAATTTGTGTTTAGCGATTTAGTCACCATAGAAAAAGATAATATTGAATCCATCATGATGTTCAATAATGTGTTTAAACATCAAATTCATCAGATTGGTCTTAGGAAGAATTCTCCATCTCAACAAGAGTTGAATTTGATAAATGTTTTACATGATTTTCTTCATGATCTTCAGCAAGAGGTTGTACCTTATGAACATCTAAGTGAGTGGTTTTTTTACCCTTATCAAAACAAGGTTGTTGTCTGGTTTGAGAATGGAGAGTATAAGAATTTTAAGCCTAAACAATTATTGTCATGTGATGATTTTGGTGATGTTGAGAGAGGTTGACGTGTTGAAGTTATCAAATGCAATAAAAGAACTTGCGCATCTTGAGTTGGAAGGGGAAGTTAGTTTCAAGGTGAAATGGTTAGAAGAATATTCTAACTATGAGAATGATTATGAAGATTATCCAGACATTTTGGATTCTGATGATGAATTTTATGTTAAAATATAACTTTTTTATATATTGTTTTTATATTTAATACAATTAGTAAATGGTCAAAACCTCTTTACACTTTCTAATAACTCTAATTTGGAAGTTAAGATTTAATGGTTCAATATAACAATTTAATAATGTTTATATGTTACTAATTATAAGACATGTTGTTTTGTTTGGTTTACATTTTATATAATCGGCTATTGTGTTGTAACATTTTTCAGGTGTGTTAGCAAATGTGATTTTCTTTTGGTTGCAATTGTGAAGATGTTTATGATGGTTTACTAGCAAAGGGCATTAGTAGTAGTTTTGTTGATATGCTTTGGAAGTTTTATTGTTGTTTTGTTGATATAATTTGGAAGTTTTAATGACTATGTAAATGTATTAATTTTTTGGTTTTTATGGCAATGTATTTAGTCACAACGTAAATCTATCAACTTTTAATAGTTAAAGGCGTAATATGTTAGTTTAAATTGATGTTTAAGTTGAGTATGATTAGTGACATGTTATTCCACTCGTGTGACACGCGGGTCCATACCCTAGTTAAACCATTAAATCAATTAATCTTCAGAATGGAATAAAACTATTATTAGCAAACTGGTCCTTATATAGATGGCATTCTTCTGACAAGTATATGTTACATAAGTCAAAAGATTATTCACACATACTTTGATATTATAGATCTCAGAGATATTCCTTACACATGTAACAAATAATATTGCTCTACTTTAGAGGATAATAGGAACACATAGATTATTTCCTTATGCTTCATTAAGTAGAAGCCTTATATAAGTTCAAGTTTATACTCGTTTAGATATTACTCAAAATTGCAACACACTAGATAAGTCTAGATTAATGTGAAGCATTTAAAAGAGTACTAAGATATCTTTAAAGGAAACGAAAAACTATAATTTAAAAGAAGAAGTGAGAATTCAAACTGTTAGATTACTCTAAACTTTGTCATATTCAGAGATAAGAATGTAATTTTCGGGATATATTCTTATGTTAGCATATAAATCTATCTCATAGATGAGTCATAATGAACAGATAACAATTGTCTAAGTTGTAATCACATAATGTGTTGATTAATCACAACGCAATTAGCAAAGAATGTAGTTGATAATTTATCAGTAACTCCATATAAATAATATATTGAAGACTTACTGTGATAAAGTCAACTACCATGTTTTTTCAAATAGTAACAGTTTAAGAGGTGCTGCATTAAATTTCGATATGAAACTAATTATTCATTTATGAACGAATTGAGGAATCTAAATTTTTGTATAGAATACATTCATGATATTCTTAAGGATCCGATAACTAAAGTCTCACCCATAAATATTATGAAAGCGCTTATAATAATGACGGGTTATTGATGACTATGCGCAACTGCATATCATACTATGAGTGATTAACTATTAAAATTCCTCATCAGTTTTGATTTTGTACATCTGTTAATATGTTTTGTATGCATAATGACATATAGACAAATTAATATATAAATCAAATATTCTGAAGGGCTTACTTGAAAATTTTGATCATAACTACTTAAGTTTTAAATAAGGACTGCAGTATGATTAACGAGGGTCTTGAGCTGATGTTCAATTCAATGACTGTATTTTTCTGCTCCAGTTTAAGTTTAACGCTAAAATGAGTGTTAACTTTTGATCAGTCTTATTTAATACTCATAATAAATGATTACTCGGCCAAGTGAGAGAATGTAAGATTAAATATAATATATATCTATAATATTTATAACCGAAAACATAAAAATCTTAAGTGTCGCGATGTGGTCGCCCCCCCTTTTTTTAGAGTCATTAGGTTTGCTTGATTTTTTAATGGAGGCTTCTCATGTATTTGACTCGAATTCACGGGTATGAGTCTTACCAAACCCAAATATTCCTTAAGGATTATAACATCGCATTCAATTAAAAATTATTCTCACCAATTATTGATGTGAAAATCCTATAAAATAGGATATACTAAAAATTATTATATGATTTTTTTAAAAAAAAATATTATTTATAATTAAGAAACAATTTTATACTTAAAAAAATAAGAAGGTCCTGGGTCTTACGAAACCTAGATAACTTTTAAACCGGGTAATAACATATTAGTTATTTGTGAAACCTTTTTTTATCATCAAACTCTAAATATATTATAAATTTCATTACAATAAATAAAATTAAACAAAAAAAAAACTAGTATATAAGATATAATATATATATATATATATATATATATATATATATATATATATATATATATATATATATATATATATATATATATATATATATATATATATATGGCCATTATAATCATTTATATTATAATAGATCAAAATATTAATTATACTTTATTATATATTAGGTTGATAATTGTTGATGAGCCATAATACCCTTCATAGAGGGTTTCCGCTTGGGTGTATATATAGAGAGATAAATACTAACATCATAATCTAATCACACACACATAATAATTTTGTGTGTCTCTTCTCTCCTAAAACCGGGTTCCTCTCAAGAACCCTAACACCATCCTTAACTATACATCCTAAAGGGGAACTCGATCAAGATAACAAACATGTCGACTACATCATACTATGCTACGATTACTACTCTCCATATGATAACAGGTTCATAGGTTTATTTTTATTCATGTTTTTATTACTTACATGAAAAACTGATCAACATATCACTCACTCATCTCACTTTTTTTATTAATGGATATATTTTAGTAATTTATAAATATACATTTTCATCTAACTTCTAGCTTTAAGCATTGTACATTATACATCATGTGTTGTGCACTCTACTTCAAATGTACCACCTTTCATTCTATGTGTACAAGCCTCTTAAACATTTGACTAAGCAACGCAGTTTTAAGCCACGTCTCCCTGTCAAAACCAACACATGAGAGAGAAAAGCATGGACGTGTTATTATGTCAGCATCTGTCTTCACTTTCTCTCTTTCATGCTTCCAGCTTCCCTGCTTCACTCTACTTCCTTATTTCTCTCTCTAAATCGGTAATTACCACCATGACCATCCATCTTCGTTGTCCAGTCTTTACTTTCCATCGCCTTCTGTCTTCAGACCAGGCTCCGTCTTCCTTTTCTTCGTCACTGTTGCCGGGTTCGGGGTTTCCGGACTCTTGCTGGCGGTGGTGTGGTATTGGTGGATGGTGGCAATGGTTGATATGGTGATCGTGTTATGACAGACGGTGGCGAATGTGGTTGTTAATGGTGGTGGCCGATTTTTGTGTGTTGGTGGCAGTGGTCTGCTGGGTGGGGGTGTCACTTAGCCAAATTTCGACCTTATATTTATTTTGTTTGTGCAAATGGTCTTTGAATGCTTCAATCAGACGGAACCATGGTTTCAATTTCCTCGAGCTTCAACACATGGTACATTCCTGATACTTTCTTTATATGTTATGATAAGATTTATTCTTTTATTTGGGTTATAAAAAGATTTTATAACCATGACTACCCAATTTGTAATTTGAGTTTTTTTTATTTGAGTTTTTTCACAGTACACCCATGAATTCAGTAAGTAAAAAAGATTTGTTCTTTTTGTATTTTGGTTATATAATAGAGGTTTTAAATTCCTAGAAAAATCAAACCCTAGAACCAAACTTACAAAAGATTTATTACAAGTTCTTACAAGGCAATTTGTGAGAATAGAATGGCTAAATGATCATTTTTTGGGAAATCAATAAAAAGGAAGTTGCCTGGTATAGGTTTCTTTGTTTCCTTCTTTAACATGTCGGTATTTGTTACGTTAATTCTTATTATTATTAAGTATTTATCTATTTTGTTTATGTAAGGGGTTAGTGGCTATTTTTGTTAGTTGGGGGGTGTCCTTAGTAACTTGTTTTGCTATTTATTTTGGTACGTATTATGAATGAAATCATATCAGAAGTTTAAAATATTCTTTCCTCTTCATCCCTTCCTAACCCTATCAAGGGTATCAAAGCCCGTTTCGATCTCCGGTCGGAATTACTTCCTTTATCATGACGAACACACGCAACCAAGATGTTGACAACACTCTGAAGAATCATGAGAAGGCAATCACTGAGATTCAAGCTGCGCTATCGGTACTAATGAAACAACAAGAACAATCAGCCAAACAACAAGAAGAGATCTTGAAGGCGGTGCGGGATAGATCAGTCCAGGTTAGCGGGGGTGGGTTTAGCTCGAGTTTATCGTCCTCTCTCGGCGATGCAGACTCAAAGGGTACCCTGACCATGCGAATCGGGAAGGTTGAATTTCCCAAGTTCTCGGGTGAAGATGTAGAAGGTTGGCTTTACCGTTGCGAACACTTTTTCGCGATTGATGCGACTCCCGTGGAGATGAAACTCAGGTGCGCTATTGTTCATTTAGAATGGGACACGATCCAATGGCACAGAGCTTTCATGCGCACCCGTAACGCTACCGTGTCTGATGTCTCGTGGGGAGACTATGTGCAAGCTATTTCGGCCCGTTTTTCTAATTCAATGTTTTGAGGATCCCTTGGAGGAGATAGCTTCCCTAAACCAGACAGGTTCGCTTCACAACTCAACACGGCTTTTGATTCACTATTGAATAAGGTAACACTTAGTGAAACCCAAGCTGTTAGTCTCTATCTTAAGGTCCTTAAACCAGAAATTAGGGGGTCTGTAAAGATGTTCAAGCCTCAAACACTACATGAGGCGTATGGGTTGGCGAGAATGCAAAATATCAACAACACGAGCTTGATGAATCGACTTAAGGATGTAGAAGATGGGTCGCAAGATGAAGATGTCAAAATAACACCTCCGGTTAATGCTTCAAAACTTCCCTTGTTACCAAGTCCAACAACCGTGCCACCGACATCTAAACCCGGTACTCTTAGCTCGAGGCGTTTAACAAATGATGAACTCGAGTTAAAAAGGGCTAAAGGGGAATGTTTCTGGTGTACAAAAAAGTTTTTTCCAGGACACAAGTGTAAGAAAAAAACAGATTTACATACTCGAGGTGGAGGATGAAAAACAAGCAACGGAAGAGGATGAAGACCATGTTACGTGAATCACTTTTTGAGGGAAAAAAGTGGATGAAGGGGGGAGTATTGTTACGTTAATTATTATTATTATTAAGTATTTATCTATTTTGTTTATGTAAGGGGTTAGTGGCTATTTTTATTAGTTGGGGGGTGTCCTTAGTAACTTGTTTTGCTATTTATTTTGGTACGTATTATGAATGAAATCATATCAGAAATTTAAAATATTCTTTCTTTTCTAACAAGTCTCTTCATCCCTTCCTAACCCTATCAGTATTTTGGGTGCGGGCCCACCAGGTGTTCAATCATTTGTTGATGTGTTTTTTTTTTTTCAGAAGATTAGGATTATGTGTTTTGTTAAATAAATGGCCATTGTTGCACACACTGATTTCTACTATATTTTGTGTTTTTAGGATTTTGTTGTTTGATGGGGGCGAAACATGACTTTTGTGGTTCTAACATTCTTTTATATTTGATTTGCTCACTAAATCCCCAATTTATCTCTTATCTATCATCTATGTTAATAGGATGAGGCTGATAAGCAAATGATACTGGGTATCGGTATCAAATTGATTTTGGTGCAGGTATCATGTTTTTAAGAAAATTGGGATCGGTGCCGGTATTTAACGAATTCTTGCCTACAATACCAGTACCGTTACCGTGTTACTGAACCGAGCACTTTCGGTACAGTACCAAGTTTTTAATAAAATGGATACCAGAATTCAAGATCCGTATCGGTCTGTAACGAATAATGTAAATTATCAGGTTTAAATTGTTCAATTGATGCTTGGTATGTCAAAACTCAAAAGATCACATGTTGACCCAAGTTTTAAAAGGTGTCATGGTAAGAATGCTTTCGGTTAAATTTGGAGTACTTTAGATCTCTATTTGTTAATATGCATTTACTTATTCTTTTTGTTAGATTAATCTGCCGCGTGTCAATTTTAATTTTTGCAGTTGCTAATTGAAAATTGGCTATGTTTAATGGTTTTTGACTTTGAGCCTTAGAAACTCGCTGAGACGTTTGACTGTTTGAGATAATCCCAAAAAGGTAATGAATTCTAAAAAGGTAATATTCATTTTTTTTATATATCTGCTCATATAACAACCATTATCGGACAAATTTTTAGGTGATTTTCTACAGCTTTTAGCTTATGGGAGTACAATCATTTGCATCATAGCATTTGTATCAGATCACAGGTTAGTGCATTCTTATTTCTTGAGTTTATTTATGTGATCAAATATTATTTTGTAATTTGTTTCGCCTATAGAAGATACTTGACGTGATCCCCGTCCTAACCTTCCTTTCGAGTAACTATATGGCCTAAGGTATGTGCATATGACAGCTGCAAGCACTGTGTCAACAGTGGCTGATACATAAACATGTTTTTTTAGTATGCTTTACTGTGTATATCTGTGTTCACATTGTGAAATTTTTGTGTTAGCTGTGGAGGTATAATGATTCTGTTGTGTGGATAAAACTTATGTAAGGATGATAATTTTATATGGGTTTATTTAATGTTTGTTTTATTTCAATTCCTTGGTTTCAAAACTTTTTTATGATATAATATTGTTGCACTTATTTGCAGCATTTGTCTAGCAAGTCTCATGTAAGGCTAAAAAATGCAGCATATATCAGCAATTAGAATATGAACTAAGCCTAACAAGTTTGCGCCCCAACATCCAATTAGCAGCCCAACTACGCCGCAACGGGGCGGGTGAGGCAACTAGTTATATATATTGCATATAATTATTTTTTTTAAATTGAGGCCCTAAAAATTTGAAGGCCTAAAGCCTTAGCTTAGGTTTAGTATACATTCGGGCCAGCCCCGGTCCACATAAGTTGGATGCGGTGTTCAACGAGAAGTATCGGATGAAGGATAATCTTTGTTCATCATGCTAGTTTTGAGTATAATTTTAATTGTGTTGGATGGTTGAAACACCATTTACACATATATTTGTCGGTCGCTTTTCACCAATGTGATAGTATGTGATAGTGATGTAACATATTTTTCACGAATGAATTATAAACACGACACAATTTCATAAAGTTAAGTAGTAATAATACATTCAACTTGACAATAAACAATTATCAGTCCAACAAGTAGGGCACCTGATCAACCCATTCTTATTACACACCGTACAGCTCCTAAAGACACCAGCTTTATCCCTGTAGCATTTCCGGCTTCCGTTACACTCACTACATATCACAAACCGGAAATCACCGCAACCCGTGCAAACGCCCCGCGAGACCGCCGGCAACCCCTCAACAAGCTTCTTCAACTCCCCAGTCTCACTCAATTGCCTCATGTCATCCGCATCTCCAACATACTTCCCGCCTATAAAAACCCGAGGAAGCGCCACCTTCTTGTTCTCCGCGGGAGACATCACCATCTGCAATTCGTCTTTAAACGACGAGTCCATCGAGAGATCTCGTTCGTCCACGGCCACACGAAACCCTTGTAGTATTGATTTAACGGCGCGGCATGCGTCGAATGTGGGCCGTACCGCGCCGAGGCTGGTCATGTAGACCACCACCCGCTTCTCTGCGTCAGGGATGTTGGCTGACGCGGGAGGCGGTGGTGTTTTATTTTTACGTGGCGTGGAGCTGATCCTAGGTTTCGGTTTGGATCTTGGGGAGGCGATGGTGGGGGTGAATTGGTTGGCGAGGCAAACGCGGTGAAAGACGGACTGGCGGGTATTGGTGGACGGGGAGATTGGAGACGAGGGCTTCCTCCTGGGCTTCGGTTGGTCCGCGGCCGCATTCGAAGGGGAAATAGGAGATGAGGGTTGGTGGTGTTGCTGTTTCTTTTTGGTGGCTTTGGTCGGGGAAACATTGTTGGTTTTTTTGTCATCGTCGGTTAAGAGGTCTGGGATGTTTTTGAAGGAATGGCGATGACTGAAATTGGATTTGCGAGAGGTGGTGGTAGCGGTGGTTGGATTATTATTATTATTATTATTGATTGAGTTCTTGCGGTATAGCCACATTGATACGGTGTACGTCAAACCGGAGTTGATCGGAGATGTTGAATTGAAACGGTGGAGGAAGAAAGGTGGTGGGGGTGTAATTGAAAAAACCCAATGAGAGGTGAGGTTGTTTTCTCTTTTCCAATATTTTTTAGTGGTAGATTTTGGTGTTTGGTTGTAAAATAATAATTTGGATTTTTACTAAATTTAACATCCTTTACAAATTCTCCTTAAAATAGCCTATAAATGGAAATTGGTCTTCAGGTATATTGGCACTGTGAGGGTTGAAACTTGAGATTTTTATGGTCTAAAGTTTAAAACCTATCTCGAATTTGTTTGTTAAAAATAATGATTTCCTCAATGATAATGTTCCAAAGCAAGTTAAGTTTGAAATATTAAAATTAGTTTAAACGATTGACATCATATTTTAGAATCGTTAAAAGTAAAAAAAAAGATTGCTTATTAACGACCAATTTAATAACGAAATATTATAATTAAAATTGTAACCAAATAAATTATTCTACAAATAATGAGTACCCCCACCCCCCCCCCCCACACACAAAAGTGATGTATTGTGGAGGGGTCAATGTTTCCTTAATTTATTTTCTTATAACATTTTCAAAAACTTAATAAGTCATTAAATTGTGACTTATTAACTTATCTTTTTTTTTGAACGACCAACTAAGTAATGCCGGGTACTCCGTACGCGGCCCCCATTGGCTAATGGTAGCCCGAGCCGGCCGCTAGTCCGGACGGACGGAGCCCCTAGTGGTCCACCTATTGAAGGATTCACCGGATAAAACCCGACCCCCACGCCCGCCAAATGGCACGACAGCGAGGAGCCGGTAAAACAAGCAATCTTAGATAATTTATAACATTTTAAAATGTTAATAACTTATATGTTGATGAAAATAAGCAATCCCAAACACTCCCTATAACTTACTATTATATAAATGAGCGTGTTTAAAATTAAGAAAAATCTTTAAAATGAGTTGTGTTGATCAACGAAATTGAGAAAGGTGATTGAATTTTTCTTTAAAACCGATCATGTGTTCATGTTTATGTCAACAAATGTATGAAGTGCATACCTGCACGGGCGGGCCTAGATTACGGAGTCACAGGTGTGATGTGAATTTCACGTGTATATAGAGTGTATTGACGGGTTTTACGAGTATCTCTAATTTTTTGTCGGACAATGACTCCTTTAGTTCAAGTCCTGATCGAAAGTCAACACTAACTAAACGAATAACTATTGTTTATATTAATAAGAAAATATAAATCAAAATAATTGATTATAGTATCTTAAACTCTAACTTGGTTTGACTGTTGATGAATCTTAACTCATGTACGTCTCAAGCATTCTATAATGTCTAATCATAACTCGGTTATATAGACTAACATGACTTGCCAACCAATATATTACCAAATATAATAACAAAACAACTAGGAAAAAAAACATAATCAACTATGATCTACTTGTCAATATTGGCCCATCAAGTTCGACGACTTATGATCACTTGGAGTCCGAAATTACGAACACTGATCCCCTAATTTCTGACTCGAAATAGGTGGATCTTTGTCTTCAATCTTATCTTCTTAGGTCTATGGGCTTAGGGGTATATAAACACCCTTAAACCTCCCTAAAACCTTAAAACCCTCATTTCATTCATCTAACCTCCTTACACACACTCAAAATAAACACACAAACACTTTCATCATTTCGTACCTAGATCTGAGCTAAAGAAAAGTTGGATTTGTGTTCGAGCATTATCAAACAACAATAAATCTGTCTAAGATCATGCGCTGGTCCAGATCTGAACGAAACGGGAACCCTTAAAGGTACGTTTTAGATGTGAAGTTTAAGTTTAAGTTTAAGTCTCAGTTTGCTTTAAGGATTGATATTAAGGCAGATCGGACCTTAGCATGAAAGAAAAATGTAAACTTGATCATAAACAACTTGTTCGGTTTGAAATGGGACAAACGGGTGCCGTTTAGACCGAGTTAGAGTAGGAAAAGAAAGTGTTATGGCCCATAAATCGTTTTATCAGTAAAACGGGCATAACAGAATGAAAGAAAAATGGTTAGAATGGATAGACATGAAAGTGCCAGATTTGAACCGAGTTCCTGAGAAACTCGATTCGTTTAGAGGAAGAACTAATCGAATCGAACTTGAAACTTATCGAAACGATTAGAAGAACGAATCGAATCGAGTTAGAAACGAATCCAATCAAAATAAAACTTGATTTGATTGGTTTGAAAACTCAATTCGATTGGTTTGAAAAATCGATTCGATAATCGATTCGATTGGTTTGAAAACTCGATTCGATTGGTTTGAAATCTCGATTCAATTAAAATTCGATCAGAATGAAACTCGATTTATTAAAACTTAAGTTTTTTGATGAATTTTTAGTAAAGACTTATTAATGAAACTCGATTGGTAGCTTAACCCCAGCCAGGGGAAATGCCCCTTTGACCTTGCTAGGGGCCGCTGCCCCGAGAAACCTCGCTTCCAGGGGCGCTGCCCTTAGCTAGGGGTTTTACTAACCTAGAACTATGACATAGTTAGAAGTAGTTAGTTCATACTTATAATTATTACACAGTTAGTCCTGCACAACTAAGGAGGGGTATTACAGTTAACTTAGAGAGAAACATGACACATGTGAGTTTCTAGCCCCATTTTCTTGTTATGCTTTCGGGGCTGTGTGCATACTGAATGTGATTTATTAATACACTTACCTTAAGTGTTAAGTGTATGCTATACGTACGTTTAATGATGATATATGAACGATATTGATATAATGCATGAATGTAGAAAGAAATAGAAGTATACAAGTAAATGTATGTGAACATGAGTATATATATGTATGATTGTATGTTTATCCGATGCATAAGGGAACCAGACCCTAATAATATCCAAGGCAGAAGGGAATCGAACCCAAATAATATCTGAGGCAGAAGGGAACTGGACCCTAATTGTAAGGCCCCCGGTCCCGTAGCCCTACTTTGTCGTTGGATTTACTAATAAACATAGTTCTACATATATATCATAGTGATTTAAAACTTTTCGTGGGATATAATAAGGTGACATAATAATAAATATATATGTTTCCCTTGTATATTTTATTTAATATTTAATTATTTTTTATTCGTTTTTAGTAATGATTTTATACTGCTAACATCATTGTGTTTTGTAAGTTCCGGGAGTTGATCATGGTAAAAAAAGGGGCGAAAAACGAGTCAAAATAGCCAAAACAAGAAGTTGGAACGCATCAGGAAATGAACCGGAAAGAGAACCGGTTGGACTGGCCCCTATTATTGCACACTGCGCCGCGCGACTAGGGGGCAGACATGGTCGCGGGGCGCGGCCACCATCAGATTTCAGATAGGTTGATCGTTTTTGTTCAGTATTGGGCCATGTTTCACTATAAATATACCGTTAACCTTAACCTGAGAAATACCCGTCAGCCACCAGACGAATTTGGAGTTTCTTGAAGCTTATTTTGCAATATTTGGTGGTTTTGAAGGCAAAGAATCACCCGGTGAAGCGCTACTTGTACAAGAACCAAGACTACGGGTTTAATCGTCTTTAATATTTCGTTTCTACTGTTTTTTCACCATTATTTCTTTTATCATTGTTTTGTTGATTTTAAGATGCTAGGCTAAACTTAATAGACTGCCTTAGGCTTATGATGAACCATCATTGATGTTTTGATTTAGTTGGATTGTTTCTTTTCGTTATGTTTTATGATTCAGTAAACTATTTGATTTTACTTGATTGATGCTTATGGGCACTTGGTTTTGGTTGTTCTAGTTTTATTATTCCACATAATCAGTGGTGATTGTTTCATATGATAGGACTTTGTTATGTCATTTACTGTGTGTTCTTGACTAGTTTATTATTGTATTCGAATAAGATCATCGAAATAATATTATTAGTCAAACGTATAAAAGTGTGCTGCTAACCTTGAAAGCTGTAAGGTGATAGGTTATTGTTAGATATTTGTTGATTAAGATTGCTAGATTTAGTTCTTCATAAGGAGTCCATCTAAGTTTGATTAATTAACCTTGTCTAGCGAGTCAATTAAGTTTATTAAATTACCTTTGATTTATGTGCTGTAAGGTAGGATTTCACTATAAAGGTACTATTTCATAAATTAATTAGATAACTATAAGAGAGTTTAATTTATAAATTGGTGTGTCTTAAAACATATTAGAAACCCATTGGTGTCTTCTTGAGAAGGGTCAGGAGTTCAGTTTGGGTTTTCTTTTAAGTGTTAATTTTACGATCCCAGTTCCATAACTATTATTTTTCAACTATTTGATAACTGAAACGTTTGGGATTCTAGCCTAGGTGGTTTTTCATTATCATCTGAATCAGTCAAACTTGTTTGTCTTGTGTTTCATTAATTGGCTTTTATTAATTAGTTTATTTTATTAGTTTAATATAATATTGTTTAACCCCCCCTTTAAATAATATTAATAAATAGTCGTGTCAGTAAATCGAGTCTAATTTAAATAGTCTCGTGGATTCGACATCCGGACTTACTTAGTTGTACTAGAGTCGACCGGTACACTTGACGGTTAGTAGTTTAAGTTAAGTTTAAGAAGTCTGGTGTATTACTTAGTGTCTAGATTAGCGTGTTCTTATTTGACTACTATTAGCACATCAGGTTTTTGGCGCCGTTGTCGGGGACTCATGGCGATTGCGTTCAGTAGCTTTGATTAGACTTGCTTGATACATACATGTTTTGTTTTTGTTTTTGAGTCCTAGGAGTCTATGTAGTTTATATTTTATTTTTCTTTTTGTTTTTTGAGTCTATTTGAGTCTTAGGAGTTAGGATAATATAGTTTATTTTAATTGCTTTAAACTAGTTTAGTTTTTCTTTAATATATTTTTTTATTTTACTACTATTTGGTGTCCGTGATCCTTTTCTGTTTAAGTTTATCTTTACAGTGATCACAATGGAGTTTTACTACGAGCCCAAATTCTGCGTGGTGTTTGATAAAATGGGGAATGCCATCGATTGTAAAGACTTATCTGGCGTAATGATGGATCATATATCACATCCAGAAGATATATTATATGATTATTTACGTGTCATCCATAACATTAATGCAAATGTACCACTTTTAGATATCATGGATGATTTTCGGCTAGACTTAATGAGTCAAATACAATTTAATGAGTTGTGATTGAGTTTGAGGATGTTGGGTTGCAGAATAAGATAGAGTGTATTCACTCTTGGGAGGATGAGATTAGAGATGAATTTGGTGAAAATTTGGTGGATCTAGCTGATGTTGATGAGAGAGATCTTAAACCCCGAAAGAGATATTGAGGAGCTTAAAGTTTTGTTATTCGGGGAGCCGGTTAAGAAACTAAATGTCAAAGAGGAATAACAAGAGATATATGAATAATTGAAGAATAAAGACTTGCATCTCATTGTGAATCACCATCCGCGTCTGAGTGGTAAAGCTGATCGGTTTTTAGAAATACTCATTCGTGGATCGCCACGTAAATCAAGAGCCCCAAGAAGGAAGATATTTGGGCTCAGGAATCAAAGTGTGCCGAATTGGTCATATTATCATAATTTTAATAATGGGTGGATCGAGCCGAACGTGTATATTTGGGCGTACATGAGTTTGGAATTATTTTCTTCCCAACTAACTGTAATAGGAGGGTGTTGAGGAGCACTGATGGGAACAGGATATAGGAGAAGCCTCTTGATTGAGGATTTAGAAGCGAGTCTGGCAGAAGACTCTTTTGTAAACTTAGTGCTTCCCTGAAGGCAACCCAGTACTATGTTTTCACTCTATTTTTATTTTTATTTTAGTTTTACTTCTTTGCTCTGCCGGGTGTTTTTTCTCTTGCTGGCAGGTTGTTCCAAGGTTGCTGATGAGATGATTGATGAGATGGTTTAAACAAGTGTGGGGATGTCACTTTCTTTAGGATTGCTGTTTTTGTTTTGAGAGATGACATTATTCAAAGATAGTTTGCTGAGCACATTTGGAATTGTAGGGCATTCATGAAAGAAGACTTTGGAATCATATTTCATGCGTGTCACACCCTCAAAAATCCACTAACGGAGTTTTACCGTCAGAGGTTGTGAACTAACAGGATCGCAGTCATTAGTTATATCAAACACCATTATTAAAGCCTTTTAAAAGCAACCAAAGACATACAAGTCTTAAATAAGTGCGGAAACGTAAACAGTAAAAGTGATTTGTTGTGTCACACAGGACGACTTAAAGCAACAGTTATCATGATAAAATTTAAAAGTAATTTAAATTTCAAGAGTTTAGTGCATGCATGTCCTAACCCGCTCGCCCGCCTCGGCTACCTGAGATGAACATACTAAAAGTTTCAACACAAGGTTGGTGAGTTCACAGGTTTAAGTAAATTAAGCGTTGCGTTTTAGCGTTACCAGATAGAGTTATGTCAATATATATCAATAGGTAGCTAACCTATCAAGCATGTATTACTAAGTGTTCGAAACCGAAGCTGACTAATTATACGTTTGCCTTACCACCATGTCAACCACAACCATGGTAATGTGTTAGCCAAAATTACTCCCACTCGACCTGCAGTCGAGTTTAGAGTCGGGTGGGGTTTGTCAAACCCAGTAGTACTACTCAACACTGACTCGCTATTATCCAATATTAACCAGTTCGATTGTTCAGATGGACTTAGTTGGTTTGTTGTCACTTAGCCATACAAGTGATATATATAGAGTAACAAAATCTAAAGCGTTGGAGTATGTTATCTCCCTCTAATAAAAGCGTTAAAGAGTAAGGGGCCATGAAACTCACTGTATGCGAAGTTATCAAAGAAATCCTCACTAGTGCTCTAAAACAAAAATGAGATTTCTTAGTCTTTTGAACCACAAGTGAGTCTCTAGACTCAACACATAAAAGTTATGCCTGAGATGTGTTCGTTTTTCGTTTGTGAAACAAGTGCGACTCGACACCACGTTGGTGATAAGTTACCGGTGTGATTTAGTATGGTATTAAATGTTACTACGATACATTTTCAGTAAAACATCTACCATGAGGGAAAATAGGTCAAACACAATTCAAACATCGATCAACCAATCACTTTTCACATGTCAGTCAAGAATTTAGTAGCTAAGTTACCGAGACAGAATTTAACACGTCAAGACTACTCTAATTCACTATTCATAACCAGCAGATAAAATCACCAAAATTTACCACAGAAGCAAACGTGATTTAGGTTTCTTAAATTTTTTTATTTTATTTTTAGCACATACGATTTTATCACAAGAATCAAAACAACACAGTAGGTACACAACAGTAATTATCATGCGCAACAAAAAATTTCTTAACTAGTCCCGTTACATGGTTAATCCAATTAATGCAAGGCTAATTAGGTTAGATTCGACACTCAATTTATTAACTTCCAGAAGTGAAATCAACTCATTTGGTCTTGTCGTTTGTGAGATATGCTATTAACAAGTCAGCCTATAAAAAGGCTTCCCGAATCAGAACTGCACAACTAATTTGTAAATTAATAAAAACTGACTTCCACACGTCCAAAAATTTCAAAATTGGATTCTTTAGAAACTAGACTCGACCTACTACATTATAGAATCGATAATCACTTCAAAACATATAATTAACATCAAGTTACAGCCGTTTTATCATGCATCTATGATTCTGTCCAGCATCAGTTTTCACCAAACTTCAACAAAATACTAACCTATGAACAATTAACCATGCATACAACCCTCTAGACTCATAATCCATCAACCATGCATCTCAATTACACTTTTCATGCACATTTAGGTTTTACTCAAAGATTCAATTCAAAGAATCATGTGATTAACAATCAATAACATTACAACTAGTCATCAATTCACTAGTGTTCATCAACAAACACAACAATAAACCCTAACTCATCAATAATCAATAACGTTAACATTTAGGATTTGTGATTAATATGCTTAATGATGCAAATAATCGATAGAATAGATTAGATAGGGTGTTTAATTTACCTAGCTAGCACCTTGGATCTTCAAACAACTTGTAAATATCTTGTATGTATGTGTGTGTGTGTGTGTTCGGTCGACAAAGAGAGGGGGGGGGGGGGGGGGGAGAGGGATTAGGGTTTGGGTAATAATTTGTTTAAATAATTAATCAAGTTACACTTTGCCCCCTAACCTTCTAGTTCACTTAGTTCTAGCACAACTAGTTTATGATATCCATAATATAATATTATACATGCAACCATGAAGTCACATATAAACATAACACTAAGTACTTGTTTATATTAATTATTGTTTGTTCACCAACGGTTTGAGTCGACTCGTGTGTGGTTCAGTGAAACTCCGAAAGACTACTTGTGTAATGATTGTCACGTATCATTTAAACTCTAATTAAATGCAATGAGGAATGTGTTACCTGGAATGACATAGTTCGTGTGATCTTGAGTTTGATTTAACAGAGTTCGGGTTAACGGAGTTAACCTGAAATTGACGAGTGTCACATCATTCCCTTGTTGAAAGAATTTTCGTTCCGAAATATTGTGTCATGTCGCGATGGCTGCCTGAAAAAGACAAATTTTCAGTTTGTCACAATGCGCATATTACTAGCTAAGTCTTTTCCAATATCTAGGTTATTAATTTTTTTTATTTTATTTTGTTATTAGTTTTAGGTTTTTATTTTTTGTAGTCTGACTTTATTTTATTTTTATTTTTATTTCAAGTCGTCCTTATCCTTGCATTGAGGACAATGCAAAATTTAAGTGTGCGATAGGATATTTGAGTCGTAGTTTAAATTTAACTTTAAAATAAAAAAATAATAATAAATTAAAAAAAATAATAAAAAAAATTGAAAAAGTTTTAAAAGTTTTGAAAAATGTCCCTTGAATTTAGTTTTCTGTGTGAAGGTGAGAGATGATGATACTTATCGGAAATTGGTTTTCCAAACAACTAATAATATGAGATATTTTAAAAGAAAACACACTTAACTTGGGATGTGTCGATAGGCTCAGCCTTGAGAATGAAAGGGCAATTTGATAAAATTGGTAAATGGAAATCTCTTGTGGGTAAAACATTTTGTCTGTGAAAACTAAGTAATGAAAGGTCAGGCCATACTCAAGCCTCAATTTTGGTATGATATGTGAAAATATTATGAATTTTAAATTTGAATACGTTATCATATGATGCTTGGGTAGGTTTAACGCTAGAGTATGCCAAGTAGCCGGTGATAAAAATCTTAAACTGTCTAGCTTTAGTGTTTTACATTTCATTGGCGTATGGTTTTATAACCTTAAATCTTGTATTGATGGGATGCCTCGGGTCCGGAGACCATGGGTCTGTATGCAATTAATTCTTCTAGGTATTCACAACTTCTAAGCGGGGTTGTGAATATTTAAAATTAAAGCTAGAAAAAAAAAGCAAACCCGCAGTTATCTGCCACATAAGTCATTAAACATGATCACTACGTACTTAAAGTACAAATACACTACTGACTTGATCATCCATGCTGTTAGCCATGTGGGGTCCACTTTCTCGCGTCTCATTAACATTAAGAAACGAACCACAAGGGACACGCCACATGTTAAACCTATAGATGAATTCGTGCAGACTCACCTATGGTGATGGGTTCAGGGTATTGCTTGATAACGGGGGTATGTCATGTTGTGGGGAACACTAGCTTTAATTAATTATACCTAATCATATCTAATGGCTACTTGGTATACTTTGATGCTTAAGCTTAAGTGGATAAACAATACCCTTGATCATCTTAACTATTCATGAAAGAAGAGCAATAAAAGTTTTAAATATGCTAATTTTGAGGTTTAAGTCAAGTTGGGTGGTCTGGTCCGGTAAAATTTGAAAATAATCAGGTCTTATTTGTTTAAACCACTGAGTAATATAATTGTTGGATCTTAATTTTCCCGGTAAGTATCAAGGCATTGGTTTAAGTGGACAACAATATCGGTGATCGTGGTTTTTGCGTCTTTTTGAAACTTTAAATTAATCTATATGTTTTTAAGACTATAATTTCCGATTCTGATTCCAATGCATTAGACTTTTTCAGGGACGAAAAAAGAGTAAGTGTGGGGATATTTTATATAATGATAAATATACACCCCTTGTATATTTTATTAATATTTAATTAGTTTTTATTCGTTTTTAGTTAAGATTTGTATACTACTAACATTATTGTGTTTTGTAGGTTCCGGGAGTTGATCGTGGTAAAAAAAGGGCTAAAAACGAGTCAAAATAGCCAAAACATGAAGCCGAAACGCATCAGGAAAGGATTCGGAAGGCGAACCGGCCGGTCAGACCGCCCCCCTAATTATTGCACGCCGCGCCTCGCGACCAGGGGGGGCAGACATGGTCGCGGGGCGCGACCATCATCAGATTCCAGATAGTTTACTCGTGTTTGTTCAGTATTGGGCCCTTTTCACTATAAATACACCCTTAACCTTAACCTGAAAAAATACCCTTCATCCACCAGACGAATTTGGAGTTTCTTGAAGCTTATTTTGCAATATTTTGCGGTTATGAAGGCAAGGAATCACCCAGTGAAGCCTTAGTTGTTCAAGAACGAAGACTACGGGTTTTATCGCCTATAATCTTTCATTTCAACTGTTTTTTCACCATGATTTTTTTTATCGTTGCTTTGTTTGGTTTTAAGATGTTAGGCTAAACTTAACAGACTGCCTAGGCTTATGATGAACCATTGTTGATGTCTTGATTCTAGTTGGAATGTTTCTTTTCATTATGGTTTTATCATTCAGTAAACTATTTGATTTTACTTGATTGATGCGTATGTGCCCTTGGTTTAATCCTAAGTGATTGTTTTATATAATACGATTTTTAGGTCATTTACTGTGTGTTCTTGACTACTTTATGATTGAATTCGAATAAGATCATAGGAATAATATTATTAGTCAAACGTTTAAAAGTGTGATGCTAACCTAGTAAGCTGTTATTGATAGGTTATTGTTAGATCTTTGTTGATTAAGATTGCTAGATTTAGTTCTTCGTAAGGAGTCCGTGTAGGCTTGATTAATTAACCTTGTCTAGCGAGTCAATTAAGTATATGAAATTACCTTTGATTTCCATGCTGCAAGGTAGGATTTCACTATAAAGGTACTCTTTCAAAATTAATTAGATAACCAAAAGGGAGTTTAATTTATAAACCGGTGTGTCTTAAAACTTATTAGAAACTCATACGTGTCTTCTTGAGAAGGGTCAGGGGTCTAGTTCGGGTTTTCTTTTAAGTTTTTTTTACGATCCATGCTCGATAACTATTATTTTTCGACTATTTGATAACTGAAACTTTGGGGATTCTAGCCTAGGTGGTTTTTCATTATCATCTGAATTAGTCAAACTTGCTTGTCTTGTGTTTCATTAATTTTCTTTTATTAATTAGTTTATTTTATTAGTTTAATATTATATTGTTTAAAAACCCCCTTTATATAATATTAATAAATAGTCGTGTCAGTAAGTCGAGTCTAATTTGCTAGTTACGTAATTTAAAGAGTCTCGTGGGTTCGATATCCGGACTTACTTAGCTGTACTAGAGTCGTCCGGTACACTTGCAGCTAGTAGTTTAAGAAGTCTAGAGTATTACTTAGTGTCTAGATTAGCGTGTTTTTATTTGACTACCATAAGACAACCATATATTACATTACATTTTAAATCTTGTCTTAACATCATTCAAATTTGTATTTTAAAACAAAACATATTCAAGTATGACATTATAACATTCTTCTCAAGATGCCAGTATCTTTAGTCCAATACCATGTGTATTCTATCAAGCCGGCTTCCTTAGCCTATTCACCTGCGTGCATACTAAAAGTGAGCTACACTGAGTGAATTCTAATTAATCAGACAATATACAATACATTCACATACTTACATATATACAAATCCGAAGATACATATTACATACTTAACGTGTTTACCTTTCCTTCATACATACATACATACATACATACATACATACATACATACATACATACATACATACATACATACATACATACATACATACATACATACATACATACATACTTTCATTCTTTCTTTCATACTTCATTCTTCATACATAACTCTAGATACATTTTAAAGAGCATCTTGCCCTATAACCTTCGCAGATATTATTAGGGTCTGCAACCATGTAACATTCGCAGATGTTATTAGGGTATGCAACCCTGAAACCTTTGTTGAATCAAAGATTTTACATGATATGACTTGAGAGAGATTCTAATCTTCTCAACACTCCTCAAATATGGTTAAGTATGGAAACCGAGAACACTTGGACTTCCTAGCAAGGTTTTACTTATCCTAGCAAGGTATTTTGCCTTTCGGGCAAGGTTATCTTCTTGAAGTCTTCTTTAGTGTCAATCCGAGTAGGGTCCACTATGTCTAGCAAGGTTGTTCTTCATAGCCAAGCAAGGTTTGCTTCCAAGTAAGCGGCTAACCAAGCTTTTGAAACCAAGTATTTGGAAGAACTAGCAAGGTATTCTTTAATAAAACAATGATCCGAGTATGCTTGATGAAAGTTGATAAAGAATTATCTTAAGGACTTTGTCGGGCAAGGTTCAACTCCGAGCAAGCTACAGTGTTACCAGCACGTTTGGGTTTGCTTAATAAGTTATCTTTTGACAAAGGGTTGAAAGGATCTTTGAAGAATAAGTTTGCTCGTTAGATCATATCGGGCAAAGTTTGGTATAATCAAGAAGATTGAAGTCTTCTAGGTGAGTATTTTCTAAGGAAAATACTCTAAGTAAAATCTACCTGGAGAACTGTTTACCAGCACACTTCAAGGTTACCAGGTCTACTCGAAGAAGACAAAAGGCACAAAGCCTACCCGGAAGACCTGTTTTTACAGTTAGTATGTTTTTAAATATGTAATATGATTATGTACCAATCATTAGGGTCTCTAAAAGGAATGACAGCTGTCAGGTGGTGGCAGGCCTATAAATAGAATAATTTAGGGCACGCCTACCACGGACTTGCCAATTTACACTTTTCAGACCTACTGAATATTCCTGATTTGAGTGTGACGGCTGTCCTAGATTAGTACGAAAATACATTCCTTACCAGAAACCCTAATCGATTTACATTTGTATGAAAACCTTCTATAAATGGAAATCTTTTGAGTGATTGTTTGTGTTTGTTACATTTAATATCCTTTAGCAACAAATAGTGTTTGTTAGTGATTACGCCGTTAACAAATAACTAATCTTACCATAAATAGCAACGTCATCAACCTTCTTGCCGACACATTTATTGTGTGGGTTGTGACATTTATTGTGAGTTTGAGTGATCAACTCGGGATCAACAAGTGGTATCAGAGCTTTGTTTGTTGCTGTTTGGGTGAAGATTTGTTGCTTATTGTTGATTATTTGAAGATGAAGAATGACGTGAGATGAGTATTGTTCCATTGAATACTGACGGTAGCAACTCTGTTCTTCCTTCATTCTTCTAAATCTGCAGTATTGGGTTTCTTCTTTTACTTGTTTTTACTTAAAGTTTGAATTTTTATTATTAGATCTTTCTCCAATCGAATAAGATATATCAGATCTGAAGAGCTCTCACTCGGATCTGATTGACTCTTCAAATTTGTTTTTTTCAAATCTTTTTAATCTATTTTCTGTCTTTCTTTAAAATCATTTTACAAAATACCAAAAATATGTCTGGTTTTGAAGAGTAAGAGGTATCCACTAACAAAATTCCAAGGTTATATGGGTAGGAAAACTTTATCAAGTGGAAAGTTTTGTTTGAGGCTGCAGTGTGCTATAATAACACGGATATGTGGAACTCCATTAAAAATGACCATATACTCCTGAAGGTGCAAATCCTAATCAAACAGTGGTTGATAGAATGAAGAAAATTGATGACAGAGCCCTTGCAATGATCAAGATGGGCCTGTCTTGGGATATTTTGACCAAGGTTGCACATCATACCACAGTAAAGGCTATGTATGATGCAATACTTGAGATGTTTAAGGGCAATATAGAGCTGAAGAACATCAAGAAGCAAAGACTTAAGCAACAACTTGAGAGGTTCAAATATAAAGATGGGGAAAGATTGAAATCAATTCTTGATAGGTTTTTAGCCATTGTGAATGATCTCAGAACCACTGATTATGTGATGATAGATTTTGACTTGAACACTAAACTGTTATCATCAATGCCAAAAGAATGGTATACATCTAGTAAGTTCATTCTTCATAAGCCAAACTTTGAACAACTCAAGCTGGATGATGTGATTTGCTTTCTTCAAGCTACTGAGATAGAGATGATCGAGAATGAAATGATTAAGGAAGAGAAGCCATGTTTTCAGGTGTCCAATGCACTAATTTCACCTATGGGAAAATTGTCCTCCAAAAACCAACAACAGATCTCTATCATAGAGGAACCTACTGAACATGGTGTTGATACACCAAAAGCATTTGTTGGTGGGAGTACAGGTAACCAAGGAAACCAGTCATGGTTTAATGTCCAACTCATAGATGACCATGATTCTGCATCCATGGCAAGTGGACATTTACCTTATGCTGGTGGAAACAATGGTCAATGGAATGAAACTCAAGCATTGTTCTCTATGTTTGTTGAGTCTTACAATGCATTTGTAGCCAAAAACATGATCCACACAAGTGTCATTCAAGATGATTTGGAGCAGATCGATGCTGATGACCTTGAAGACATGGACCTGAAGTGGCAAGTTGCCATGTTGGCTCTTAGAAGAAAAAGGTTGTTTAACAGAACTGGAAGGTCTCTAGTGTCTGGTCCAAATGAACGAATTGGGTTTGATAAGTCTAAGGCGATATGTTATAATTGCCAACAACCAGGATACTTTGCTAGAGAGTGCAACTAGCCAAGAAACTTCCAAGTGAACCAATATCAGAACCGACAGCCAAGGAATCGGTTTCAATATCAGCAAAACCAGCCAAGAAACAACAGCTACAACAACAACCCCAATTACAACAACTACCAGCAGCACCAAATGAACAATCAGCAAGTTGTGCCCCAGAACCAGAATTATCAAAGAAACACCCAAAACACACCAAATGCTCCAAACAACCCCATCAGAAACTATCAAAATCAACCCAGAAATCAAGGAAATGTAGCTCTTGCTGCACAAAAAGAGGGAGATTTTGATTGGAGTGACCATGCAGATCACATCACCAAAGTCAATGTTGCATTAATGGCTAAAGTTGAAAGTGAGGTTGCATCTTCTTCTTTACAGGTACCCTCAACCTCTACAACTGATTTACTTGAAACAATTAATGATTTAAATGTGAAAGTAGGCCAGTTAGAGATTGAATGCTTTAGAAAACAAAGCATAATTAATGGGTACCAAGCAAGTGATATAATTTATGAAGAGAAAATCAGAAGCCTGGAAGATGATTGTGTGAGCAGCTATAGAAATCAGTCAAGATATGTGACTGAAATTGAAGGGTTAAAGAAGATGATTGTTGAAGAAAAAGTGAAGAATACCAAGTTACAAGTTGAGAATGAATTCCTAAAGAACTTAGTATCTACTGGAAACATTTGTGGTATTATGAACAAGATAAGAGAAGAAGATAAGTATAAAGTAGTTCCTCCACCTGTCAACAACAATTATCCTCTTAAGGTTGACAAAGAAAAAAGAGAGACATATCTAAATCAATTCAGAGAAGTTTTTCAAGAAAAGGAGGAATTCATTGAATGCCACAAAATGATCGAAGTTAATGAAGATGGGAGTTTGTTGTAAAGGAAGAAGTAAGGGATGATAAGTCAACTGGAGTGCAAGTGTCTGAGGATGACTTCAGTGATGATGATTTGAACCAAGATGATCTGAGTGACTCTAGTGATCAAATCTTTGCTGAAGAAATCCAAGCTGCAGAAAGAGGTAGAAGACAGAAGAAACCTGATTCAATAGACAAACTACCCAATTTACCCAAATTGACTCCCAGGATGATAAAGAACAATGAAAGAATGAGAAGAGAACATGTGTCTTTTGACATATGTGAAAGATCAAAAGTAAGCTACAATGCAGTCAGGCCTCCAAGCAAAACTCTTTTGAAAAGGTTAAGTGAGAATAACAAGAAAAAAGGCCATTGAAATAGTTATAGGTGACAACTTCATTCAAGTATACCCTGTTTTATCTAGCCATGAAGTGTTTGACATTGGAGAAGTTGAAACTATGGAGGAGTATGAGAAAAGGCAGTCAAGACACAATGGAAAACTGGATGAAGAGCCTTTGAATTTGAAAAAAAAATCATCTTTGTAAAGAGCAAGACTGAGAAAGAAGACATAAAGATAGAAAAGTTTGTAACTTTTTTCAATTAATTTTGATAGTTTGAAAACTCAGAAAATACTTGGGGTTAAACCACCTATACCAAGTGAGAGATTCAAGAAGGGAAATTCTCATGACAAATTCAAAGGAAAAGTTTGGTGTAAAAAGTGTGATGAATATGGTCACCATACTGATTCTTGCAATGAAAGGTTCAACTTCAAACCCTTTCATGTTCCCAATGAAACAAAGTTTGTTCAAAACTTTGAACTATACAAACAAAAATATGATGAATATTTGGGAAAAGGGAAGGTGAGTGAGAAGGAAACAGTGATTAAGAATGTGCAAGAGGTTGATAACAGTATCAAGAATGTTAAGAAAGATGAAAAGAAACCAAAGAAGCATGTGACTACTCAAGTCAAAAGAAACATCCTTCCTACCAAATCTGAAGCTGTTGTGAAAAGAAACATTCAACCGTTAAGAATTGTCCCAATCAAGACTCAAAGTCATTTAAGTCTGGTGATTATCAGAAATCATCAATCAATGATAAGAAAGAAAAGAAGAAGTGTTTCTCAAGGAGAAACCAACAGAATTGACTGGTGATGAAAAATTTCTACTGAAGCATGGGTTTGAACCTCATGGATTCCCGTGGAAGCCAAGGGGTGAAGTTCAAGAGAAAAAGAACTTTGATGTGAGAGATTTTACTTGTGAAAGGGATTATGTGGTGCAAGAGTACTAAAACATAATTCCTTATGTGAAAAATCCATGTCCAACAGACAGTGGATATGAAACTGATGATTCTAATACTTGTGAAACTGTTTATGAAGATCCCAAGCCTACTTCTTTCACAACCAATGCAGCTACTATTAATGAAACTGATGATTTGCAAGTTCATTCAGCTTGCATTTCATTACCCAACTAATTAAATTTCTTTGATTTGTGTAGGAACCATCCACTCCACTGAATGAAGTATGATATATGGATAGTGGGTGTTCCAGGAACATGACTTGTGACAAAAGTTCACTTGTCAACTATGAAGAGAAGTTTGAAGGTCCAGTAGCTTTTGGTAGTGATGAAACGGTGGTAAAATTGTTGGAAAGGGAATCTTGAAAAATGGAAAGGTCATATTTGACAATGTCTTCTATGTGGAAGGGTTACAATATAACCTTTTAAGCATATCTCAGATGTGTGATAAAGGTTATAAAGTGGGGTTTGATGATTCTCACTGTTTCATTCTCAAACCTGATTTTGTAATCCCTCCAGACATGATCATGATGATGGCCCCAAGGAATGATAATTTGTATGAACTAAACATGAAGGATGCTGTTTCAAGGGGTGGTACCTGTTTTGTTTCTAAAGCCACTGAAAATGAGTCAAAATTGTGGCATAGAAAGCTGTGTCATGTGAATCTGAAGAACATGAACAGACTTGTGAAGGGTGAGCATGTTATTGGCCTACCTACCTACAAGAGAATTCAAATTGGATGATAACTGTATCTCATGTCAGAAGGGAATGCAGCACAAATCTTCTCACAAGACAAAACTCATCAACTCAATTGATCAAGTGCTTGAGATACTTCACATGGATCATTTTGGTCCTGTAAGTGTTCCAAGTATAGGCAAGAAAAGATACTGTCTTGTGATCATTGATGACTACTAATGATACACTTTGGTTTATTTCCTAAGTACAAAAGATGAGACTGCTGAGTTGATTAAGAGTTGTGTAACCAGGATTGAGAATCAACTAGATGCAAGGGTAAAGATAATGAGAAGTGACAATGGTACAGAGTTCAAAAATGTTGTAACGGAAGAGTTTTGTACTGCAAAAGGAATTCTTCAACAATTCTCTGCTCCTAGAACTCCAGAACAAAATTGGGTTGCAGAAAGAAGAAACATAACACTTATAGAAGCTGCAAGAACCATGCTGGCTGATGCTTTTCTGCCTGTTACGTTTTGGGCAGAGGCAATTAACACAGCCTGTTATGTTCAGAATAGAGTGCTTCTCAACAAGTGTCAAGACAAAACTCCCTATGAGATTTTGTTTAAAAGAAAACCCTACATCAAGTTTCTCAAGCCATTTGGATGCAAATGTTCATTATTGAACACCAAGGATTATCTTAACAAGTTTCAGGCAAAATCCTTGGACTGCTTCTTTGTTGGTTACTCTACACACTCAAAAGCCTACAGAGTATATGTGAAAGATCATTTGAGTGTGATTGAATCATCTGATATTGTGCTCAATGAAAATAAATTCAATACTTGATGGTGCTGCATGGCTGTTTTATCTTGAAAATCTAATCAAGTCTTTCAGGATTTATCCTGAGGACTTTGATGAAGCTATGTATAAGACAAGTGTGATTACAGAAAAACCTTCAAAGAAACTTGATTTGGACAAGTTGTGGTCAAAGGTTGCTGACAAAGGACCAGAATACAATTTTATTAAGCATCCTTTAATTGTTGGAAATGAACAAGTTCCAGATCAAGTTCAAGATCATAATAGTGAACAAGTATAGGCAAGAAAAGATACTGTCTTGTGATCATTGATGACTACTAATGATACACTTTGGTTTATTTCCTAAGTACAAAAGATGAGACTGCTGAGTTGATTAAGAGTTGTGTAACCAGGATTGAGAATCAACTAGATGCAAGGGTAAAGATAATGAGAAGTGACAATGGTACAGAGTTCAAAAATGTTGTAACGGAAGAGTTTTGTACTGCAAAAGGAATTCTTCAACAATTCTCTGCTCCTAGAACTCCAGAACAAAATTGGGTTGCAGAAAGAAGAAACATAACACTTATAGAAGCTGCAAGAACCATGCTGGCTGATGCTTTTCTGCCTGTTACGTTTTGGGCAGAGGCAATTAACACAGCCTGTTATGTTCAGAATAGAGTGCTTCTCAACAAGTGTCAAGACAAAACTCCCTATGAGATTTTGTTTAAAAGAAAACCCTACATCAAGTTTCTCAAGCCAGTTGGATGCAAATGTTCATTATTGAACACCAAGGATTATCTTAACAAGTTTCAGGCAAAATCCTTGGACTGCTTCTTTGTTGGTTACTCTACACACTCAAAAGCCTACAGAGTATATGTGAAAGATCATTTGAGTGTGATTGAATCATCTGATATTGTGCTCAATGAAAATAAATTCAATACTTGATGGTGCTGCATGGCTGTTTTATCTTGAAAATCTAATCAAGTCTTTCAGGATTTATCCTGAGGACTTTGATGAAGCTATGTATAAGACAAGTGTGATTACAGAAAAACCTTCAAAGAAACTTGATTTGGACAAGTTGTGGTCAAAGGTTGCTGACAAAGGACCAGAATACAATTTTATTAAGCATCCTTTAATTGTTGGAAATGAACAAGTTCCAGATCAAGTTCAAGATCATAATAGTGAACAAGTAGATTCAGATAATCAAGAAAATCAGGATAATACTGTTCTGAATGAAGCAGATTCTGATAAAACTAAAGAAACAAGAAGAAATACAAGATTTGAGGACTTGTTTCAAAATTTGAATTTTGGAAACAATGGTGCATCTACCTCTCAACTGAACAATGAAGAAGCACTAGAGTTTCATGATCCAACAACTGATTTGATCATTAATGAACCTAATCTCAATGACACAAATCATGATACTGCTATATCTACTGATGTGATTGTTCAATCCTCTTATGTAGAAAAGAATCATCCTTCTGAAAATATCATAGGAAATATTTATGAAAGAGTAACAAGAAGTGCATATGAATCTGCAAACATTTATTTGTATTCCTACTTTCTATCCAAATAGAACCTAAGAACATTGTTCAAGCATTAAAGGACAACAACTGGGTAGAGGCTATGCAAGAGGAGTTGGCTCAATTTAGAGATCTGCAAGTGTGGGAACTTGTAGACAAGCCAAGAAACAGATATGCATCTGGAAACAAATGGGTTTTCAGAAATAAAAAGGATGAATGAGGTATTGTGATTAAGAACAAAGCCAGACTTGTTGCATTGGGATGCCTGCAAGAAGAAGGGATTGTCTTTGAGGAAGTCTTTGCACCAGTTGCAAGACTTGAACCAATAAGAATTTTCTTGGCTTATGCTGCCTCAAAGAATATAAGGGTATTCCAACTTGATGTCAAATCTGCATTCCTGAATAGAAAAAGAGAAGAGGAGGTGTATGTAACTCAGCCACCAAGATTTGAGGCACCTGATTATCCTAACATGGTGTATAAGTTGAACAAAGCCTTGTATGGACTGCATCAAGCTCCAAGAGATTGGTATGATGAGTTATCAAACCATCTACTTTAACATGGTTTCCAAAGGGGAGCTATTGACAAGACCCTCTTTTACAAGAAGAAAGGAAGAGATTTGCTTTTGCTGCAAGTTTATGTTGATGATCATTTTTGGGTCAACCAATAACAGATGTGTATGGAGTTTGATGAGGTGATGAAATCCAAGTACAGTATGAGCCCAATGGGAGAAATAAACTTCTTCTTGGATTGCAAGTTCAAGAGAAGACTGATGGGATTTTCATATACCAGTCTAAGTATGTGCAGGACATATTAGACAAATTCAAGTGTAATGATCTTAAAACTGCTTCAACTCCTATGGATACAAAAGAAAAGATGGTAGCAGATGAAAAGGGGGAGCCAGTGGATGAACATGAATACAAAGCAAAGATTGGATCTCTGATGTATCTGACTGCTTCAAGGCCAGATATCATGTATGCTGTTTGTGTATATGCAAGATTCCAGTTAAATCCTAAGGTTTCTCATATGAATGCAGTAAAGAGGATCTTTAGATATTTGAAGGGAATACCTGATCTGGGAATTTGGTACCCAAAGAACCACTCCTTTGATCTAATTGCATACACATATAGTGACTATGATTGGTGCAATATGAGCAGGAGGTCTACTTATGGAGGTTGTCAATTTTTGGGAGATAGATTGGTGTCATGGCAATGCAAGAAACAGACTACAATGTCAATCTCAAATGCAGAAGCTGAGTATATTGTTGTATATGCCTGCTATGCACAAGTCTTCTGGATTCAGAATCAGATGCTGGATTATGGTCTGAATTTCTTAAACACCCCTATTTACATTGATAACACTGCTGCATCTTTTATTTTTAAGAATCATATACAACATTCCAAGACTAAACACATTGAAATCAGACATCATTTTATAAGGGATTGTAGTGAAAAAGGTTTAATTGAGGTGAAAAGAGTTGATACAAGTGATAATTTGGTTGACCTATTCACAAAACCACTTGATAGAACCAGATTCAACTTTCTTCTGAAAGCCCTGGGGATGATGTAGGTTCCCAGCCGGATCTACACGGAATATCTCGTTCTACGTAGGTGCGGAATCCCTACGTAAGACGATACGAGCGTAGAAGACGATACACGTTAAACACAATCAAACACACGTTACAATAAACAAAGAACACGTTGTATTGCAACTAGAAACACGTGATACACCGATCACTGATTACACAAAACTGAACTACTTCTTCTAAACCTAGCCGCAGCTAAACATATATATCATACGACAACTTCGCCTAACATGTTTAGGCGAAGTTGTCACTAACTTCGCTTGTTCAACAAGTTCGCCCATATCAGGCGAACTTGAGACACAACTTCGCTTAATTTCAAATACAAAACATACTAACTCGATTACAGACACTAGATACTGAACTACTGACATCATGTACCAACAGACTCCCCCTTGGCAGTAGCTTCATATCTCTATCTTCAAACACGTGTCTCGTAATCCCAAAAATCTTGTATCTTCCATCTTCAAGCATGAACGCCTTCTCGTACACAAACTGAAACTACTCTTTGATATTTCTTTGCTTCTTCTTTCCAAGCAGGAATGTAAAATATCTTTTTCTCATTCAGCACCTGCAGATCAGCTTGAGACAAATTCACTAAATGCATAGGATCATATACTCTCATCAGCTCTTGTTCATCTTCATCTTCCATTACTGCTTCAGCTGTTTCACAATCAACGTACCACCATTTCAGATCTTTGAGCACATCCTTGGGCATTTGTTTCATAGGCACTTCTTTTAAACACCGGATCGGCTTATACTTCATTATCATCCAAGGCTTGCCATCTGCTCTCATTCCTCTATCTTTGTCTTCAACGAGCTTTCCTTTCTGTGGTTTCAACAGCTCGAACTTTTTCTTCTTTATGCTTTCCTTCCAGACTATCTTCCCAATGACCCTAGCCATGTTATCATCACTCCTGTTTATCAACCCCAACCTGGCTAAGTCCTTCACTTCACATTCAGGCAACGTATTCAACGATCTCAACAGCCTCTTGAAATACTGAACCCCATCATACCGTTTAATCACAAAAAGCCTCAACTGCTCATCATATAACCAGCATATAATCCCCTTTTTCGATTCAGCATAACTCCTGATGTTGTAACTTTTCTTGAACATAGTAGGGACCGCCGGTTTCTTAGTCTTTACGAACCACTGAGCGTAGCCTTCTTTCCATCTTGGCTGCTCCTCCCATTCTGTCTCATCACATCCCGTATCTTGACCCAAATCTGACTTATCAACTTCCGGAATCTCATGCTCAACATTCTCCTCCATAATCTCTCCCTCTTCGACTTCACTATGAATCACGATATCAGCCCCTATCTTCTCTATCTCCTCCAGCGGTAACACATCATCATCACCATCTAACACCTCCTCAGCATCCACAACCACCACATCATCACCCCCTGAACCGCCAGCTGCACTCGTTGACTCCCCCTGAGATGTGGAAGTCCCAAGAGCTTGTTCAGTTCTTGGCAACTCTCCACCTGCACCATTCGATGCATTGGGATCATCGTCTCGATCGTTGCTCTTTTTTGTCCTCAGCTCGTCACCCTTACAGCTCGTTTCCCCCTGAGATGCCAAGAACTGTTTCAAGGCATCAATTATTTTACCATGCTCGATCAGGAGGGACGACTGAATCTGATTCTCCGCAATGAGGCGCTGAATAGCATGGGTCTGGATAAGATTTACTCTTGATTGTTCTGCCACGACACTTTCAAGCGCTGCTATTCTTTCCGAGTCGGATAGGGTTGCATCGAAATCAAACCTTAGATGTGATATGTCTTGAGCGTACAGAGGAGGGATTCCCAATGTAACCGGCACCTCAGAAACAGGTGGAAACGTAACCGCATGTGGTATCGTAACCGAAAACCCTGCAGTAGCAACAACTGTCGACTCAACAAACCTTGCTACGACCTCCGATGAAGTAAGAGTTGGAGGTGGCAAGGACACAATCTCCGGAGCCGAGAGCTGGAATGTAGTGGGTGGGATGCCGAAGGAAGATAAGGTAGTCACCACGGGAACATCCGTGGCGATTGGCCCTGTAACTGGCAATGGTGTAGAGACTATAGTCATACCAGACAGTGCGGGTGGAGTGAAACGAACCACCCTTGAGCTCTCACCAGCTCCCGAACCTGCACCTGCCCTTTCCCCTCTCGATCTACGGACCAACTGATGTAAATCTTCCTCAAAGTCCGAATCACTGTCATCGTTGTCTCTCTTCCTCTTCCCATGAATCATTTCTTGTGTAACTAAAATCCGTCTAGCTTCAGCCACATCATCATCTGAAGAATCAGAATCAGCCTCCGTCGTAGCTGCCATAGCAACATTCACACTAGTAACCCGGGCTACCGAGACCTGTACCTCTTCCTCAGGGTCAACACGATCCATATCAAAAAATCCTTGACCGCCAAACGCAGCTTCAAGGTCTACATTTTCCTCCGGTGCCACAACAGGAGCAGCAGGTAAAGCTTGTTGTACCTCAGGTGGTGGTTGAGGTGCTCCAGCCTGTTGTGGTGCCTGATACCGAAACTCGTCCCCACGAGCTGCAACATACTCTGGATTGATCAAATACCCAAATAATGGAGTATGTCGAGGACGGAGCTCAGATTTACTTCTTGCACTTGATGATCTGCACTGGGCGAAGATTCTCTTGCTTACACTCTCCACATATCTAATTGGGCAGCGCTGAGGTAACGTGGGAGCAACGTGATTCAAGATCATTTGAAGGAATCTTGGATACATCAGAAATCTCTCACGCGCCACCGCTCGTCTTTGACGGTCTATCTCGTAGAACACCATCTGACTAAAGCTATAACGCTTATTGTAAGTCAGTGATGTCATTGCCGACTGCATGGTCGCACCCATTCCATCTGTACCAGCCTTTCTCCCTGACATACACACGATCGTCATGTGCATAAGAAATCGCCATTGGTCTAACAAGAATCCCTTTTGTCTTTGAGTATCTCCCAATGGACCAGAATATCCCATTCTCAGAAAAGCACCATCTCTGAATGGAGCCACGAAGTCTGTAGGATCGTCTCTCGTTTCATCCCCAAACTGCAAAGCCACCATGATCTGCTCAGATGAGAACTGCACTATTTGATTGTTAACCGTTGCATGCATAACCGGGGGCTCGACTCGACAGTCATATTCCACTGTCTGCCAGAAATCTTCTATGTTTGGCAAAGAGATAGGCAGTGTTGTAGTAATAGCGTGGAAGATACGCGAGCGGATAAGAAACGTGATGATTTCGCGGAAATCATCAACACCGCTCGCATCCGGGTCCAGAGTAATGTACATGTTATGGCCCGGGAAAAATTGCCGATTGTTCTCTCCTCCTTCGTCACCTCCAGCACCACCTGCTCCAGCTACAGCTGCCATTTCTGCAACAAAAACAGTCTAAGTTAGAGAATCGTCAAGTCAAATCACAAGTTCGCCTATTACCATGAGCGAAGTTATGATTTATCCTGTAAAGGCGAAGTTAGGGGTGGGGCGAAGTTGGGAACAACTTCGCCTTAACTTTAAATCCGCCTGATAACAGTTAATATAAAAAATTAAAAGGGCCAGGCGAAGTTAATGATAACTTCGCCTAACCACAACTTCGCCTCATATACTGTTACATAATTAAATATCAGGCGAAGTTAAACCTTAGGCGAAGTTAAGGATAACTTCGCCTAAACTGTAACTTCGCCTGAATATGAATCGGCAACAGTTTAGACGTTCAAACGAAGTGATTTTGGTCAATTTGGAGATTGCGGACTCAACCAAAACATGTTTTTGAGACGATCTAGACGATCAAGTTGACTACGACCACGTGAAAATAAGTTTGAAAAGCGGGTGTTGAGGTTTCGAATGAACGGTGTCAGTAACTGATCAAAACGACCTTTGATTAACGCCATTGTCAGTGATTATACAATATGATGACACTACACACCTTTAAATCTGATTAGAAACTGAGAAAAACAACAAGATGTGATTCGAGATATAACTTCGCCTAGGTTACTGGAAGATAAGTTCGCCGGTTTTAGAAAATAATAATGAGTTTGACCAAAAAATTTCTTTATATAGGGTCAAGGTTATACAGGCGAAGTTAGGATTAACTTCGCCTGTCCCATAACTTCGCCTGTTTAAACAACTTCGCCTCTTTCCTCAACTTCGCTCAATATGAAACTTTACCAAACAGACCCTTATAAATTGAACATTATGCCATTAACTTTTAAAACTTCCTTCAAAGAGTTAACTGATCCGATCAAGAAGCAAGTAACCAGGTATAAAATCATAAAACGACATAAGTAGAATAAATTTTAAAAATAAAGTACACGGGATCAAATTTCAGTCTCGACAGGAACTACCACGTTTTAGAAAAGATCCGAACAGGAATCATACTAATTAAGTGACTGTCACACAGATCCATGTTCAGCTGTATTATGACATAAAGAAACAGGTTGTAAGCAGGTAAATAACTTAAAATGGTTTTCATCGCTTCTGTGATAAGGGTTCGGTTCAATTTAGCTCAAAATATAAATGGGCAACACATCAGAGATTATGATGTCTCCTATCTATTCTCAAAGCGTATTTGGCTTTCCCCAAGTCACCCCGAGTTGACCTCGACCCGTAGTGTCTGATTAAATTGTAAGTACACGCCGATCTGTAGAGTCTTCTTCCCGTTCTCTTTCTTGCATCTTGATTGAGAAGTATTAACATTATAAGCTCTAGAATGTCTTAGTAACACATAATAATAATAATAATAATTAATTTTTTTTTATTTATTTATTTTTTAAATAATAAGATTTACACAGCTTCAAGTAAACTACTGCAAGTCCCGAATTTGGATCACTGCAGTTTCTTGACACACCATCTTCTCGGGAATCAGAACACTCACGGGCTCGTGTATGACTGGGTAATCGCTTTTCTGCCTATCATTCAGAAAGATATATATGGAGACATGCACAACTCTTAAGGAGTTTCCACGTAAAATTGAGGAGATTTAGTTAGTATCACTTCTACTTTTACGCACCATAGAAAGCTACCATGACATACAATGACTGTTCTAAAGTCTTTTAGGCCTAATAAATTCACTAGTTAAGCGCACAGAATCAGTTTGTCTATCACTTTCCAAGGTTGGATCAATTTTCTTTTAAACATAGTAAAGAAACTTCTTACGAAGTAGTAGACTTGAAAAATTATTTCATCTCCCATAAAAAATTTTAACTTCTAACGCCCCGATCAAGTCGAAGTCTTCAGGTAAACGGCTATCCTGAAGATCCAATGGATCAGCTGGACCGACCACATACGAGTATGTGTCCTTCTAACTAAGTATGAACGACTAATTTTCAGCGAAAGAATAAAAACACATCATAAACCGCCCCGGTCACTTTCAGTCATCTGGTTAATGGCTATCCTCATACTCTACAGGTAGAAATGTGGACCAAACATATCCGAAGATATGTCCCTCAAACTGAAGCAACCGACATAATTCTAAGCGATAGTGATGTTTTTTTTTTTTTTTTTTTGAAAGTAAAAACGAAAAACATGGTTACTCGGGATTGATCATCCCATTTAGCTTAACAAGGTTTTGAAAACGAGTTTTGTCAAACGCTTTAGTAATCAAATCAGCGAAATTATCTAACGAATCAACCTTTTCGAGCACAATCAATTTCTTCTCAGCACAATCCTGTATAAAATGATGACGGATGTCAATGTGTTTAGTTTTGCTATGCTTTACGGGATTGTTATTTACTGAGATAGCAGCAGTGTTATCTATGCAAATAGGAGTATGAGTGAATTTCAGACCGTAATCGCGCAATTGCTGTTGTATCCAAAGAACCTGGGAGCAGCAGTTCGATGCTGCCATGTATTCTGCTTCACAGGTAGAAATGGCGACTGAGGTCTGCTTCTTGCACTGCCAGTACACTAATCTGCCTCCAAGAAACTGACATCCACCTGTTGTTGACTTCCGATTCTGATTGCATTTGACAGAAGACATGATTCTTCTGTTGCCATCTCAGTCGACCTCATGTCCATAACATATGTATTCTTTTCCCTTGGAGCCTTCATTACTATCCATTCCTCTGGTATCTTGAAACCAGGATACAGTACGATCGCTTCATTTTTGGTAAAGTGCACAGTGTAATCTTTGTCACAGATCTGAGATACACTCAGCAGATTATGCTTCAGCTCTTCAACGAAATTTACCTTTTCTAACTTCATTTTACCATTAGTCACCGTCCCAATTCCAGCAATTCTACCTCCACTCTCTCCAGCAAAACTTACTCTACCTCCCTGAACAGGTTTCCATTCGTGTAACAAATTCTTGTTACCCGTCATGTGCCGGGAACAACAGCTATCCACAACCCATAGATTGTTTGCAGCCCTGTTCAACTGTTCCTGCACGATTAAAGCAAAGGATTAAAATCTGGGGACCCAAGACCTATTGGTCTTGGGTCGATTAAATCTGTTAAAAGGCATCCCGTGCTTTGGCTGTCCTAAGTTAGTATTAGAATGATTTCTGTAAGTCCTAAAAGGATACCTTCTAGTAGATTGACTATGAGGCCATCCAAACCTTCGTGAATTAAATGAATTATTACTAATGATTTGGTTGTTAACAGGGAAAAACTGAGATCGACTTCTTTGAAAACCTGGATTAGTCCAATATCTGAACTTTGATGAGTTTTCATTTTTACCATTATAGTAATTACTGTCAGTTCTATTCTCAGTTTTTGAAGGCCTCATACCTCTGAATCTCTGATTCAGAGGGCAATCAGCAATCAGGTGTCCTTTTTGATTGCATCTGAAACAGCTCCTGTGTTGAACTTTCGTCTCAACAGTTGTTTTAGATGTTGAGGTTGCATTACTGCCCGTTTGTCTAACATATGGTGGGACATACGGGTTTAGTGGAGAATTCTTTTCAGTTGGTTTATGTTCCTCTCCACGTTTTAGTAACACTGCCTCTCCTTTTGTCTCACTAGACTCGGATGTCTTGTCCGAATTTGATGAGACAGAACTAGGAACAGAAATCTTAACATTCGAAACAGGCTTACTCGTTTCGCTTTTACTAACTTCTGGATCTTTAATCGTAACTTTAACAGGAACTGTCTGACCAATTTCAACATCAACAGATTTCTGATTACTAGGATCATAAGTATAGTTATAATTTTAAGGTGGTGGAACTTCAGAATATCCAATTCCTCCCCTTTTAACTGGGGAACGTTGATCACTTACGAGGTGATCAAGTATTGCGGAGGAATTTCTAAATTGCTCAAGCTTTCTGTTTAGTTCCACCACTTTCACCTAGTAATCAGCTATCTGTTTATCCCTTTCAGCAATTAGTTTGGTTTTCTCTTCTAACACTTCATAGCTAAGATCAATTACTTGTATTTTTTCTGCTAGACTGGCTTTAAGACTTCTGATATCTTTCTCACTAGCTTTTATTTTTACAGTGTAATTTTCTTCTCTAGTTTTAGTGTAATAATGATCTTCTTTTAATGTTCTAAATTGAGCATCCAGACTAACAAACTGATCAGTTATTGTTTTCAGCTGTTCAGACAGATTTTCACATTTTGTACAAGGGAGTTTAGAGCTTACCTCAGAGAGCTGATCTGTCACCTCTGCCATATAAGCTTGATCTTCTCTTGTCTCTCTGTTTTTTCCTTCAGTTTCGATGTTAACCAAGTTGGCCTGTTCGAACACTTCCTCAACTTGCAGATTCCAATTGTATTCCCCGTTCTGTCTGGATATCATTACCCTATTCTCGTTACTTCCCCCATTCGGTTGTGTTGGCTTGTTCTGACTACGTTCTACACGTTCATTTGTGCATTCTTTAGCAAAGTGTCCATTCTGTTGACAGTTATAACACCGAACCTTTGACTTATCAAACCCTGGTCTTTCGCCAACAAACTTTCTACCAGTCTTCTTCATAAACCTTTTAAATCTTCTTACTATCATTGCCATCTGCCACTGCAGATCCATCTCCTCCAGATCATCCGCATCGATCTGATCATAGTCTTCGTCTAAAGTTGCAGGATCAACGATTTTACCTTTAATGTAATTTTCGTAAGAAGCAATGAAAGAGGCATAGAGAGCAAACTGCTGTTCAGCAGATTTAACACTCATGGGCATCTGAGAGTAGTTGTTGTTCGGAACGCTTGAAGAAAAACTACCCTTTGTTGTTTGACGTTTAGAAGTGTTTGATCCACCAGCTACGAAACACACATCACCATCCATGTTGAGAGTTACATGACCATCATGAGTTGAGTTAGAGCTCGAGTCTCCCTTTGAGTAGTAAGCAGATGATTTTGACTCCGAACTTGAACTTGAACTTGAATTAACTTTCGCACCATACATTCCCGGATCCTGAACCTGATCAGTTGGTGTCTCTTTTCGAACCATGTTAAGTTCAAAAGTTCGTAGTTTGTTGACTGCTGTTTCCAAGTCAATGTTGGCAAACTCTTTATCTTCTCTCATCAAGACAGTGTACATCTCCCATTTCGGTGGGAGAGCATCTAGGAGTTTTTCTACGATCTCCTCTTCTTTGTAAACAATGGAATAATTGCTGAGTTCGGTCATCAGATGATAATATCTTGTGATGATATCATCAAGTGATTCATTCTTCAAGTACTTGAACACCGAGAATTGGGTTTTAAGTAGCTTAATCTTGGATGCACGTATCCCCACATTACCTTCAAATCGGTTTTCAAGCGCTTCCCATAGCTCTCTAGCGGTTTTATATTTCCTGAAGGTGTGAAGAATCTCTTGTGGAAGAGCCATTGTTATCGCAGCATGAGCTTTGCTTTCAGCCTCTTACATCTTCTTTTCTTCCTCTTCCATCTTGTTGTATTTCTTAATTTGTTCACGACCCTCATACAAAGCCGTTGGTGGAATGTATCCATCTTGAATGCATACCCACATCTTAGCATCTTGATATTTAACATACTGCCCAAACCGATCTTTCCAAGCCACGAAATCGGTTCCCTTAAGCATTTTCGGTGCCTTAGTAGCTGAACCTGCTTCCACCTCCATTTTCACCAGTTCCGTAATATTTATAGAAGTCATCTTTGGAAGAAATACAAACGAGCACTCAAAGAAACCAAAAATAAAAATTTTATTCAGAACAGTACTGTAGGCGAAGTTAAACTTAACTTCGCTTAAGTCTTAACTTCGCTTGAATTCTTAACTTCGCTCCTTTTTTAAATTCGCCTGATTAGGCGAAGTTGTAGATAACTTCACTTAAGTTAAGCGAACTTGTGAGGTAGGCGAAGTTGTTAATAACTTCTCTTAACCTTATATATTCGCCTAAACCCTACAAATAGTAGCGGCAACTTCGCCTGATGAACAATTTTTTTTGCAGGTTTGATTTTGACGTTTTGCGAGGTATGCGAAGGTGTAATGGGTTGTATTTGATGGTGGGAGGTGAGTAAGACACAAAAACTCGGTATATTAACGTAAACTCGTCCCGCGAATAGTCGAACGGAACGATTTCTACACCCGTGTGATAATCCCGAACCACACAATCACGAGCAAACGCTCTGATACCAATTGTAGGTTCCCAGCCGGATCTACACGGAATATCTCGTTCTACGTAGGTGCGGAATCCCTACGTAAGACGATACGAGCGTAGAAGACGATACACGTTAAACACAATCAAACACACGTTACAATAAACAAAGAACACGTTGTATTGCAACTAGAAACACGTGATACACCGATCACTGATTACACAAAACTGAACTACTTCTTCTAAACCTAGCCGCAGCTAAACATAAATATCATACGACAACTTCGCCTAACATGTTTAGGCGAAGTTGTCACTAACTTCGCTTGTTCAACAAATTCGCCCATATCAGGCGAACTTGAGACACAACTTCGCTTAATTTCAAATACAAAACATACTAACTCGATTACAGACACTAGATACTGAACTACTGACATCATGTACCAACAGATGATCAACTCAAATGAAGTCTGATTCATGATAAGTTTTTGTTGTGAAAACTGACTATCTTGTGCAAGTCTCATTGATTGTTGTGTGCCTCTATGTGCAAATTGACTATTTAGGTAGAGGATCTAAGTAACTTTATGTTTGAATGTTCTTATGTTTGTTGTTCACTAATATGTGCTTAATTGATTAACTGTTAATCCTAGGTATTTTTGTTGCTTAGGAAAATGATCAGTGAATGTGTATGATATCTAGATAAGTACCTGATTTGAATTGATAATGTGTGCTTGTCTGATATCTTGATTATGTGCTTTATCTGATGTGATATTTTTAGGATTTGTTAGACTGAACATTTTGTGAAAGTCTTCCTGTTTTTAATGATGTCTTTGATGATTATGATTTGCATATGTTACACTAGTTGTTGTGTCAAAATCTGCTTTTGTGTCAAAAAGGTATGCTCAAATGAAGACTTTTAAGAAAACTTTTGAACAAAACAATTTTGATAAAACAAGAGCAAGTTGTTTAATGGTGTAGAGATATGATAATACTATTCAATTCAAAGCTTTATAGAAGCTTAAAAAGGGGATTTTCAATGAAAAGACTCAAAAGAGTTCCTTTTGCTTAAAGCTATGCCGTTTGCTTAAGTTGGAAGGACATATACTTGTATATGTTTGGTCCTGTCATCTATTTTTAGATTCAAATGATAGCCATTAACTTAAAGACTAAAATCATTCGGGGAAATTATGATGTGTTTTATTCTTTCACTTAAAATTATGTCAATAACTCTAAGTTGATAGGACATGTATTCTCATATATGTTTGGTCCTGTTAACCACTTGTGGATATACAGGATAGCCATTTACTTGAAAATTAAGAGTAATTGGGGTGACCGAGTTTTAAAATATTTTGGGAAATGATAGTACATTGACTATTTTGCCAATCATATGGATTTAATAGGCTAAAAAGACATTTAGTGTAGTCATTGGCATGTATGGTTTCTTTCCCATGAAGTGTAAAATATAAGGTGATATAAACATAAAGAAAATGCTAAACTTAATGTGGAGTTACATTGTTGACTCTGCATGTTCCAAGATACATCTTTCCAAATGATAGGCAAAAAAGTGATTATCCAGTCATACACGAGCCCGTTGGTATTTGGTCACCAAAATGAAATATCTTACTTAAGAATGATAAAGGAAAAATGTGAACTACATTATTTTAAATATTCGTTCAACCAAAAGTTGATATGTGTTCACAAACTTTTATAAAGAGAAATGCAAACATGAGGGTTAATTATAGAACTACAGGGGTGGAGGCAATCATATAAGTCCTTTAAACATTCTGAATGAAAGGCATGTAAGTCCAACTTGTGTGGCCTATAAGTCCAACGTTCAACCTCAAATGTGTTTGTACAACTTGAAAAGAAAAATATAATTCTTTAAAATGTTCTGTCATTAAAATTTTGACCATATATTCAGGAGTCGGAGTCAATTCGCGGTGATCTGGAGAAAGCCAAATAAGCCTTGAGAATAGTTATGGAGCATCAGAAAGCAATAAGTGTTATCCATTTAAGCATTATGCATCTTAACTAAACCTTAATCATATCACCAAAGAAATGAAATTCATGCTAAGTCTAGACCTGTTGTTAACCTGTCTATTCTGTCATAATAATGCTGAGAATGAAGTATTGAGAAGCTACTTAGTCAATATGATCCCATGTCTGAGATCTTTTTTATAAAAGGAAAGAAACTGGTTTGAAAGGTATGATAACGAAATTTGATCTCAAAATGCACCATTTGCTCTTAAACAATGAATTATATGGATAAATTTGTTTAAATATTTGGTTTAAGTCAAAAAGAGTTGCATTTTACCTTCAAAAAGGTTTAAATGTGTATTTTTCTGAGCACACTTAGATGTTGTTTGTCTAAGTTTATCAATTTCGGGCATGCTTTGATGTTTTACATTATTTCGGGTAGACTTGACTGTTTTAGTTGAAATTTAACCCTTTCGAGCATACTTGGAATTTGAATTATGTTATTACTAGCAAGCTTTAACAAGTTCAAGTTATTCTAGCACACTTAATTTTTTGAATTGTTTCTAGCAAGCTTTGCTTTGGTAAATGTTTGATATGTTACTGTTCACTAGCAAGCTTTGTTGAATTCTAAACTTTCTAGCAAACTTAACTGTTTTATAGGTTGTTTAAGTTATACTAGCATTCTTTGTGATTGAATGTTACTTCTAGCAAGCTTTATATGATTTCAGACTTTATAGCATACTTAGGTGTTTGTTTTACTGTTTGAACTCATTCTAGCAAGCTATGTGTTGTTTGTGAATATGTTCCTTTGAAATTACAAGTGTTTTTTGGGTAAACTCAGGGCCCGGGCACACTTTGAAACTTTCAAATGTTCTCTTAACATACTTGGTAATTTCAAAAATTTGCTTTTCGGGTACACTTTGTGTTTAGATTTCCATCTCTAGCACACTTTGTATTTTTGAAGTATTTCAAGCATACTTTGCTTCAAAGTATACTTGACTGAATATTTGTGAACTATTTGACATTTTCGGGTAAGTTTTGTGATAGGTTCAGTTATTCGAGCAAGGTTTGTTATGAGAAGTATGTCTAAGGTATTTATTTGGGTATCTTAAAAAAATCCTAGCAAGGTTGCCTATTTGATATTCTATACTTGATTATTAGTCTTGTGATTCATTTCTCGAACAATCTTGTATTTCGAGTAAGCTTCCTTCATTTTATTTTCTTAGCTTTATTTCTAAAATCACTTATAATCTTTGAATTAAATCTAAAACGAGTAAGCTTTGAAAAAGTGGAAGGTTCCTAGCAACTCTTGTAAATAATTACTTTTCCGAGCAAGGTTTGGTAAATGAACTTTATCGAGCAAGGTTTTAAATGTGAATATATATTAATGAATAATGGTACTATTTGACAGCTATTTACACACTAAATGACCAAATGTATTTAAAACCCACTTTCAAAAGGTATATAAGAGGGAGTTAGAGAAAATTTTGTCACTTTTCTCTCTCACCTTCCACTCTCTTACTCTCGTTTCAGAAACTCAACCGCCTTATTACAATCATCTAAATTTCCTAACCCTAATTTATCAGCCTACTCAATCCGACTCAGTAAGCAACAATTAAGTGTTTTCCGACAACGATTAAGTGATAATGGGCATTTTATATTCATTTGGACTAACTCACTGTTTCTTGCGTAGGTTATAAATTTGTCGAAGCTTAGGTTCTTAAAGAAATTTCTTCTTATCTTCTTCAAATTATAACCTAAAACTGCTTGAAGCTATGAGCTTTGTGACTAATTTTTACTTTGAATGTGTTTATTTGTTTGAACAGATATGGCGGGTGACGAACCGGCATACCCGTTTGAGCACAAGCACAACATGTGTGCTTTGTTATTACAAGTTACTGCAGACAATGAGGAGGTGGCTGATATGATAAGATGGCTCCAAAGATCGAATATACGCTTTGCCCTAACAGAGTGCCCGATGTTGTATATAAATCATATGCTAGATTTCTGGCACTCAGCCAAGTTATACGATGATATAAATGGTAGGCGTATAGAAGCTAGCGTGGCAAGGCAGGAAATCCGCATAACTGAAAGATTAATCAGAACCTGCTTGCAACTGCACGATGATGATCACAATCCCATTCATTTTACAACCGATCATCTGCTGACGATTTTTGTGCAAACTATGGGGTATCAAGGGGATGTCAAGGAAGGACAGTTCCAGAAGGGAATGTTCCCAAACCTATATAGGTTCTTGATTCACCATATCATTCAGGGATTTGCCCCGAGGAAGGGATCTTGGACTCTCATGAGTCGAGACTTGGCGAATGCAACTGTTGCCATAGTTTATGATCTGCCATTCAATTTTTCAAAGATGATATTTGAAGGGGTGGTTAGCATACTAAGGAAGCCGAATAAAGAAAAATTCCTGGCCTATCCCATATTTCTGCAAATCATTTTTAATCATGAATTACAAGGTTTACCCACAATGGTACAACACATGTATTGTAGAATCCAAATACTTACAAACGGATTGCTAATCTGGCTATCACAAGCAGATTCAATCAAAATGCGGAATTTGATTTATTACCATGGTTGGTTAACCATGATGCTGAGATCATGCCAGTTCCTGAGTTAACCTCAGAGGAGGAAGACGATGATGACATGGAGATTGATGATAATTCTGACAGTGATGATGGTGGAGATGAGGGAGATGGACATGATGGAGGAGCTGAAGGAGTATTTGTTGATGATGTACTTAATCAGGGGGAGAATCAACCCATACCAACCCCACCAACCACACCCCTAGCCACACCACCTTCACCACCACAACCAGACACACATATACCATCCCCACCAACCTCACCACTAACCCAAAGCCCACCTGAAACCTTAAACCAAACACCACCTCAAACCATTAACCAATCTACATCCCAATCTTTAACCCAAACCCAATCCATAACCCAAACTCAAACCATTACCCAAGATCCAACCAGTTACAAACCTTCCCATCCACACCAATTGCATCACCAACACATTCCTAGACTTCAGACCAACCATTTCAACCCACATTCAGAATAATTCATTCCAGAACTCTTCCAGTACAAAACATAAACCCATTACCCTCATCAAGCCAAAACATAAATGAAAGGCCCAACCCTCATACTGACCCAATCCAACCACAATCCCAACCATAAACCCACCCACTGATACAATCCAACCTTTACCTAATCTTTTCTCTGACTTACCACCAGTTTTCCCTCCCCGTGTTCATTATATTTTAAAAAGAAATCTTGATTTGATATGTGAAAATTTGGGGTTAAGAGGAGAAAATGCTGACTTAAAGAAAGAAAATGATACCTTGAAAGAACAGTTGGCCCAAGCTATTCAAAGAATTCAAACCCTTGAGGCAGAAGTTGAGAAGAGCTCAGCTGCCCCAAAACAGGGGTAGAATGTATCTATGACCAATGTTGCTAATGAAGAGATGGCGGATGTGGTAGAGAATGTTGAAGATGGTTTGAAAAATATCTTAAATGCTTATGGTGATAGTGAGGATGAGGATAGTGGAGGGAGCATGATCTTTGATGAAGATTATGAAGGAGATAAGTCTGGTGATGATGTACAAGACTATGATGTGAATGACGAGGTGTTGAGTACTGTGTATAGTGAATTTGATGATGATCTACTTAGAAAAGAGAAAGAGATTGAGGCTGATGTGGAAAATCAAACTACTGACAATGTGGCCATAACAGAAGCAATAGAAACTGATGCTATTGCTACTAATGTAATGATTGATGCTATGGCCATAGATGTAATGACAGATGTTGTGATGGATGAAGGAGCTGCTACTAAGGAACTAGTTCTTGCTGAACAAGAAACCAATCAAGAAAGTTCCAAAAGGGTTGAGTAGGACAAGGAGATGGATGACTTGTCTGATGATATTGACAACTTTCCCTCTGAAACAGAAGAAGAAAAAAAAAGGAGATTTGCTAAGGGGAAAGCAATAGCTGATGAAGAAGAACCTATTATTTCAAAGAAAATAAATGATGATGATGATGATGATGAAGAGGATGAGATTGCTGAAGCAGCCAAATGGCTTGAACAAGTGCTTAATGAAACAAGGGAGAGGGAATATATTGCCCAAACCCTAACAGCTGAAGAATTGGCTGAACAAGAAGATTTTATTGAACAGGCTAACATTGCCAAAACATTGAATCAAGAAGAGGAAGAGGATCAGGAAGTGATTGACATGTTGATTAAAATGAAAAGAGCTGAAGATGTGGATAATTCTTTGGAAATAGTCTTGAGTGTATTCAGTCAACCTCATAATGAACCTGAGAAGGGTGCTGAAAATGAAGAATTTGTCAAACAGGGGGAGACTGAGGATACAGTAGAAACATGTTGAAAAAGGCCTCCAAGATACACGATGAGTTCACATCTAAAGTGAACAGGTTTAAAAAGATTTATAAAAGAAAGAGGAAGGCTGGTGAACAAACTGATAACGACAAATCAGCAAAAAGGGCTAGATGGGATAATGAAAATGAATATATTGTTGAAAGTCCTGAGGAGCAGGAAAGTCCTTTGAGGCCTGTTCCAATTCAGATAATTAGGCCTGAAGATATACCCAATCCAGAAGAACCAAAAATTGATGCAGTAGAAGAGTCAACTGAAAAATAAGATACTACTGAGGAAGATGACTCTGACAATGATAATAATGATGATGATCAGCGTAATACAGCTAAAAAGGTTGATATTTTGTGCCCACAAGTTGAAATGACTAACGAACAAAGGACAAACATTCAACAAAGTCTGGATGAGGCTATAAGGAATAATCCTTTAGTGATTAAGTTGATCAGATTTGGACATGGATTTGAAAAATTGGCTCCTATATATGATGAGGAGTTGTAAAACTTGATTGATAAAGAGGACTATGAAATAAAGAAAAGACTTCAAAAGAAAAATGTTGACTCCATGAGGTATAGAGAATATTTCATAATGCATGGGCTGAATGATAAGGATTTAAGCAGGATGAGTTTCCATGATTTGGAGAGACAGTATAACGTAACAAGGGAAACTGTTGAGAAAGAAGAGAAGGAAAGATTTGTAAGAGAATCAAGGCTGAAAGAAAGAGTAGAGGAGGTAAGGAAAAAGTATGGAGGAAAGTGTGGATATTTGATTGACAAAAATATGGCGCCTGAGCTTGTTAGATACTTAGACAAATAATTATCTTTCTTCATAAAAGATACTTAGACATAAGCAATTAAATAACCGTAAGGAAGTTTAATATAAAACTGGTGAGTCTTAAAACTTGTTAGAAATCTATAGGCGTCTTCTTGAAGTTCAAGGGTCCTGTTCGGGTTTTCTGTCAAGGGTCTATCTTATGATACCGGTTCCATAACTTGCGTTTTTCCATTTAAATTAATAACCGTAACTTTGGGGATTCCGGCCTAGGTAGTTAATCTAATCATCTGAATTAATCCAAGTTTTCTAAATTGTTTAGTAGATAAATTAAATTAGGTTAAGTTTAATTAATTAATTAAGTTTAAGTAATGATTATGTTTTATTATTAGTATATTAATTAGGGTTATGTTTAATTAGTTTATTATTAGTTTAATAGTTTAAGTAATCATTAGTTAATTATTATTAGAGTTTAAATCCCCCTCAAATATTATTAATATATAGTCGTGTCTTGTAGTTGAGTCTAATTTGCTAGTTTTGTAATTTAAAGAGTCTCGTGGGTTTGATATCTGGACTTACTTAGATGTACTAGAGTCGACCGGTTCACTTGCCGGTTAGTAGTTTAAGTTAAGTTTAAGGGTCTAGAGTATTACTTAATGTCTAGATTAGTATAATTTTAGTTATTTATTTTATAACTACTTTTAGCACATCAAGTTTTTGGCGCCGTTGCCGGGGACTCTTGGCGATTGCGTTATTAGTTTTGATTGGACTTACTTGCTATATACGTTCTATTGTGTTTTTTGCTTTTTAGTTTTTAGGGTTTTAGTTAATTAGCTTTTTACGTGTTTATTTTTATTTTTTTATTGTGAGTCGTAGGTGTCTAATTGTAGTGTGTTTTGCTTGTTTGGATTCCTGTAATTATGTGTGAAATTTGTAATGGATCTCACTTTACCACTAAATGTCCATACTACAATAACCTTAATTGTGATACGTGTGGCGATCCTCATTTACACTATGATTGTCCATACAAGGGTTCTCGCTTTATTTGTTATAGATGCGCTGGTTGTCATATGACTCGTGCATGTCCATATAATCGTACTAACCCTTCTGTGCAGCCGGTGAAAAATTTTTCACAGGGACCATTTCCGTATTATTTTGATAATTCGTATCAGCAACCTTTGCAAAACCAGGAGTAGTGTTATGATCAATTTTCTAATAGTCTTTCTGATGAGGATGTAGCTGCTATGGGTAGGATAGAAAAGATGTTGGTCCAATACATGGCTACAAATACCCAAAAGATGCTCGTTGAGCATGATACCATCTTCAAAAATCACCAGGATATTATTACAGATCTCCAACATCAACTAGAAGAAATTTCTAGAAGACTGGATGAAGAAGATGAAATGGAGAGGTTGAGATCCTTGGAATATGTTGAGCACTCAGATGAGGAGATCATCCCGGATACGGAGACACGAGTGGTTGATGAAGTCCCACCTCAGGTTTCACATGTATGTGTTGCTAATTGTACTGAGTTTTGTAGTGAATCCGATGATGATTGTGACGAGGAGGAGCGGGCTGCATATCTGAGATCAGTTATGGTGAAACCTGTGTTTGAGGAAGAGATAGAATTAGGAGAGTCATTCGAGCTAATGTTTGGTGTTGAGGATATGTTTAAGGTTGATAATGAGCTTAATGAGGAAGATGAATTCTTGAATCTGGAGTTGGATGGATTGTCGGATTATGACGGGGGAGACACATTAGACGTTAATGAGGATGTTGAGTTTTTCGAGGCCCTCCTTGTAGAGGACAGTGTAGATGAGGATGTGGGGTTAGAGGATTGTGTTTTGAATGCTTCTCGGGAATTAAAACCATGGGAGAAGGTCGAGGACGATAGGTTACCTGAAAACCGAACTTACATATACATTAGAAGATGGTCTACGGGAGTGAAAAAGCCATTAAAAGTCAAACACGACTAGTCTTCTCGATACTTACAACGCATTCGGCTCTTGCCAGGTAAGTTTAAATATAGGTGGTCTGAACCGTTACTGATTTTTAATTCTAATTTAATATTTTGCGAGTCCATCATTGATATATTAATATTTGATAAATTCCGGGTGGAACTTAACGGGTTAGATAGGGTCCAGATTAAGGAGAAACCTCCTGATTTAGTTCAACTGTGGGGAGGTTTCGCGGAGTTTGTATAATTAATCGAGTCACTAACGTAGTTTTTTGTAGTTTTTTTTTGTTTTCTGTATTTTTGAGTTTTGCTAGGTAAAAGAAAGATTGAGTGAACTAGAGAGATGATCCCCAAGGAAGAGTATATTGAAAAAGACAAGTGTGGGGATGGAGTAGCAGTGGAGCCGTATACTTTATATTTATTTATTTGCTGCTAATTATTCATGTTTTATTTGTGGGTTGACGTACTTTAATTGCATAATATCTAACATTATGATAAGATACATTTATAGATATGTTTGTTTTGTTTTGCCGCTTACGTTCGTGTGTGAGAGAAGGAGTTACCATTTGCTGAGCACGTTCGTAGTTGGAGGGCATTCATGGAAGAAGACTTTGGCATCATGTTTCATTCGTATATTACCAGCTAAGTCTTTTCCATTATCTAGCTTATTAACTTTTTATATTATTTTTGCTTTTATTTTTAGGTTTTTAATGTTTTGTAGTCCGACTTTATTTTTATTTTTTTTATTTTATGTCGTTCTTATCCTTGCATTGAGGACAATGCAAAATTTAAGTGTGGAGATAGGATATTTGAGTTGTAGTTTGAATTAACAAAAAAATAATAAAAAAATTGAAAATAAAAAAATTGAAAAATGTTTTAAAAATGTCCCTTGAGTCTAGTTTTTGTTGCGTTAAAGTGGGAGATGATGATTTTATCGAAAATTGGTTTTTCAAACTACTAATAATAAGAGATAAATAATAGAAAACGCACTTAACTTGGGATGTGTCGGTAGGCTCAGCCTTGAAAATGAAAGAGCAATTTGATAAAATGGTTAAAAAGAAAATCTTTTGTGGGTAAAGCGTTTTGTCCGTGGAAAATAAGTATTGAAAGGTCGGGCCATACTCAAGCCTCAATATTTGGTATGAAAAGTGGAAATATCATAAATTTTAAAAATCTGAATACGTTATTATATGATGCTTGGGTAGGTTTAACGTTAGAGTATGCCGTGTAGCCTGTGATATAAATCTTAAACTGCTAGTTTAATGTTTTACACCTCATTGGCGTATGGTTTTATAACCTCAAATCCTGTGTTGATGGGATGCTTCGGGTCCGAAGACCATGGGTCTGTATGCCGACTATTCATCTGGGTATTCACAATTCCAAATGGGGTTGTGAATATTTAAAATTAAGCCAAAAAGAGCAAACCCTTATAAGTCTATAAACATGATCACAAGAGTACAAAATTACAAAATTCACTACAGACTTGATCAACCACGCTGTTAGCCATGTGGGGTCCCCTTGCTCGCGTCTCATTACCATTAAGAAACGGACCACAAGGGACACGCTACATGTAAGCCCTACAGATGAAATTTTGCATGCTCACCTATGGTGATGGGTTTGGGGTGTTTCTTGATAACGGGGGTATGTCATGTTGTGGGGAACACTAGCTATAAAATAATTGAACCTTAATCGTATCTAATGGCTGCTTGGTAGACTTTGATGCTTAAGTTTAGGTGGATAAACAATACCCTTGATCGTCTTAGCTATTCAAGAAAAAAAAAATAGAGCAACAAAAGTTTTAAATCTGCTAATTTTGAGGTTTAAGTCAAGTTGGGGTAGTCTGGTCCGGTAAAAGCTGAAAATAAGCGGGTCTTAATTGTGTAAACCACTGAGTAAAAAGTTGTCGGATCATATTTGTCCCGGTAAAGATTAAGGCATAGGTTTAAGTGGACAACAGTATCGGTGATCGCGGTTTTTGCGTTCTTCTGAGCTTTAAAAATTAACCTATTTGTTTGTTAGACTTTAGTTTTCCGATTCTGATCCAACTGCATCAAACTTTTTCAGGGATGAAAAAAGAATAAGTGTGGGGATATTTGATATAATGTTAAATATATATGTTTCCCTTGTTTATTTTATTTAATATTTTAATTGTTTTTGTTCGTTTTTAGTCAAGATTTGTATACTACTAACGTTTTTGTGTGTCGTAGGTTCTAAGATTTGATCGTGATTAAAAAGGGCGAAAAACGAGCTAAAATGAGCCGAAACGGAGATCCGGAACGCGTCAGGAAGAACCGGAACAGAGAACCGGTCAGACTGGGCCGGTCTGACCGGCCCCCTTGGAGAAGCACGCCGCGCCGCGCCTAAGGGAAAGGCAAAAATCCCTTAGCGCGGCGCCTAGGCACTACTGATGGGTTTTTAACTCGTTTTTGTTTATTGTCGGTCCTGGTTTTTGCTATTTAAACACCTTTAACTTAAACCTGACATAACCTTAACCAGCCAGCCGATTTTGGAGTTCTTGGAAGGATATTTTCGAGTCTTGTGGTGATTTTGAAGGCAAGAGAATATCCGGTGAAGAGCTAGACGTTTAAGATCGAAGAATACGAGTTTTATCGCCTTTAATCTTTCGTTCTTTATTATTACACCATGTTTTCAGTTTCTATTACTTTGTTTGATTTAGATTATATGATGCTAGGCTAAACCTCATAAACTACCTAGGTCGTGATGAACCTTAGTTCGGTTTGATTTTTATTTGGATTTTCGTTTCGTTATGAATATTATGTTCTAAGTAAACGGTTGAGTTTTATTTAGTTGATGCATATGATTGCTTGGTTTTGTTTACTTGAATTTATTGTTTCACATTGCCCTTGTTGATTGTTTCATAGGATAGGGTTTTGTTAGGTCATTTACTGTGTGTTCTTGACTAGTTTATGATTGATATCGATTAAGATCATAGAAACAATAAAATCAATTAAACAAATAAAAGTGAGCTGCTAGTCTAAAAAGCTGTAAAGTGATAGGCTATTAATAGATCTTTGCTTGTCGGGATTGCTAGATTTAGTTCTTCGTAAGGAGTCCGTCTAGATTTGATTGTCAGCTTAGTCTATTAAATTAACTGGGTTTGCTTTGCTATCTTTTGAACTCCATGCTGTAAGGTAGGTTTTCGTCATAAAAGATACTTAGACATAAGCAATTAAATAACCGTAAGGAAGTTTAATAAAAAACTGGTGAGTCTTAAAACTTGTTAGAAATCCATAGGCGTCTTCTTGAAGTTCAAGGGTCCTGTTCGGGTTTTCTGTCAAGGGTCTATCTTATGATCCCAGTTCCATAACTTGCGTTTTTTTCATTTAAATTAATAACCGTAACTTTGGGGATTCCGGCCTGGGTAGTTAATCTAATCATCTGAATTAATCCAAGTTTTCTAAATTGTTTAGTAGATAAATTAAATTAGGTTAAGTTTAATTAATTAATTAAGTTTAAGTAATGATTATGTTTTATTATTATTATATTAATTAGGTTTATGTTTAATTAGTTTATTATTAGTTTAGTAGTTAAGTAATCATTAGTTAATTATTATTAGAGTTTTAATAATTAGTTTAAATCCCCCTCAAATATTATTAATAAATAGTCGTGTCTTGTAGTTGAGTCTAATTTGCTAGTTTCGTAATTTAACGAGTCTTATGGGTTCGATATCCGGACTTACTTAGCTGTACTAGAGTCGACCGGTTCACTTTCCGGTTAGTAGTTTAAGTTAAGTTTAAGGGTCTACAGTATTACTTGGTGTCTGGATTAGTATAATTTTAGTTATTTATTTTATAACTACTTTTAGCACATCAAGTTTTTGCTTATGTCTAAGTATCTATTAATAGCCTATCATAAGCAATCTAAGTATCTATCTATTAATAGCCTATTTAATTGCCAAAGTTTTTGATTGGCGATCCTGACAAACAAAGATCTATCAATAACCTATCACCTTACAGCTTTCTAAGCTAGCAGCTCACTTTTATCTATTTAATTGATTTTATTGTTTCTATGATTTTAATGCATATCAATCATAAACTAGTCAAGAACACACAGTAAATGACCTAACAAAACCCTATCCTATGAAACAATCAACAAGGGCAATTCGGGAGTTTGAGTGATCAATTCGGGACCGACAACCTTCACAGATGTTATTAGGGTCTGCAACCATGAAACCTTCGCAAATATTATTAGGGTCTGCAACCTTTTAACCTTCGCAAATATTATTAGGGTCTGCAACCCTTGAAGCATACAACCATACAACCATACATACTTTCAGTAATATATATACATATTCAATTTAGTACATACTCTTTCCTTTTCTTACATCATTCAAATATCTTTCAAAAACATTCATACATACATTCTCTCCTACATATATCATTCATACACATTCACATAATATACACTTACCACTTAAGGTAAGTGTATTAACTATTCACATTGAATATGCACACAGCCCCAAAAACATAACAAGGAAATGAGGCGAGAAACTGATGTGTATCTTGTTCGTTGCTGAGTTTATAGTAATACCCCTCCTTATCTATGCACGGCTAGTTGTGTAACAATTATAGTATCAATAAATACTTCTAACTATATCATACTTCTAAGTTATTGTAACCACTAGTTACGTGGGTCCGTGGGTCAGCGCTCCTGGTAGCGGGGTCTAGGGGCAGCAACCCCTAGCAAGGTCTAAGGGGCAGAGCCCTGGCTGGGGTCGAGCTACCAGGTCAGTTTGGAAAAACTTTATTTTCATTAACAGTTCTTTACTAAAAATTCATCAGAAAAATTGAAGTTTGAATTAATCTAATAGAATGGAAATTCTAATCAAATGGAGATTCTAATCAAATGGAGATTCTAATCGAATGGAAATTCTAATAGAATGGCCATTCGATTCGATTACTTTGTCATCCGATTCGATTACTTTTCTGTCAATTCGATTCGATTACTTATCAACTCGATTCGATACTCAACTCGATTCGATTCGATTACTTATCAACTCGATTTGATTACTTTACAACTCGATTTGATTACTTTACTGAACCATGTTTCTTAAGGACTCGATTAATATATGGTTTCCATTCTTATCACTTTCCAGCCTATCTTTTCGACTTGTTTTTCCCGTCTTGCATATGGAACGATCCTTGGTCTATAATGACATTGTTTTCTTCCAATAACTTGGTCCAAATGTTACCCGTTTGTCCCGTTTATTTCTAAAACACCTCGTTTATGTCCAAGTTTATATTTTTCTTGCATAAAAATGCCCGATTTGCCTTAGTATCAAATCTTAGGGCAAACCGATCTTAAAAACGTAACCTTTAATCTAAAACGTACTTTTTTGGGTTTACTTCTAGCTACGGTTTGGCTCGATACGTGATTATGAACGTTTTCCTTGTTTTGTATGATGAAGATCTAGCACAAACCCTTCTTGGTTCGGATCCAAATATGATCCGAAATGGAGAGGAGTGTTTGTGTGTGTTTTTGAGAGTGTTATATAGAGGCTAGAATTTGGAAATGAGGGTTTTAGGGTTTTAGGGAGGTTTAAGGGGTTTATATACCCTTAAGCCGATGGACATAAGACCCATCACCATCCCTTCTTCCATCTTTTACTGACCAAGCCCACACTCTATTATTTTATTTAACTTAACTAACTATTAACACATCCTTAAGTAAACGATATTTCTTTTATTTATTATTGTCAAAAGTAGAATGTTACACTAATAATACTCGAGGAAGTAGGGCGAAATGCTCTTTAAAACGAATAAGTATGTATATTAAGATAAAATATGAAAGTAAGAAATAACGGAAGTATGAAAATATGAATGAAGGTATGCACTTGTGTATGTACCAAAGAAAGTAAAGCAGGTTAAGTATGTAGCATGTGAACGTAATGTATGTTGCCTGATTAACTAGAACGTACTCAGCGTAGATGGCTTTTAGTATGCACACAGGTAAATAGGTTAAAGGTGTTGACTTGAGGAAAACACATGGTATGGACTGAGCGGTTGGCATCTAAAGAAGAGTGACATGATGTTTTATTTTTATGTCTTATGTCTTATGTTGAGACAATTTGTGATGTTTTAAGACAAGTATTGTATGATTTGTTAGAAATGGTTGACTTTTTATTATTCCACGAAAAGTTTTTATTCACTCTGATATTTGAACTGTGTTTATGAGTAAGTCCATACCAAATGCAAGGCACTGGGATCGGAGCCTTACACGAACTCACACATATACTCCTTTGGTTGTGATTCCAATAATCTAGTTGAGTGAACATCAATCTTCCTTAATCTTCTAAGTGAGTAACCGGTTCGATCCAACAAATCAAACCCTTGGTTTAAAAATAACTAGTTCAACCCGAAAAACGAACTCGGAATTGAACACTCTTGTTCAACCCGTAAAAACCAAATTCTTATTTTCCTTGAACTCCTTGTCACAAAATAAAAATCAAATATATACATTTTCTAAGTTTTACCCTTTTTTTACGAATTTTTCGTAAGCAGCAACAAAAGAAATAAAACTACCTTTTAGATTTTGTGTTCTCTCTTCCATATTTGCTAGAAAATAATTAGTTTCTTTTCATAGTCTATGCTGAACGTTACCTGGCCACTTCCACAGTTAACCTTTCTGTTGACATTGCTTTGCACCCAATCAAAAACAAGAATTCTATAACACCCCAACCTTATATGAATTATACACCGAGACAGTTGTTTATTGTTCATCGCTCGTGATACTATTAATATGACAATAATATTTAATTTACAAGTACACAATTATCTCAAACTCAAATAACAATACACATAATAGAGCATTATTCGTTTATAACAAGGTTGAAAAGTCGCTAGACAGACGGATCCTAGACGGCTGACTTGGGAGTTGGGTATACTTGGAGTACTCGAGGAGTACTCGGAAATGGTAAATATAAAACAAATTAATTTTTGGAGATTATATATATGTCAAATATCATAAGTTTACTAATAATTACAAATAACATAAGTGAATATTAATATAAATAAGCGAAATACATTTTTAAATACTAAATTATTCTAAAAATTGCTAATCATTAATTAATTAAAATGATATGATTTCTTTAATATTACAAAAGTACAAATTATGATTTTTTTAAACTCAGATCGGCCCAAGATGACCGACTTGATGTGATTATGGTTGAGGTTGACCAACTTTGATCGATTCATACTAACTAGGCGGAGTTAAAGAAACTCGCCTCGTCGACATACCTTGTAGCGAGTAATCGGAGAGTACTCGGCCTTGTAGAGCTACTTTTACAGCATTGGTTTATAATAACGTAAATGTCCATCGAAAGTTGGTGAAAATTGGTGAAAATTCATACATTTACACACACACACATATATATATAGCAAAATTATAATAAGAAGTAGATTTTTCCTAACAAGTGTAGGAAGTGTATTTTCACCATTATATCTAATAAAACACATCTCACAATAAACACATCGCAACTAAAATAAAACACACCGCACAATAAACTCATTTTCCATATCCACCGTCAGATCAACATATCTAACGCACCAGATTACTTCTTACACTTTTTAGACACACTCCACTTATTATTTTAACCCCATCATATATATATATATATATAATATGAAAAGAAAACAATTCACTTGACATGATATACTATTTCAACATAATGTAAATGAAACACCAATAGGTGAAAATTCTCGTTCTCTTTGGCGCAACGCCAAATTACTAAGAATAGATTAAATAAAATGATACCTCCGTCCTGCCAGACCCACCCACTTACTGTGTATGTAGTCTCTTCCACCATGATGCAATAAACACATAACATATAATTCACATAGTTCATAAATTAAAATGAAGAAAAGTAACATGTAAGACAGTAGTGTGAATTGGTTTGCAAACATGTATTAGTGGAAAATGTAACTTGCTACACCCCAAAATGTTGTACAATAAAGAAAAGGGGTTATGAAACTCACATGGTATGCTAAGCGATTAAAAGATGAAAATGCGCTTGAAAGAGTGAACTGGACAAATTCGGTTCAACAGGCGATCCTAGAAAATATAAAGGATTCTAGGTTCAATGAAAGTTCAAATAAAATGAAAGAACGAGTAACGAAATGAAGAGTTCAGTTCGTTGTTTGGGGTTTTAATTAAGAAATCTAGCCCTTTTGAAAAAATATACATTACTCTGTAATTAATAGTTCGTTTTGGTTGTAAAATAAATTATTAAGGTTTAGTTTTTTAATGAAAGTCTATGTTAAAATAATGATTAGCCAAGTTAATTAATTTGACTCGTTTCAAAATGGGTGAAACATGCCAAAAATGTAAGGAAAAAAAGTTAAGCGACTAGTGCGATTTTGATCAGGCACAAACTTGACATTATGTCAGGTTTGAACCAACATGTTAAAAGTGTTGAACCAACATGTTATACAAAATGACCCAAACTTGATCGACTAATACATTTTTATGAACTAATACATTTGTCAATTGGATTTCAACAAGACATCATGTTCTAAACAATGGAATTAAACATAAAAATAACATAACATACCTCGGGAATAAACACGAATTTAAGAAGAGTAGAAAACTTGGAAGCGGTTTGACTTTTGAAAGTCAAAATTGAAAAAAGCACCATATGAGAAGGCTAGAATGCAATTGAGATGAACTGGAGAGTAAAGTTGAGTGTGGTGAGTATTAGAGAAAAGAGTGAAGTGATATTTATAGGCAAAATTTGTTCAACAAATGAGTCAAATGTATTAATTAGGTCAAACAGGTCTTAAGCCCCCTTTCATGTTAAACTATTTGGTGTTTGACCAATTTTATGTTCAAAATATGGAGGTATAACGAATTAACGATTAGAAATATTTTACAACATCTAAATGAGTTAAGAATCTAAAATTATGGGTTAATTAGTCAAGCGAAAGACTAGCGCGTGTTGCAACATGTTGAGATTTGGCAGATTTAGCCATTGGACTCTGTTTAGACACAATTCTAGCAATAATTGAGCGAAATGAAAATCGAGATCGAGATTGGTAACATGTGAAGCGTTAAATAACAATAATAAGTACTAACATATGTCATAAAATTCATTGTTTTAATAATAAACGGGGATTCGAATAACATCAAAATAAAACGAGTTGGGTTTCAGGTTCGAAAATTGACGAATGTCTCAAATTCCGATTTGAGAAACTTCTTAATAGCAGTATCTATTAAAAATGTATTTTCTAACGTTTGATCACCAACTGATGTTGATGAATAAGTGAATGAACTTAATTTTATAGTTATTCAATGTACGTTCCTGTCACACCTGGACTCAGGGGCCTAGACATATGACCAATAGTTAGTACCTGTTTTGTATATGTATAAGAGTTTTGTTCTTTTAGCCGAAGTCTTTTAAACAAAATATTGTTTTGGGAATTAAATACCTGTTTATCATTACAAAAGACATCTTTTTAAATACCTTTACATTAATTTAATTTTCAAATATCCGAGCCATCAGATAAAAAGCTAATGATTATTTCTTCAATCGTCTACCTGTCAAGCTTGTCTAGTCTAACCTTACTGATTTCCTATAAAATTGTTGGAAAATACGTCAGCACACAGCTATTGAATAACAGACTCAGTTTGTAAATATTTTCTGATTCCTTTATGATACTAATAATATACAAATCATTTCTCTCAATAGACCGGTAGGCTTTTAGAGGCATGTTGATGATTCGCATGGCCTTAGAGAATTCTGAGTCACCCACTACTAGAAAATTGAGCAATTGCTACAAAAATTTTTTACCGAAAAAACAGTAGCAAATTTAGCGACCGATTTAGAAAATTTGCTACCGAAAAAGACAATTACCTGACACAGTGGCTAAGCGGTTAAAATTTTTGCAACCGTTTATTTTTTGTTGCTAAACGGTTGGAGTGTTTTTGCAACCGATGGCTAGGCGGTCGGAGTTTTTTGCAACCGGTGGCTAGGAGGTCAGACTTTTATGCAACCGGTGGCTAGGCCGTCGGAGTTTATGCAACAGGTGGCTTGGAGGTCAGAGTTTTTTGCAACCGGTGGCTAGGCGATCGAAGTTTTTGCAACTGGGTGGCTAGGCGGTAGGAGTTTATGCAACGAGAGGCTAGGCAGTCGGAATACAACATATGGATTAATACATCATGAGATCGTAAGATAAACATGAAGGTGAGTAAAATATACGAAGTCGAAGAATCAGAGAGACATGTTTGGTGCAGACATAAAGAACACACAGTTTAAATTTTTAAGAATTTCTAAAATCTTATAAGCTATTTAGTAAATGAATTTCTAAAATCTTATAAGTTTTTTTCATGGTCTGCTAAATATATTTTTTTTCTTTTAACTTTTATATTTAAGAGTTTTTGAACTGATAATTTGGAGGTCCAAACATTATTGACCAAGAAATCTAAATATTCTAATGGGAATATGGGAAAAGGGTAGTCAAGGGTATTTTAAATTATTCAGAAGATATAATAATTGTCAAATTCAACTACCAAGTAAAAGTCAACAGCTAAGTCAACGGTATTGGATTATTAGAAGTGTTTTCTTGTTATATGTTAACCAGGGGCATTTCTGGTATATGGTATGGCTATAGAGATTAGAGAAAAAATTTATAAGGAAACTCAGGATCAAATGCCAAGAGTGCTGCAGTAGACAAGGTCAACTATGCAGATTCAGGTTTGTTAATACCATGTGTGAGGCTGCTAAATATTACTGGATCAGAAAGCTAGATAAAACCATTATAGAATAATGCATGAAACACTTAAGTTATAAAATATAGTATAAGTTTATTGTACCTATTTAAGAGAGTTCTTGCAGACGCACACATCATCTCATATTAAAGTTTGGACTTTTCAAAGTCAAAGCATTTACAGTTGAATAAAACCTTCCTAAAAAGCATAAATTGGATAGAGTTATACATGCAATCGACTCACTTAAAATAGGAAAATGGGTTAGTGTTGCTACCGATGAATAGATTTCATAGATTATTAATAATTAAAACATATAAAAATAATAATCTCGTTTAGGCACGACTCGAAGTAGCATGCGAATGGCTTAGCTCGTTTGCACCCATAGTTAAAATGGGTCACCTTTTATTTTGTTATTATCAAATGTTGTCAGTTGTCGCCACATTCTTTAAAGTTTGTTACTACAGATAACTATCAGTCTGTTAATTGTTATGCCTAAAATTATAGGGGTATATTATTAAATTATCAAAAAGTATAGGGTGTAACTTTTAAAGTTTCTATCAATTGAAACAACGTTGCAAAAGTCGTTAAGCGGACCCTAGGCGGCCGACTGGGGAGCTGGGTGTACTCGGAGTACTCGGAGAGTACTCGGACATGGTAATATAAAGAAAATTAATTTTTGTTTATTATATGTATGTTAAATATCAAAAGTTTACTAATATTTATAACAAAATAGGTGAAGATCAATATAAATAAGAGAAATACATTTTTAAATAATAAATCATTTTAAAAATTGTTAGTCATTAAGTAAAAAAATGATATATTCTTTAATATCAAAGAAATTTGAGTTATGTTTTATTTTTGAAGTCAAAATCGGGTAAAGTTCGCTGACTAGATGCGATTTCAGCTGAGGTTGACCACCTTTAATCGATTCTTAATAACTAGGCGGAATTAAAGAAACTCGCCTCGGCGACATACCTTGTAGTGAGTACTCGGGGAGTACTCGGCCTTGGAAACCTAGTTTTACAACATTGAATTGAAATAAACTATCATTTCATTTTCTCATCATTCACGTCACCGCCATCGCTACTCTTGTCCACATAGATCACCTCTCCACCGCTGCCGTAAACATCACCTTCATCTGTTAATTTGTCTGGTTTGTTTTCTCACCACTCATTCTCACTAACAATCGGTTAGGTTAGATTGGATGGTGAAGGCGAGAAACTGATTCATTGATTTATTTGTGAATAATTCGAGAGGATTCGGCGTGTTAGTTTTGATTAAATATATCATGGTCTCATGGTTGCAGAATATTGAAAATGTGGAACTGGCACCAACTCATCCAATCCGACTTGGATGTGCGCTCAACTTCTTTTTGATCTGCTATGAGATCATTACTTCTTCTGATAGTGCATGCACTCTGGCAAACAGGTGAGAAATCATCTGTTTTATTCTTTGGTCATCTAAACCTAGGGGTTGGTTATAAATTGTAAGTAAAACTTTTTTTTTTGGATTAAATCCCATTGTAAGTATAATTATGAGACCCTGGCATTTTTTTATGCGTTGTTACACAAGTATGCGTTGTTCATGTTAAATGTTTATGTGATGTCTTGTACTCTTGTTTTCTGCATATGAAGTGCACATTACTACATGAACTGCAAAGTGAGTTTCAATAACTATTAAACTTTGGCTATTTTCCAGTTCTATAGAAGTATAAATCTAATACTTATAGGTTAAAATGCCATTTTCTGTATTTTCTATATTGCATCATTAGAGTTAAATCACTATTTCCTTCATCCTATTTTGAGTTATTGCAGTATTTTTCTATTATCTTATTTTTAACCATAAATAATATGAACTCTTCCACTTAATAGTTTTCTAGAGTTTCTTTTTAGGCCGCTACAAAAAGGAAGATCCTTGATGAGTACTCGAAGATCTTGGTTGCTACTAATGTATCTTTATTTAGTTGATATATATCCTCATCAATGCCACAAGGTACGGTTAAATAACTCATGAGATAATATAAGAAAAACAGTGAATTTAATTTTGTTATGTTGGCATTTATGATTGAGCAGATTAGAGGATCGTTTTGATGATCCCACCACCATATAACCGCTTTTGATGTTGCTCAGTCTCTGAATGATAATGCTGACTTTTCAAACACTAGACAAGATGTTAATCAACAGGCAAAGTGTTTGGTTGCTCATTTTGTTGATAAGGTAATTATGTTCCTAGCATATTTAATGGTTTTTATTACATAACTGTGTGTAATTTGTAAAGTTGACTTTCCATTATTGTTATGTTGGCCATGGTAGGGAATTGGATTGTCATTGGACTTTCTTCGTTGAATGTTATGGAGCTTTTAGTGCATAAACTCATGAAGCTACCCAATGTTCCAATTGATTCTGAGACCGAGAGTTATTTTTCAGATGATGAAAAACTAGCGCACACATGTCTAATGGTGGCGTTTGATGGAAAGACTGATGGTACTTTTGTAGTCACTGGCCCGGTCAAACCCGAGGTTGCAGACTTCATTTTTTAATTTGTTTTTGTTAATTTTGTTAACATTGAACACGTTGAAAATATTTTAGTTTGATTTGTGGTTGCATCTATATTTGTATGATTTTGTATTTTTGTAATATATACACAAAATAGTTTTAATTAATTTTGTTGCAAATAAATTGTGACTACAACGCTCATGAAGGAATAATATGCAAATCAAGCCATCAGTCGCAAGATAAGCAGAGTGCAACAAAGTCGTCGCGACAGAGCAACTGCGACCAGCGTTTTTAGACTGCAATTTCTGTTGCAAAATGGCCGCAACAGGGCAATGGCGACTGTTTAGCGACCGCAAATACGGTCGCAATTGCCTATTCTACCAGTAGTGATCATGTATGAATGGATCTAGACACATGTATACTTTAATCAGAGTGTTCGTTTCTTATTATTGTAACACAAGGTTCTAAGGATTCATAGATCCTATGCAAGCATTATGACTCTTAAAGAGTTTGTAAAATGTTAGGGCATATTCACCTTTTTGCTTGGTCGGTGAGTTTGTTTTGATAACTTTTCTGCTTTCTGATGCTTAACCTGTCATGAATAGGTTTATATAAATATCTGGATCTTTTGCTTGATCCAGCTAGAGGCCATAATGGCCTGGTTTTATCGTTACAAACCTCGTTTATAAAAACTGCTTCGGTTTGTTGGTTAACTTGTTTCCAATAAAATAGTAAAATTTAATATGAGACGGACCGTATTAAGATAAGACAGTCTGTATCATCTTATTTTGAACCTTTTAGCTGAACCTTTATTGTGACGGGGGTGTCACAAGTTGAGACGGTTCATTTCATTGAGACGAACCGTTCATGATTGACACAATTCATATAATGGTTCGATAGGTCGTCTCACTTGAACTCTTTGAGTCGTATATAAAATGGGTTGAGACACACCGTATTATCATTAGACGGTACGTCAAACCTTCTGTTTTGTTCCATTAAGGCTAAAATGATTTTAACATTATTCTAACACCCGTTTATATGTTCTAAGACTTTATACATGCTTAAAAGTGCTTAACATAACTTCTAAGATTTATCGTGCTTGAAGATTGATCGATAAAAGCTTAGATACTCCCATAATGTATAAAAATGACCAAAAGCGAGTATGGTGATACTATACCTTCCTTCCAAGACTTAACACGACCTAGGAATGAGTTGCTATAACCTCTAGAATTACTAGAAACTTATAAGAGGTTTGTTACGGCCTCGTATCGCCCTTGCTCGACTTGTTCTTGATTAAGAACTTTAAATCACTCGCTTATGGTTGTTAAAAGAGTTTGGTATTGATTTGTGGTGTTGCATGATGAAAATAGTCGACCTAAGCCTTCTTTTTATAGCCCCATGCATGCATGATGAGTCATAAACGGGAGCTGACACGTTACAGTCTATTTTGACACGTTTTTGTTGACTCAGCTGATGAGACAGGCCGTCACAAGATGAGAGGTTCATATAATATGGTCATTACAAAATTGTAGGCATATGATATTGGTGCATATTTTTGCGCCAACAACTTAATAGATAGGTCATGTTTGTTTATCATGTAATCGGTTATGTTATGTTAATGTTTTATAGTTAGGCGAACTTGAGTGGGCCAACGAACTCGTTAAGCCCAGGCCCAAGCCCAACGAAAATGTCATGTACATATATGACATATAGTTTAGGTTTTAGGTTAGACTTCACAAATATTACCATCACCAAGTTCACCCTAGGAGTTAGCCGTGTTTTCCATAGACGATAGACCGTGTTCGTGATTGGTGTTTCTATTATTGATTGTAATCATTGTTATAATCAATAAAAGAAGAAGTATTAAAAGTGATTATCGTGTGTTCTTGTCCTACTCGTTGTTATTACTCGTTGAAGATAATCAAGGGGATTCCGTATCTTTGACAGATTGATTCAGTCTCGTCAAGATCCGGCTAGGGGCCTACAATTGGTATAAGAGATTTTGTTCGAAATTGTGTGGTTTGGGATTGATTTACAAGTATTACATGAGTTCATTTCCAAGTATTTACATTATAAATTACTTGGAAATTGTCCACAACTTGTTCTTAATTTCTGATATACACAGCCATCAAAATCATTAATTTTGGAAAGGAGAAGTTATTAGGGTTGTGGTTCAAGCGAACTTAGCCAGAATATTTAATTCCAGCGAAGTTAATCCTTTGAAGTTGTATCGGGTGAACTTGTCAAGAAATTAATTCTTTTAACGGATTGAACGAAGAACATATTGCAAGTCCATTATTTAATATTAATTTGATATTATATTCTTTGTTAGAGACATCAAGCGAACTTAATAATTTAATTCAAGCGAAATAATATCAACATATTAAGTTGGTGGCTAATCTATTCAACATATTCCAAATTTCCAAGTGAACTTGCTTTTTGATTAGGGAATTATTTCCAATTCAAGCGAATTCTAGCTAAATAAAGTTACTTGTTTTGGAAATTAATTCCAAAAGCTTACGTCAAGTTACTTGGCACAAACTTGTGGGGGTTTTAATCCCAATAAAATTTATTTTAAGTAGGCAAAGTTGCTTGAGAAGTACTATTAAGCGAACTTGGTTACTAGGGTTACTTTTGAGCAAAGTTATTATCATAGACGAAGTTGTTCATGGTGTCTTAATTCAAGCAAAGTTACCCAAGGCGGCTAAATAATCTCAGGCAAATACAAATTTAATTCAAGCATTGGGAGTTTTATATATATATATATATATATATATATATATATATATATATATATATATATATATATAAAAGTAGTTATTTTATTTAGCAACAAAAAAGCAACCACAAATAAAACACAAGTTAAACAAACTTATAGAAACACTTGAAGGTAATATAGAAATAGAATTTGAAGATAATGAATATAAATCAATATCACAAAGGCTTGCTAGGTCATCATTTGCTAAGTCTTATATTTCACCTCTAGATTATAAAGTAGAATTTCCTGAGCCCTCTAGGGCTTCTACTTCTCAAATAAGACCCTATAGGGCAGAAAATTTAAATATTAATCATGATGATTTAGTCTCAGGTGTCTATCACTAACAAGTCAGAGAGGAAGATACCGTCTCTCAAATGAGTTTTAACTTATGGAATACAAAAAACAAGATTTTAGTCCAGGATCTGCTATTAGAAAGCAGATATGTAAAAAATATAAACAAGAAAAGTGGAAACCTTTTATAAAATGATTTATGGAATCATTTCCAAAAGACGAAAGGATAAGGCTAGGAAATGAGTTTTATAGTAATCTTGAAATTTTACAACAAGTTGTAGAATTTCCTGTTTGGTTCATAAACAAATATTCTTAGAAATATGTTTCTATAATAGAAAAAAATTATAAATTAACTACAGGAACTATTGTTAAATCGGTATTTCCTCCCCAAAAGACTTTGAAATGAAAAGAGAGAACGAAGAAATATATTTATCTGCCTTCAAAAAAGCAATAACCAATGAATCCCTAGAAGCAACTGTCTTTCATGTCAACCAACTAATAAAGAAAAATAATTATACAAATATGTGTTTAAATAATTTATCAGAAATCCTCCAAGAAACAAATAATAAGATAGAAAAATTCATTTCATGTAATAAAGAAGAGGGAGAAACAAGTAATACAAAAGATGATAACCTTATAAAGATCCAACCTACAATTCAACCTCCCCCAGAAATAGATAATTATAAAATAAAACCAATAAACCAATTAATGAAAGTTTTAAAAGAAAAATTTTTCAAATTAGAACTAAATACTTTAGAAGAAGAAAACATGGGTGATGAAACTTTTGAAGCTTATACAATAGATTCAATAAATAGAATGAGCGTGAGAAAAAGACCAGAATCTTATAATACAAAATTTGCTGATAAACCGAGACAAAGAATGTTTTATTATCCTAGACCCACTCCTCAAGATGTTCTTCATGAAGAACAAGAATACGAAATTACCAATTCTTATAATGGAAAGTCCATATATGAATGGAATCAAGATGGTTATACAGATAGACAAATATACATGATGACACATCGAATGATGATGTACGCAACAATAGCAAAAAATAATCAGAATAATGATAGTAATGTATGCAAGATGATAATTGCAGGGTTTATAGGACAACTAAAAGGTTGGTGGGATAATTATATTAAACCCGAAAATCAACTTCATATCTATAATCATATTAAAACGGAAGATGGCCAAAATGTTTCTTATGGAGTTTACACTTTAATACTCAGAATTATAGAACATTTTACTGGAAGATGGTCAGATAATTCTGACACTATAAGAACTATATTAAATGTTCTATGATGTACTACCCTGACATCATTCAGGTGGTATAAAGATGTTTTCTTAAGCAGAGTTTATGAACTCCCAGAGAATAACAGTTCTCATTGGAAGTCAAAATTTGTTGATGGTCTTCCACCTTTATTTTCCGAAAGAGTAAGAAAAACTCTTAGAGGGGATAGTATTCAAATCCCTTATGATAATTATACTTATGGAAGGCTCATAGGGGGTTGTGTTCAAGAAAGCCTGCCTTGTGGGGCTTTGTCAAAGATTCCCATTATGAAGATGAATTATTAACTTTTGCAGAGATTATAAAACCCAGCTAACAATGAAGCAACATAAAGAACTTAATAGTCTATTCGAGCATATTTCAAAAAGGATTATAGAAGGCAAGCAAAAAGTTTCAAGGTACGAGATTATTAAATCCTATATGAATGAAATGAAGAAGGAACTAAAGAACCATTTTTCTACAGCAAGTTCCTCAAAGGCTATGTCTATTTCGTAGGAGATTATAATGAATTCTCATATTTACCAGGAGAAGCCCAAGATACAGAGGATATCACATGCCAATATGTAGACTTGGATAAATATTTAGAAAAACTCCAAGAAGAATTCATAGATCAATCATGGGAATCTTCCCAAAGCAAACCAGACAAGGGAAAAGAAAAGGCTTAAAGTGACAAAACACTTTCCCTACTCATAGTGGGAATCTCTGCATAAGTTAATAATTCATCTTTTGTAAGGCCCCGTTCCCGGTGCCTCACTTTAACGTTGGATTTACTCATAAACACAGTTCATAATATCAGAGTTAATAAAAACATTCGCAGAATGTTGAAAACATTCAAACTATTATATTACATAACCATCAATTCCTGTCTTAACGAGCATTCCAAACATTTAAACATAAAACATTGTCTTAAAATAACATAACATTTCTTGAGATGCCAGCTTCATCAAGTCCATGCCATGTGCCTCCCCTCAAGCGATCTTCCTCATTCTACTCACATGCGTGCATACTAAAAGTCAGCTATGCTGAGTGAGTTCTAGTTAATCATACAACATACAATCTGTTCTCATACTTGCACACGAGCCCGAAGGTGTGTACGTTATTCATACGTTGCTTTACATACATAACGATCCATACTACTTAAAGTGCCTTCCGCCCTATAACCTCACAGATATTATAAGGGTCTGGTCCCCAACATCACAGATATTATTAGAGTCTAGTCCCTACCATCACAGATATTATAAGGGTCTGGTCCCTATCCTCACAGATATTATTAGGGTCTGGTCCCTATCCTCACAGATGTTATTAGGGTCTGGTCCATATCCTCATAGATTTATTGGGATCTGGTCCCCTTTAATTCATGCTAGTGTAACATACCTGTCTTTTACATATTTTCCTTGACAATACGCGCAATCTCCAAAGAGCGTTCACGTACCGTCAACATATCATATTTACTTCGTACTTATTCATTCATACATCATTTATACATCATATATATATATATATTCATACATACATCATTCCTACATCATATATATCAATCATAACTTTAACTACCACCTGACGGTACATGCAATATCCGAAGATCGTTCACGCACCGTCAAGCAATCATCATTCATACATCATACTAAGCATACACTTACCACTTAAGGTAAGTGTATTAACTATCACATCGAGTATGCACACAACCACGAAAACATAACAAAGAAGTGGGGCTAGAAACTCACCTGGACGCGGTTACGTTCGCCGGTTATTGTTAATCCTTTCCGGAGCTGAGCACGACTAACTGTATAATCATACATATATTAAATACTGCTCTAGCTCTTCTTATCATCTACTTAATTAATCTCACGTATCTAAGTCGGTTTTACTTCATTGGATCATTACCGATTAATTAATCGTTACTCGTTAACCTTTAAAGGTATCTTTCATAAATTATCAAAGTCCAAGGGTTATTGTGTAATTATCTCATTCTTTTCTAAGTCCAGGAACTGTTCTTGTCATTTACTTAACTTCTAGTTTGTTACTTATTCTTAACGAATTGGGTTACCATAACGAACTGGTTCTTGTAACGAATTGAACCCTTTAACGAACTGGTCATTTGACGAATTAGTCCATATAACAAATCAGTGTGCGTAACGAATTGGATCTTCTAATTCGTTATCTCCTTTAGCGTATGGTCATAGCGAATCGGAATCTAGTTCGTTATCTCATGCTTAGCGAACTTGAACATGAACTGAGTCTAGTTCGTTAGGTTAACTTTAACGAACTGCTTGGCGAATCACCCCTAATTCGTTAACTCCTCGTTAACGAATTAGGGTTAGGTCAGAGAATGTCGGGAACATTCCATGACATTCCTTTTTACCTCGTACATACTTCCGGCGTCGGAAAAACGAGTTTTGACTCGTTTTTCACCGTTTTCCGCCCCGTTCGATCCAGATCTGAGCTAGGGTGATCCCTAAGCTCATATTCGGTTCGGTTTATACCCGATTCCACCCGGATCTCATGACTTAAACGGTTTAACGGTGTCGGCTCGTCGTTTCGTGACCATATCTAACGGGTTTAAGTTCATACAACATCATACTATCAATACCTTGTATCGGGATCGGTTTTCTATCTTGGATCGGCTAGAGAAGAGGAGAGAAACTAGAGAGAGAGCTTAAGTATGTGTTTTGGTGGTGTATGGAATATGTGTGAAATGAAATTAAATGGGTAATTATGACTTATATAATTATAGATCATGGGCTTAAGCCCATGGTCTTTCCTTCCTTCCTTTGTAACCCAAGTCTATAACTCATATCCATTTAACCCAATACTAGCCCGACTCATAATAACTCGTATTTCATTTTATTAACCGAAACTAGAAAAACGGGATGTTACAAGTCTTACCTTCTTAAAGAGGTTTCTTCCTCGAAACCTAACTATTATATAAACAAATTTGTATCAAATTTGCGCATCTCTTCTTCAACTTCCCATGTAGCATCCTATCCCTTGCAATGTTTCCATATCACTTTCACTAAGGGTATAACCTTGTGTTGGAGTTGCTTTTCCTTACAGTCAACTATCTCGATTGGTTGCTCGATGTAGTTCAACTGTTCATCAACCTCAATGTCCGTTAATGGCACATGAGACGCGTCATCGGCTAGACATTTTCTCAAATGAGAAACATGAAATGTGGAGTGAATTCCTTTGAACTCTTCTGGTAAATCTATCTTGTAAGCTACTTCACCTACTCAGTCCAAAATCTTGAACGGTCCAATGAACCTCGGACTCAACTTTCCCCTCTTCCTAAAACGAATAATTCCTTTCCAAGGCGAGACCTTGAGCATCAGATTTTCACCAACGCTAAACTCAATCGGTCGTCGCCGCTTATCAGCATACGACTTCTGTCGGTCTTGAGTAGCCTTCATTCTTGCTTTGATCTGATCGAATTTTGAAGAAGTTTCTTGCACAACTTCTAAGCTTCCCATCTCTTTCTGACCAATCTCACCCCAACATACTGGGGTTCTACATCGTCTACCTTAAAGCATCTCGAACGGTGGCATACCAATACTTGAAAGGTAGTTGTTGTTATAAGAGAACTCTGCCAGATGCAGATGAACATCCCAGCTTCCTCCAAAGTCTAAAACACAAGCACGTAGCATATCCTCAAGTGTTTGGATCATCCTTTCAGACTGTCCATCTGTTTGATGATGATACGCCGTATTGATGTTCAATCTCGTTCCCATAGCTTCATGGAACTTCTTCCAGAACCTCGAAGTAAAAGGAGTATCTCTACCAGACACGATCGATAGTGGTACTCCATGCTTAGATACAACCTCTTTGATGAACAAGCTTGCTAACGTTTCTGACGAGATGGCCTCTCGTATAGGCAGAAAGTGAGCACTCATGGTTAGATAGTCCACAATCACTCAGATGGTATCCTGATGCTTAGCTGTACGGGGTAGCTTAGTTATGAAATCCATGGTGATGTGTTCCCATTTCCATTATGGTACCTCCAAGGGTTGCATCTTTCCATACGACTTTTGATGTTCGGCTTTGACTTGTTAACAAGTTAAGCATTTACTAACATAATCTGCAACATCAATCTTCATTCCTAGCCACCAGTAGTCTCTTTTCAAATCTTGATACATCTCAGTAGTTCCTGGGTAAATAGAATACCTTGACTTATGGGCTTCGTCTAAGATTCGACCTCTGAGATCCCCGTGACGTGGGATCCACATACGGTCAAACCTAGTCTTAACACCATGAGTGTTTTCCATCAACCCATCTTACTGACCGAAAATCCTTTCCTTCTTCACTAGTCCTTCATCTACCAGCACTTCTGACTGTTCTTTGATGATTTCTTCAAAAAGGCTTGAATTCATAATCAGCTGATATGACTTCACTTTTGCAATGACTTCCTCATTCTTATGACTTAGAGCGTCGGCGACCACATTAGCTTTACCAGGGTAGTACTTAATATCGCAGTTGTAATCCTTTATCAATTCTAACCACCTCCTCTGCCTCATGTTCAATTCTTTCTTCTCCGAAGAAATACTTTAAACTCTTATGATCTGTGTAAATGGTACACTTAGTACTGTACAGATAATGTCTCCATATCTTGAGAGCATGCACTACTGCTGCTAGCTCTAAATCATGCACCGAATAAGTACTCTCGTGGACTTTCAACTGTCTAGACACGTAAGCTATTACCTTCCCTCGTTGCATTAACACGCAACCTAACCCACGATACGAAGCATCGGTACAAACAACCAAATCCTTGTCACCATCGGGCAAAGCAAGGATTGGAGCTTGCGTGAGTCTTTTCTTTAATTCCTCAAAAGCTTCTTATTGAAACTTACCCCAACTGAACACTATCGACTTTCGGTTCATAGCGGTCAACGATGTGACTATCTTGAAGAAACATTCGATGAATCTCCTATAGTAGCCAGCTAACCCTAAGAAGCTTCGTATATCAGTAGGATTCTATGGAGTCTTCCAATTCGTTATCGCTTCAATCTTAGCTGGGTCCATGGTAATCCCTTCAAGATTGATCACGTGACCTAGGAATTGCACTTCTCGCAACCAAAACACGCACTTCTCGCTTCCAATTCGTTATCGCTTCAATCTTTCTTCAGCGTCTCCAATACCTCTCTTAGATGCTCAGCATGATCAGACTCGCTCTTTGAATAAATTAATATATCATCGATGAAGACGATAACTGACTTATCCAACATCGGCCGACACACCCTATTCATCATATCCATAAATGCTGCAGGAGCATTTGTTAGACCGAATGACATCACTAGGAACTCATAGTGTCTATAATGCGTGCGAAACACTGTTTTAGGGATGTCTGCTTCTTTAACTTTCAGTTAATGATAGCTTGATCTGAGATCTATCCGTGAGAACCAACTTGAACCTTGCAGTTGGTCAAATAGATCATCAATCCTTGGCAAATGATATCCATTCTTTACCGTAAGCTTATTCAACTCGCGATATTCTATGCACATTCTCATACTTCCATCATTCTTCCTCACGAATAACACTGGTGCGCCTCACAGGGAGACACTTGGTCTAATAAAACCCTTGTCGAGGAGTTCTTGCAGTTGGGACATCAGTTCTTTCATCTCGGATGGTGCTAGACGGTAAGGTGCTTTCGCGACGGGCTAGGCTCCTGGTATTAAATCTATCTGGAATTCTATTTCTCGCTCCAGTGACAACCCTGAAAGATCCTCAGGAAATACTTTTGCGTAGTCGCACACAGTAGGAACATCTTTCATTTCTTTCGTCTCGGCCGTAGCGTTGACAACATACGCCAGGTAGGCACAACACCCTCGTCTTAATAATCCTTCAGCTTTTATCATCGAAATGACGTTAAGCCCTGAACTTTCTTTATCACCATAAACCGTCACCGCACTACCATCCAAGGACTTTAGCTTTATCATCCTACTCTTACACACTATCTGAGTTTCGTATTCAGATAACCAATCCATCCCCAAAACTACATCGAACCCCTTGAAGGTCATAACATACAAAGTAACAGGGAACTCATGTCCCTCTAATCTTATCTTACAATTCTTAACCATTTTCATTATTTTCACCGAGGTGTCACTAGCGGTTTCTACTACGAAGGTTTCAGACACTCGGCAACATTTCATTTTAGCTAGTTTACTAAATGTCGTAGCTACAAAACTTCTGTTCGCACCCGAATCAAATAATAATGAAGCAGGAATACCGTTTACTATGAACGTACCGGTCAAAACATCAAGGATCTGTCGGGCTTGTTCCTGGGTCAGCATGTAGGCTCTAGTCCTCGGCCTTGCTTGATCAGCATCCTTCTTTCCACTACCCCCAGCTTCACCATCGGTGCACTCTCTTGCCATATGGCCTGTTTTGCTACATTTGTAACACGCTGGTTTTGCACTGCATTCATTGGCATAATGCCCCACCTTTCCACACTTATAACATGCGTTAGACCCCATCCTGCATTCTCCACCATGAGCCTTTCCGCATTTGTTACACACATCAGAACTCCTACCCCACTTACACTCACCATCATGCATTTTTCCGCAGGTCTTACACGACCTCTTCTCCCAGACTCTCGGCTGTTTATTCTTAGGGTTCCACAACTGAGTACCAGGTCGTTTAGCAGGAGTGACCCACTTCTTATCCTTCTTCTCTTTCACTACCACCTCATCTGTCGACAAGTCATCATAAACCATTTCCGCCAGCCCTACATCAGAATCAAAAGTACCTTGTCTACCAGCCTTGACCTAGACGGGAACATTCTGCGGCAGTCCCCAAGGTAACACTTGATCCGCTTGGCCTCAGTGCTCACCTAGTCCGGCACCAACCTTGACATGCAGTTGAATTCAGTGGTGTATTCGCGGTGTGTCATCTTACCTGCCTTTAGACTCAAGAACTTCATTTCAACCCTTTCTACCTCGACATATGCACAAAACCTCTTCATCCCTAATTCCTTCAGATCATCCCATCTCAAAGCCTTGATCTCTTCTCGACTCTTCCTCTGCTCAACCGACTCTCACCAGTACATTGCCTCCTCATCGAATGATTGGGTAGCATACCCCACAACTTGATCGGGATGGCATTCGCTAATTTGGATAATTTTGTTCATCATGGTTGTCCATTGGAGAGTAGCGATTGCGTCTCCCAAGCCAGTTAGCTTCGGTGGATCACAACCCTTGAAGGACTTATAGTTGCATCCACCTCGTCCCCTTTTCCTATCATCAACCTTCACCGATTTAACCACGCTTGATTCTTCCCTCTCCCCTTCATCATCCTTCTTACCATCTCCTTCCGCCCTTTCAGCGGTTCTTTCACGCCCCCCAGCAGACTTTTCGGGATTCATGTTTTTCACAATAGCTGCCACCGCTTGAGCAATGGCAGTTTGAATTGCGGGATCCAGTTGAACTCCCTCGTTGTTACTCGGAGTTCAACCAGCTTCACTTCCTTCGCCTTCATTGTTAGTGGCTGCCTCAACTGACGGTTCTTGGACAACGCGTGGTCTACCACGACATCCTGTATGTTCTCCTCTTCCAGCAGCTTTTGTAGCTCCAACCATTCGTATTCTATAAGGGAACACAAACGTCATCACTTAAGGAATCATTTAGTATAAGGATAGTAAGGCTAACAGGTAATAACAGTGGCCAGCTGTGATTAGCTACTCACGTTACCTTCCGTGTCTTATACACTTCCTATTATGAGTCTATTTGTTCTAGTTCTACTTCTAACAGTTAGACAATCAAACAATTTAGATCATCATATGCTCCTATCCCTAGCAATAAAGCTAGCATTCATACATCCTTTATTTAGCAATCATGCAAACATTCATTCATTATTCTACTTTACATGTGAACTTAATCACATAATTTACCTTTACTTAGCTTGCTTGAGTGACACATGGCATTCTCGTACTGGCATCTTCTCTCCTTTCTTACTTTAATCCCATTCTCTGTTCGAGTCTAAGCATGTAGGATGCTTAAATCTCTCGAACTTTGCTTTGATATCAACTTGTAAGGCCCCGTTTCCGGTGCCTCACTTTAATGTTGGATTTACTCATAAACACAGTTCATAATATATGAGTTAATAAAAAACATTCGCGGAATATTGAAAACATTCAAACTATTATATTACATAACCATCCATTCCTGTCTTAACGAGCATTCCAAACATTTAAACAAAAATCATTGTCTTAAAATTATATAAAATTTCTTGAGATGTCAGCTTCATCAAGTCCATGCCATGTGCCTCCTCTCAAGCGATCTTCCTCATTCTACTCACATGCGTGCATACTAAAAGTCAGCTACACCGAGTGAGTTCTAGTTAATCATACAACATACAATCTGTTTTCATACTTGCACACGAGCCCAAAGATGTGTACATTATTCATACCTTGCTTTACATACATAACGATCCATACTACATAAAGAGCCTTCCGCCCTATAACCTCATAGATATTATAAGGGTCTGGTCCCCAACATCACAGATATTATTAGAGTCTGGTCCATACCATCACAGATATTATAAGGGTCTGGTCCCTATCCTCACAGATATTATTAGGGTCTGGTCCCTATCCTCACAGATATTATTAGGGTCTGGTCCATATCCTCAAAAATATTATTGGGGTCTGGTCCCCTTTAATTCATGCTACTGTAACATACATGTCTTTTACATATTTTCCTTGACAATACGCGCAATCTCCGAAGAGCGTTCACGTACAGTCAACATATCATACTTACTTCGTACTTATTAATTCATACATCATTTATACATCATATATATTCATACATACATCATTCCTACATCATATATATCAATCATAAATTTAAATACCACCTGACGCTACATGCAATATCCGATGATCGTTCACGCACAGTCAAGAAATCATCATTCATACATCATACTAAGCATACACTTACCACTTATGGTAAGTGTATTAACTATCACATCGAGTATGCACACAACCCCGAATACATAACAAGGAAGTGGGGCTAGAAACTCACCTGAACGTTATTACGTTCGCCGGTTATAGTTAATCCTTTCTTGAGCTGAGCACGACTAACTGTATAATCATATATATATTAAATACGGATCTAGCTCTTCTTATAATCTACTTAATTAATCTCACGTATCAAAGTCGGTTTTAATTCATTGGATTATTACCAATTAATTAATCGTTACTCGTTAGCCTTTAAAGGTATCTTTCAAAAATTATCAAAGGCGCAGGGTTATTATGTAATTATCTCATTATTTTCTATGTCCAGGGACTGTTCTTGTCATTTACTTAACTTCTAGTTCGTTTCTTATTCTTAACGAATTGGGTTACCATAACGAACTGGTTATTGTAACGAATTGAACCCTTTAACGAACTGGTCCTTTTGACGAATTAGTCCATATAACGAATTAGTCCGCGTAACGAATTGGATCTTCTAATTCGTTATCTCTTTTAGCGTATGGTCATAGCGAATCGGAAGCTAGTTCGTTATCTCATGCTTAGCGAACTTGAACACGAACTGAGTCTAGTTCGTTAGGTTAACTTTAACGAACTGCTTGGAGAATCACCCCTAATTCGTTAACTCCCCGCTAACTAATTAGAGTTAGGTCAGAGAATGTCAGGAACATTCCCTGACATTCCCTTTTACCTCGTACAAACTTTGGCGCCGCCTTTCCGGCGCCGTCGCCGGAAAAACGCGGCTTCGGTCGAAAAACGAGTTTTGACTCGTTTTTCACCGTTTTTCTCCCCGTTCGATCCAGATCTGAGCTAAGGTGATCCATAATCTCATCTTAGGTTCGGTTTATACCCGATTCCACCGGGATCTGGTGACTTAAACTGTTTATCGGTGGCGGCTCGTTGTTTCGTGACCATATATAACGGGTTTAAGTTCATACAACATCATACTATCATTGAATAGGGATCGGTTTTCTATCTTCGATCGGCTAGAGAAAAGGAGAGAAACTAGAGAGAGAGCTTAAGTGTGTGTTTTGGTGGTGTATGGAATATGTGTGAAATGAAATTAAATGGGTAATTATGACTTATATAATTATGGATCATGGGCTTAAGCCCATGGTCTTTCCTACTTCCTTCATAACCCAAGTCCATAACCCATATCCATTTAACCCAACACTAGCTCGACTCATAAACCGAAACTAGAAAAACGGGATGTTACATCTTCATAATGGGAATTTCTGACAAAGCCCCATAAGGCAAACCTTGGATGCCAATTTAAATGGCCATGCTTCTCCCATGAGGAATCTCTACTTTTTTATTTTATTTTGATGTATTTTGTTTCTTTTCGGTGTGTTTTCCCTATAAAAGGGGGTTTAGTTTCTAGTTGGAGACACGCTAATTCTTAGCAACTCCTTTCTTTCTGCAATCTTTTAAAATATTCATCTCATTGATAAAAACTTCAAGCTTTGGAGTTGTAACATCCCAAAATTTCTAAAAATAATATTAGTTATATTATTAATTATGGTGGGAAAGTTTACTCGAGATAATAGAGAAATGGTAAAGTAATAAAGGAAAGATAAGTAAGCTAATTAGAGAAAATTAATCATGGACCAAAAAGGAAAGATGGGCTTTAGGTCCATGGGCTTAAGGGAGTATAAATACCCCCTTAAACCCTAATCCTTTCCATTTCCATTCATTCCACACCATAGCCTACACCATAAACACACACATACTCCAATTTTGGCCGTGAGTAAGAAGAAGATCAAGGAATGAAAACTGAGCTTAGATTCTTATAAATCTTGGATAACCAATCAAGATACAAGATTAATATTGCATATCAAGCTAGCCGTGGTCTAGAAAACACGATCATGATCTTTAAAGTTTATGTTTTTAAGAATGGTTAGCCATGAACTTGAACCCTAGAGTAGATTGGGTATTGATAAGACATAAAGTCACAAACTTGATGATTACAATGGACTTAACGGACTTATGGTTATGTACGGTTCATAAAGGAGACCCTAGATCTAGCCTAACAAGTTTTAAAACTATAAAGGTGTAAGCTTTATACCTAAAAACGGGTTAGATCTAGATGATGTAATAATAACGGGTGTAAGACAGTCGAGAATAGTCAAAAAGGTTGTTAAAATTTAATGAAATGGGTACCTGAGCTGGGATAAGAATGATAATATGGAAACCAAAATTGGTTGAAAGCTAAAAGCATCAGGTATGGGGTTCCCGGTGAGTTCTCGGTCACGAGTCCCCATAGAGTTCTCGGTTACCTGAGTTCTCGGTCAAACGTGTGTTCTCGGTAACCTATGTTCTCGGTCAAACACATGGGTTCTCGGCTAAATATGGATTTCGGTCAAATATGGGTTCTCGGTCAACCTCGAGATCTCGGCTGAGTTCTTTGCCTTAGGGTTCTCGGCCAGTTATTGGCCTATGGTGGTCTGTGGGCCTGGACCAACTGAAACCAGAAGCCAAAATGATCAGTGGGCTTGAAACTAACTTGTTGGCCCATCTATATAAGTTAAATAAGCGAGCCCAACCTAGAGGAGTATGTTGGTTAGTTAAAATGCCAACTCAATTAATTATATAATTTAACAGTTAGCCAAGCTCATTTAAAGAAGGGATTAACCGTTAAAAGCTAACGCAAAAGGATCAAGGTGAGTTTCTAGCCCCACTTCCTTGTTATGTTTTTGGGGCTGTGTGCATACTCGATGTGAAGTTTGAATACACTTACCTTAAGTGGTAAGTGTATGCTATAATGTTAGTGTGATATATTCATATATGTTATGAATGGATGTCTTTTAGTGCGTGAACTATCTTCGGATATTGCACATGTAGACAGGGAAGACAACGTTAGTCGGTGTGTGAACGATATTCGGATATTGCGCGTACCGTCATTCGAGAATGATCCCCAAGTGGTTATTAGTGTGTGTAAATGTTGTGATGTGACTTGGTTATTATGTAAATGATGTAATGATATAAGGTGTGTTGTAGACAAGTAGAGGTAGGGAGTGATAGAAGTAGCAAGGGTCTAGTAAGGGTGTTAGTGGCATGACGATAGTACGTGGTAGGGTAAGCCTATGCGTGACTTCGTTATTAAAGTGGCATAACGTTGTTTGTTATTAAAGTGTCGAAGTGGCATAACGTTATTCGTTATTAAAGTGGCTAAGCTGTAGGGGTAAATAAGAGGTTAAGTGGTATGGTGAGCAGGTTAGATAGTGGACAATGTGTCTTTGGATACATATATAATGCTTGTAGTGGTCGTATGAGAAGTTGCTTGATTAACTAGAACTCACTCAGCGTAGCTGACTTTTAGTATGCACGCAGGTGAGCAGATAAACGAGTTAGCATGAGGATGGCACATGGCATGAATTGAACGGTTGGCATATGAAGATGGAAGAAATGATGTTTTAAATATAATGTTTTGTGTTATGGTATCAAAGTAAAGATTTAATATTTTGTACCGAATGCTTTAAGTTGACGTTTCTGCGAAAGTTTTAATTAACTATGATTATAAGAACTACGTTTATGAGTAAATCCGACGTTAAAGTAGGGCTACCGGGTTCGGGGCCTTACAAGTTGGTATTCGAGCAAAGTTTGAGAGATTTAAGCATCCTACATGCTTAGACTCGAACAAAGAATGAGATTTTGGTAAGAAAAGAAAGAAGATTCCAGTTCAAGATAGCTATGTGTCACTCAAGCAAGCTCAGTAACGGTAAAGTATGTTAAATAATGTATAAAGATGTTCGCTTAATTGTAAAGGAGGATACATGCAGGTTAGGGATAGGATTTCTTGATTGTTTGATTGATTAACTGTTTAACGTAGAAACTAGCACAAGTGAAATCATAAAGGGAAGTATGGAGAACCTGAGGAGTAATGCAAATAGTTAATTACACTTGATCAATGTTATTAACTACTTATCTAACGAATCATGTGCTAAATAATTCCCTGAGTGATGACGTTTGTGTTTTCCCTATTAGAATACGATGGCTGGAGCAAGAGAGGTTGATGGAACAGGAGGGTGTACGGGACGTCGTGGTAGGCCACAGGTGGTCCGAGAACCCTCTGTTGAATCAGCTGCTAACGCTGGGGGAGAAGAAAGTGTTGCTGAACGAAATCCGAGCAACAACGAAGGACATCAACTTGACCATGCTGTTCAAGCTGCCATTGTCCAAGCTGTGGCAACTGCCATGAAGGATTGGAATCCTGAGAAGTCTGCTGGGAGCCATGAAAGAACTGCTGGGAGATCAGGGGAGAATGGTAAGAAAGATGATGAGGGTGAGAAGGGTGACTCGAGCGAAGGACAATCTGTGAAGGTTGATGATAGGAAGAGAGGTCGAGGTGGGTGCAATTACAAGTCCTTCAAAGGATGTGACCCGCAAAAGCTGATTTGTCTAGGAGACGCAATCGCTACTCTCCAATGGATAACCACTATAGAAAAGATTATCTGAATTAGCGAGTGCCGTCCCAACCAAGCAGTGGGTTATGCCACTCAGTCATTTGGAGATGAGGCTATGTACTGGTGGGAAATTGTGGAACAAAGGAAGACTCGAGAAGAGATTAAGGAAATGAGGTGGGATGACCTGAAGGAGTTAGTGATGAAAAGGTTTTGCGCTGATGCTGATGGTGAGAGGGCCAAGATGAAGTTTCTGAATCTGAAAGCAGGCAAGATGACACACCGTGAGTGCACCACTGAATTCAAACGCATGTTAAGGCTGGTTCCTGACATGGTGAACACTGAGGCGAAACGGATCAAGTGCTACAACAGGGGACTTCCCCAGAATGTCTGCATGTTAGTCAGGGCTAACAAACCTGCTACCTTTGAGTCTGCAGTGGAGTTAGCAAAGGTGGTTTATGATGATCTGGCGGTGGATGATGTGGAAGTGGAAGATAAGGATAAAGGGAAAGGAACCAAACGGACGGCAGATGCCGTGGAGTATGCAGGGAAGAAGACACAGAAGATTTCAGGTAAGGAGACATGCAAAGTGTGCGGGAAAATGCACTTGGGAGAATGCAAGGCCTGTCTAAACCAGTGCTTCCAGTGCGGGAAGAAGGGACACATCTCTCGTGAATGCACCGAGGACAAGAAATGTTACAAGTGTGATAAGTTAGGTCACATAGCCAGAGAATGTGGAGAAACCGTGGAAGTGGAGGGAATAAGGGGAGACACATGAAAGGATGGTTTATCGGTCGTTGAGAAGGTTGCAGAAGAATAAGCGGCTCGTCACAGTTGTTTTATGTTAGTACTGTCAAGGGGTGTTTTATGTTACAGTTGAACCTATGTTTGATTTCCTTTTTACGTTTTATGAATGACTTGTGACTTCTTGTGATTTTGTAAGAATGACTTATGAATTATCTTGAGTGCATGTTGGTTATGATAAATAGTTGTGTGGTGGTAAAGCGTCGCCTTAGGAATTATGTAGGTTCCCAGCCGGATCTACACTGGAGTATCTCGTAACACGAGGGTGCGGAATCCCCTACGCATTCGATACGAGTGCTGTGACGATGAACACGTAAATCACACGTAAACACACGAGTATAAAGGAATACTTGTAATATTGCCAAGGTAATAACCAAAAGATCAAACACGTGACACAGAGAGTCACCAAAACCCAGCCGTCAAAGTTATTTCAAGGTAAGCCGAAGTTAGGAATATATAGCACAACAACTTCGCCTAACATGCTAGGCGAAGTTGTCCTAACTTTGCTTCCTTCTCAAGTTCGCTTAAACACAAATACAAACTAACAAGTTCAACACAATCAGAACAGTATAACGATTACAGACACAAATAAACACGAGATAAATGAACTACTGGCATCATGCACCAACAGACTCCCCCTTGACAGTAGCTTCATATCTCTAACATCTTTCTCGTGTCATGTAATCCAAAAATCACGTACCCACCGTGTTCAAGCATGAACGCCCTGTCTCACACAGACAGAGACCACCTTCTGGTACTTCTTTGCTTCGTCTTTCCACGCAGGAATATAGAAAATCTTCTTATCATTGAGTACCTGCAAATCAGCTTGAGACAAATTAACCAAGTGCATTGGATCATACACTCTTAGAATCTCCTGCTCGTCTTCTTCTTCCATCACTGCTTCAGCAGTTTGACAATCAACGTACCACCACTTGAGACCCTTCAATACATCCTTGGGCATAAGCTTCATTGGAACCTCTTTCAAACACCGAATTGGCTTGTACTTCATTATCATCCAGGGCTTGCCATCAGCCCGCCTTCCATGTTCCTTATCTTCAATCAGCTTCCCCTTTTGAGGCTTTAGTAACTCAAACTTTTTCTCTTTAACACTCTCCTTCCACACAATCTTTCCAACCCATCTTGCAAAATTATCATCACTTCTATTTATTAATCTCAACCGAGCCAAATCTTTTACATCGCACTCATGCAAGGTGTTGAGCGATCTCAATGCCTTATTAAAATACTGAACCCCATCATATCGCTTTATCACAAACAACTTCAACTATTCATCGTATAACCAGCAAATGATACCTTTCTTCGACTCAGCATAACCTTTGATATTGTAGCTTTTCTTGACCATTGTGGGTACCACTGGCTTCTTTGTCTTGAAGAATCACTGAGCACAGCCTTCTTTCCATCTTGGCTGTTCTTCCCATTCAGAATCACCTGACACATTTTCATCTTGAAATACCTTTTCTTGATCAACACCCGGAATATCGTGCTCAACACTATCATCAACTATCTCTCATTCCTCTAACCCACTTTCAATCTCTATATGTTCTCCGATTTTATCAATCTCACTAACTGTCAGCTCATCATCAGCCAATTCATCCTCCTCATCTACAACAACCATTGTCTCACCACCTGTACTGCCTGACGGTCTAGTAGACTCTCCCTGAGATGTGGAAGTCCCAAGATTTTGTTCAGTTCTTGGAAACTCACCACCTGCATCTTTATATGCATTGGGATCATTGTCTCTGTATTCTCTTTTCTTTGTTCTCAGCTCATCACCTTTGCAACTAGTCTCCCCCTGAGATGCTAAGAACTGCTTCAACTGATCAAACAGCTTACCATGCTCAACAAGCAGTGCAGTCTGAAGTTGATTCTCCGCCACCAGTCGATTAATAGCTTGTGTCTGAATAACGTTTACCCTTGACTGTTCAACCACACCCTTTCAAGAGACGCAATCCTCTCCGAATCAGACAAATTTGTATCAAAATCAAAATTTATGTGATAGGTATCCTGAGCTTACGGTGGTGGAATTTCCAAGCTTACAGGAATAGCAGATGTAGATTGAGTAGTAACTTGGGGTGGCATAGAGACAGATAACCCAGCAGTCGCTACCAGGATGGACTTAAAAAATCTAGCAACCACCTCTGATGGTGTAAGAGTAGGAGGTGGCAAAGAAACAATCTCCAGTGTTGATAACTGAACAGTAGACGGAGCAATACCATAGGATGAAGATACGGGCACCAAAGTTACACTCGAGACCACCGGCAATGCAACTGCTGAAGAAGCAGGTAACATAGACATACCAGATAACGATGGTGGAGAAAAATGAAAAACCCTTGACCTTTCACCAACTTTTGCCTTCTTTGATCTTCGTACCAAACGATACAAGTCTTCCTCAAAGTCTGATTCACTATCATCTGAGTCTTTCTTTCGTTTGCCATGGATTCGTTCTTGTCTGGCAAGAACTCGCTGTGCTTCAACAACATCATCAGTGGAGGAATCAGAAAAAGTCTCCTCAGAATCCCCCACAGAGGCAACAGACGGACCCACATTCACACCAGAAACTGCAGCAATAGAAGCTTGAAGTTCAGCAGGATCTACCGTAGCCATATTAAGGAAACCTTGCCCTCAAAAGGCAACTTCAAGATCAACCTGTTCTGCAGGAGCTGCAAATGGATCAACCACGGGTGCTTGTTGTACCATGGGTGGTGGTTGTATCACAGGAGGAGGTTGAGGGACAACAGCTTGTTGCGGAGCCGGATCATTAAACTCATCCTCCGGCGGAGCAACATAAGCAGGATTCACCAAATAACCAAACAACGCAGTGTGCCTTGGACGAAGTTCAGGCTTGCTACGAGCACTAGATGGCCTACACTGTGCAAAGATTCTCTTGTTTACACTTTCAACATAGAAAATAGGACGGCATTGTGGCAGATTAGGAGCAACATGATTGAGAATCATCTGTAAGAACCTTGGGTACATTAAGAACCGTTCTCGTGCCAATGCTCGTCGCTGACGATCGATCTCGTAAAATACCATCTGACTGAAACTATAAGGCTTATTGTAAGTCAGTGCTGCCATTGTAGATTGCATCATCGCACCCATACCATCTGTACTAGCCTTGCGACCAGACATGCACACAATCATCACGTGAATCAAAAACCTCCACTGATCCAATAGAAACCCCTTACGCTTTTGAGAATCGTCCAACGAACCTGAATAACCCATACGAACAAACACACCATTTCTAAAAGTAGCTGAAAAGTTAGTAGGGTCCTTAGTCATCTCAACCCCAAACTGTAACACTTCCCTGATCTGATTTGCTGAGAAATGTACCACCTGATTGTTAACGGTAGCACGCATCACTGGAAGTTCAACCCGACAGTCATATTCAACTGTCCTCCAAAAGTCTTCAATGTTCGGTAAAGATATCGATAGAGTAGTTGTAATGGCATGAAAGATACGTGAGCGAATAAGAAATGAAATGATCTCACGAAAGTCATCAGTTCCACGACCATCCGGATCCAAGGTGATATACATGTTATGTCCCGGAAAGAACTGTCTCTTATCACCGTCTCCTTCGTCACCACCAGTGCCACCAGCACCTACCACAGTAGCCATATCTGCACAAACAACGAGTTAAGTCAGACAAGTATGGCAACAGATTACAACTTCACTGATTATGAGTTGGCCGAAGTTGTAGATGCAGCAAAGTTACTAAGTTCGTTTGAATAACAACTTTGCTTGGAAAGTAAAACAAATACACATATCAATACACAAGAATATAGTAACAAGTAAGGCAGATGATGCAAGATTAAAGTGTCTATGCAGCGAAGTTATACTGATAATGAAGTTAGATTAACTTCGCCCTAGACATAACTTCGCCACATAAACTGTGAATCTGAAAATCCCAGTTAGTTTGAAAGATGAACAATCAGAAGACGATCACCAGTATACAATAGTGCGATTAAGAGTTTAAACAACCAATTAACATCACAGCAACCTCCAATCAATCATGAAAACGGCTTCAAGGGTTTTCAAAACAAACCGAATTAAAACGGACAGTTTGTACCAGATTAACACACAAAATATAAGAATTATGACACAATAAAGGCCAACAAACCTCGATAGCAAACGAAAAAGAGATTAATGTGAGGTTTGATTCAAATGATAAGTTCGTCGAGGGTTTAGAGAATAAAAGTTTGACCAATTTTGACCACCGAGCCCCTTATATAGTTTTGGAAAACCCCAGGGGCGAAGTTAGGTTAACTTCACCCTATAGTCAACTTCGCCCCTTAGTTAAGTTCGCCCGTAGCAAAAATAAAATTTGAGAAATAAACGATCAAAAGCAAGCAACCAAAGTTTTTTAATAAAGTTAAAACATAAAGCAAGATACATAACTAAAGGTAAATCAATAAGTAAACGGGATCAAATTTCAGTCTTGCAGAAACCCAGCATGTTTTTAGAATAGATCCGAATAGGAACCATACAAATTAAGAGGCTGTCACACAGATCCATGTTCAGCGTTATTATGACATAGAGAAACAGGTTGTAGGCAGGTATATGACTCAGTATGGTTTTCATTGCTTCTGTGATACTGATTAAGTTCGATTAAGCTCAAAATTTAGATGGACATCACTTGAGAAATTGTGATGCCTCCTATCTATTCTCAAGGCGTATTTGGCTTTCCACAGATCACCCCGATTTGACTTCGACCCGTAGTGTATGATCAAACAATCTTTAAGTGTCGACTCTCTGACCTTTCTGATACTTTGAATATGCTTTCACTATTCTAAGTCAATGCCTCTTCCTTGATATATTTGAGAGCCAATAATCTTTGTAAGACTCAACGATAAACAATTTTTTTATTTTGTAACGAATGCCTGCAAGTCCCGAATCTGGATCACTACAGAAAACTAACTCAATCTTCATGGGGGATCAAGACACTCACGGGCTCCTGTATGACTGGGTAATCACTTTTCTACCTATCATTCAGAGAGATATATGTGGAGACATGCACAAATCAAAATGAATCTCCACAGCAAATCGAGTCGTTTTAGTTTGTATCACATCTACTTTTACGAACCATAGAAAGCTACCATAACATACAATGACTGTTCTAGAGTCTTTTAGGCCTAATTACTTCACCGGTTAGGCACACAAAATCTGTTTATCTATCACTTTCCAAGGTTGGATCAATTTTCATATATAACACCAATATTTAAACTTATTTCGAAGTTACAGACTGAAAAGATATATCATTTCCCAAAATTTTTTTTAATTCAGACGCCCCGATCAAGTCAAAATCTTTAGGTAAACGGCTATCCTGAAGATCCAGTAGATCAGCAGGACCAACCACATATAAATATGTGTCCTTCCGACTAAGTATGATCGACTAATTTTCAGCGAAGGAATAAAATTCATCATAACCGCCCCGGTCACTTTCAGTTGTTAGGTTAATGGCTATCCTTATAGTTTACACGTAGACTTAAGGACCAAACATATTCAAGAATATGTCCTTCAAACTTAAGCTACCGACATAGTTTTCAACGATAGTGATGTTTTTTTATATTAAAAAAAACACAAGGAAAACAAGGTTACTAGGGATTGATCATCCCATTAAGCTCAACCAGGTTTTGAAAATGGGACCGGTCAAACGCTTTTGTAAAAAGATCGGCAAAATTATCCAGTGAATCAACCTTTTCAAGAATAATTAATTTCTTCTCAGCACAATCCCGTATAAAATGATGACGAATGTCAATATGCTTAGTTTTACTATGTTTAATAGGATTGTTAGTTACTAAGATTGCAGCAGTGTTATCAATGCAAATAGGAGTTTGAGTGAAATTCAGACCATAATCGCGCATTTATTGTTGTATCCATAAAACCTGGGAACAACAGTTCAATGCTGCCATGTATTCTGCTTCGCAAGTGGATATGGCTACAGAGGTCTGCTTCTTGCACTGCCACGACACCAATCTTCCTCCAAGAAACTGACATCCACCGGTGGTTGATTTCCTGTTTTGATTACATCCTCTATAGTCAGAATCGGTGTATGCTACCAGATCCAGTTCACCTCCTTTGGAGTACCAGAGACCCAACTTACGCTTTCCTTTAAGGTACCGCAAGATCCTCTTCACTCCCTTCATGTGCAATTCCTTCAAGTTGGCCTGAAAACGAGCACAAAGACAAACTGCAAACATAATGTCAGGTCTAGAAGCAGCTTGATACATTAAAGAACCTATAATTGCCCGATACTGAGTGGGATCCACATCTTCATCACTGTCGGAATCAACACCCAGTTTGTGGTTGACGCAGATTGGGGTGTCAAACGGGGTACTATCGTCCATCTTAAAGCGCTTAAGTACATCGTTAAACATACTTACTTGATGAATGAACATGCCATCCTTCTTCTGATCACCTGTAATCCCAAAAATAAAGTTAATTTGCCCATGGTGCTCATCTCAAACCTTTTCTTCATGACTGCTTCAAACTCCTGACACATAGAAATTCGTGAGGCAACAAAGATAATGTCTTCCACATAGACCTGGACGAGAAGAAAATCACCCCCTTTTCTTTTTACAAACAAAGTACTGTCGATCTTCCCTCTCTCAAACCCGTTCTCTAGCAAGTAATCTGATAGAGTTGCATACTAGGCTCGAGGTGCCTGATGTAGACCATATAATGCTTCGCTGAGTTTACACATGATCAGGAAAATCTGGGTCAGGGAAACCTGGAGGTTGTTCTACATATACCACCTCATCGACTTTACCATTAAGAAACGCACTTTTAACATCCAGCTGGAACACTTTCATCTCTTTGTGTGCAGCAAATGCCAGGAACAGTCGAATTGCCTCCAATCTTGCAACAGGAGCAAACACTTCGTTGTAGTCGATTCATTCATGTTGATTAAACCCTCTGACTACCAATCTTGCCTTGTTGCAAATGATTACTCCCTTCTCATCTCGTTTACACTTGAATACCCACTTAGTACCAATAGCATTCACATCTTCTGGTTTTTCAACTAGCTGCCATACTTCCATTTTTTTAAACTGAGCCAGTTCTTCCTGCATGGCTTCAACCCACGAGCTATCCTTCAGTGCCATTTGATAATTCTTTGGTTCTATCTGACTGATGAAACAGGCGTACAAGCATTCATATATAATACAAGTGTCTTTAATGCTTGCGTACACACATGTGTTTTCATCCAAACTTCTTCTAGTATGTACACCATCAGAAGAATTAACAATCACATTTTCTAAAGGATGATCCTTCTGAACTCTGGTAGTTTGTACCGGGCCAACTTCCAGATCGTTCTCAAGATTTGAATAGAGTTCATCTGAGTGATGTTGAGTGTGAAATGGGTTGAAGAAATCTTCTTCAGTCGAGACAGATGGAGTATCAACCGCACTTGACGTGATAGGTTGACTTTCATTATATTGGGGACGTTGCACAATGGGTTCCTCTTCGTTTAACAACATCTGAGGGGCCATCTTCTCATCTATGTCTGCAAAATCCAAGTAAGGCACATTAAAATATTTGAATAACTTATCATAGTCGAAAGCCTCTGCTGGTCCCATGCTAGGCCTTGGTGATTTGTAACTAGTAATGTTAGTGTTACAGACCACTTCAACCTTGCTGTTTGATAAATTAAAGACCCTTCTGTTGGGTGTCCCAACCACATAGCCAACTAAAATACCTTCGCCAGCTTTCTCACCAAATTTAGAGTTAGTCTTTAATATAGAACATGGGGACCTGAAAGGTTCGAGACCTTTCAGATTTGGCTTTCTACCATGCATAAGTTCATAACAGGTTTTATTTTGATATTTTAACAGTTAAAACATGATTAAGGATATAACAGGTCGTAGCAACAGCCTCAGCCCAGAACACCACTGGAAGTTTAGCGTCTGCTAGTATAGTTCTGGCGCCTTCGATTAGAGTTCTGTTCTTCGTTTCAGCTACTCCATTTTGTTGCAGAGTATATGGTACGCTATACTGATGTTCTATCCCTTTCTAGAAACAAAACATCTCCATTTGGCAGTTCTTGAACTCTGTTCCATTGTCACTTCTGATGAACTTTACTTTTCTCCTAACAATATTTTCCACTTTGGTAATCAAGTTAATTACCAACTGAACCGTTTCATCTTTTGCCTTCAGAAAATAAACCCATGAGTACCGCGAGTAGTCGTCAGTTATTACCAAACAATACGACGTTCCTCCTAGACTCTTGACATTTATGGGACCGAAAAGATCCATGTGGAGAAAATTCAAAGTGCTGACAATAGAGTTGAATTTCTTGGAGTGACGTGGCGTCTTGTGCTGCTTTCCTTTCTTGCATGATAAACATTGGTCTTCAAAGTTGAAGTTCTTTAGAGGAACCCCAAGTACCAGCCCATTTTTGACAATGTAGTTCATCTTACGAAGGTGAAGATGACCCATTCTTCGATGCCACAGTTCTGACTCAGACTCTCTAGCTTTTGACAGAAGATATGACTCTTCCGTCGCCATCTCGGTTGACCGCATGTCCATTACATATGTGTTCTTTTCTCTTGGAGCCTTCATCACAATCCAGGTTTTAGGAATCTTGAAACCAGGATAAAGCACGAGTGCCTCATCTTTTGTAAAATGGAAGGTATATTCTTTGTCACAAATTTGAGAGACACTCAAAAGATTGTGCTTTAGCTCTTCCACAAAATTTACTTTCTCCAACTTGATTCTTCCATTAGTAACAGTACCAATAACAGTAATTCTTCCTCCACTTTCTCCTGCAAAACTAACTCTTCCTCCTTGAACGGTCTTCCAATCACGTAACAATTTCTTGTTACCAGTCATGTGCCGGGAACAGCCACTGTCAACAACCCACATATTGTTTATAGACCTGCTCGACTGTTCCTGCATAGTTAAAGAAAAGAATTAAAAACGGGGGACCCAAGACCTTCTAGTCTTGGGTCGATCAAACCCGTTATCCGGCATCCAGTACCTAGGATGCCCAATGTTCTGTTGAGAAAAGTTCCCATTTGATCTAAAAGGAAAATTTCTAGATGACTGGCTATGAGGCCATCCAAACCTTCTTGAATTTATGGAATCATAATTGTTGGTTCGGTGGTTCTCTGGGAAAAAACAAGATTGGTTTCTTTGAAATCTTGGATTAGTCCAACGATTGAAGTTTGAAGTGTTAGCATTCTTACCAGAATAATATTTAGTATTCGTTTTATTCTCAGTTTCAGTAGGCCTCATATTTCTAGATTTTCTTTGTTTCAGAGGACAGTCATTGACGAAGTGTCCTAATCTGTTGCATCTAAAACAACTTCTGTTCGAACTATTCGTCTTCTTTTGAACATTCGGATCAAAGGTTGCTTTAGATGATAAGGTTGTGTTACTATCAGTTTATCTCACATATGGTGGAACAAACGGGTTTAGGGAAGATTTCTTTTCATCAAACACGTAATCCTCTCCACGTTTTAGTAACACGACCTCATCTTTCATTTTACCAGATTTAGACGATTTGTCCGAATTCGATGAGACAGAACTTGTGACATTAGAACTTGTCTGACTCGCTTCACTCTCATTAACTTCGGTATTTTTAGTAGTGACTCTGATTGGAACTGTCTGATTCATTCCAACGTTCACAGATTGCTGATTACTAGGATTATAAGTATAGTTATTATTATATGGTGGTGGAACTTCTGTGAATCCAATTCCCCCTTTGTTAACTGGGGAACGTTGAACACTTAGAATATTGTCCAGCATAGCAGAAGAATTTCTAAATTGTTCAATTTTCCTGTTCAGTTCCACTACTTTTACCTGGAAATCAGCTATCTGTTTGTCCTTTTCAGCTATTAGTTTGGTCTTTCTTCTAACACTTCATAGCTAAGATCAATTACTTGTATTTTTTCAGCTAGGGTGGCCAGGCTTCTGATGTCTTTTTCACTAGCTTTTATTTTTACAGAGTAGCTATTTTCTTTAGTTTTAGAATAGTGATGTTCTTCTTTTAATTTTTTTGATTCAATATCAAAACTAACAATCTGATCATTTAACGCTTTCAATTGATCAGGCAGTTTCTCACATTGTTCACAATGTGATTCAGAACATACCTCTGAGAGCTGATCGTTCACTTCTGCCATGTATGCTTGATTCTCCACTGACTCTTTGTCACATCTTCCAGTTTTGATGTTTACCAGATTTGCCTGTTCGATCACCTTCTCAACTTGTATATTCCAGTTATACCCACAATTCTGCTGAGATACCATAGCCTTGATTTCATTTCCACTTCCATTATGTTGAGTAGGCCTGTTCTGACTTCGTTCGACTTGTTCATTTGTACATTCTCTAGCAAAGTGGCCATTTCGTTGACAATTGTTGCAACGAACCTTTGACTTGTCAAACCCCGGTCTCTCTCCAACGAACTTTCTACCTGTTTTCTTCATAAATCTCTTCACCCTTCTCACTATCATAGACATCTGCCACTGCAGATCCATTTCTTCCATGTCATCAGCGTCTATCTGATCATAGTCCTCATCCAAGGTTGCAGGGTCGACTATTTTTTCTTTGATGTAGTTCTCATAAGAGGCAATGAATGAGGCATAGAGAGCAAATTGTTGTTCAGCTGATTTCACACTCATAGGAATTTGTGAGTAACTCTTGTTAGAAGCACTGGATAAGAAATTACCAGCTAAGGATTGAGACTTTGAGGTACTACTTCCACCTGCTATAAAACATATGTCACCATCCATATTAAGTACCACATGACCATCTTGAGCGGAGTTTTGTTCTCCCCCCCCCCCCGAGTAGTAGGCAGTCGATTCTGTTTTCGAACTTGAGTTTGGAGAGCTTTTAGCACCATACATTCCCGGATCCTGAACCTGATAAGTTGACGTCTCCTTTCGAAACATGTTAAGTTCAAAATTATGTAACTTATTAACCACCTTCTCCAAGTCAAATTTCTCAAATTCCTTATCTTCTCTCATCAGAATTGTGTACATTTCCCATTTTGGTGGGAGAGCATCAAGAAGTTTTTCAACTATCTCTTTTTCCATGTATTCAATGGAGTAGTTATTCAACTCGGTCATCAAGTGATAATATCGTGTGATGATGTCATCAAGTGATTCATTTTTCATATATTTGAATACAGAGAATTGAGTTTTCAGCAGCTTCGTCTTGGAGGTACGAATCCCAACGTTTCCTTCATAGCGATTCTCCAGTGCTTCCCATAGTTCTCTAGAGGTTTTATACTTTTTGAAAGTACGAAGAATCTCTTGTGGTAGTGCCATTGTTATGGTTGCATGTGCTTTACTTTCTGCTTCGTACATTTTCTTTTCATCGTCCTCCATCTTATTGTACTTCTTAATTTGTTCACGACCTTCGAACTCAGTAGTCGGTGGAATGTTACCATCTTGAATGCAGACCCACATTTTTGCATCTTGATATTTCACATACTATTCAAACCTATCATTTCATGCAACGAAATCAGTACCTTTAAGCAGTTTTGAAGCTTTAGTTGCTGAACCAACTTCAACTTCCATCTTTACAAGTTCTGTGATGTTTATCGAAGTCATACTTGAACGAAACAAGACCTAGAATTCAAAAACAATATTCTGTGAACAGTGAACAGCGATAACTTCGCTAGACACCAACTTCGCAGACCTTATAAGTTCGCAGACCTTACAACCTCGCTTATCAAACAAGTTCGCTGACCAGACAACTTTGCTGACGAGACAACTTCGCTGACCAGACAACTTCGCTGACCATACAACTTCGCTGACATGAAAACTTCGCTGAAACCCTATATCTTCGCCAAAAACCCTAGTTCGGGTGTCGACAACTTCGCCTAATGAACGGCTTGTTTTTGCAGGTTTGACGCGGCTGATTTTGAAGGTTGCGAGAGTGAGGGGAAGGTGCAATCGATGAGTATTGTAGAGAAACTGACAAAGGAGGGGTATCTCAATGTAAAACAGTTCCGTGAATAGTCTAACGGAGCAATTTTAACACTCGTGTGATAATTCCGAACCACAATCACGAGCAAAAGCTCTGATACCAATTGTAGGTTCCCAGCCGGATCTACATAGGAGTATCTCGTAACACGAGGGTGCAGAATCCCCTACGCATACGATACGAGTGCTATGCCGATGAACACGTAAATCACACGTAAACACACGAGTATAAAGGAATACTTGTTATATTGCCATGGTAATAAACAAAAGATCAAACACGTGACAAAGAGAGTCACCAAAACCCAGCCGTCAAAAGTTATTTCAAGGTAAGCCGAAGTTAGGAATATATAGCACAACAACTTCGCCTAACATGCTAGGCGAAGTTGTCCTAACTTCGCTTCCTTCTCAAGTTCGCTTAAACACAAACACAAACTAACAAGTTCAACACAATTAGAACAGTATAACGTTTACAGACACAAATAAACACGAGATAAATGAACTACTGGCATCATGCACCAACAAATTAGCGTTATTATATAAGACAAGGTTCCCCGGGAAGACGAGACGAGACTTGGTACATCGAGGGCCTCATGGACAAGCAACCTTAATAGCTAAAACACATGATCACCGCTCGATGATTGCAAGTCAGGTGTAAGAATGATAACCCATAAAGCGAAAGCGATTCAATAAAGTGTGTGAATATAAGAAGGGTTCCTTTTACGAGAAATAAGTTAGGTTTCGGGGACGAAACCTCTTTAGGGGGGGGGGAGACTTGTAACATCCCAAAATTTCTAAAAATAATATTAGTTATATTATTTAATTATGGTGGGAAAGTTTACTCGAGATAATAGAGAAATGGTAAAGTAATAAAGGAAAGATAAGTAGGCTAATTAGAGGGAATTTATCATGGACCAAAAAGGAAAGATGGGCTTTAGGTCGATGGGCTTAAGGGAGTATAAATAACCCCTTAAACCCTAATCCTTTCCATTTCCATCCATTCCACACCATAGCCTGTCCATAAACACACACACACACACACACACACACACACACACACACACACACACACACACACACTCCTATTTCGGCCGTGAGTAAGAAGAAGATCAAGGACCAAAAACTGAGCTTAGATTCTTATAAATCTTGGATAACCAAACAAGATACAAGATTAAAATTGCATATCAAGCTAGCCGTGGTCTAGAGAACACATCAAGCTAGCCATAATGTCACAAACTTGATGATTAAAATGGATTTAACGGACTTATGGTTATGTACGGTTCATAAAGGAGACCGTAGATCTAGCCTAACACGTTTTAAAACTATAAAGGTGTAAGCTTTATACCTAAAAACGGGTTAGATCTAGATGATGTAATAATAACGGGTGCAAGACAGTTGGGTATAGTAAAAAAGGTTGTTAAAATTTAATGAAATGGGTACCTGAGCTGGGATAAGAATGATAAGATGGAAACAAAAATGGGTTGAAAGCTGAAAGCATCAGGTATGGGGTTCTCGGTGAGTTATCAGTCACGAGTCCCCACAGAGTTCTCGGTTACCTGAGTTCTCGGTCAAACATGTGTTCTCGGTAACCCTGTGTTCTCCGTCAAACACATGGGTTCTGGGCAAAATTTGGATTTCGGTCAAATATGGGTTCTCGGTCAACCTCGAGATCTCGGCTGAGTTCTCTACCTTAGGGTTCTCGGCTAGTTAGTGGCCTATGGTGGTCTGTGGGACTGGCCCAACTGAACCCATAAGCCAAAATGATCAGTGGGCTTGAAACTAACTAGTTGGCCCATCTATATAAGTTAAATAAGCGAGCCTAACCTAGAGGAGTATGTTAGTTAGTTAAAATGCCAACTCAATTAATTATATAGTTAATTAACAAATATATATTTAACAGTTAGCCAAGCTCATTTAAAGAAGAGATTAACCGTTAAAGGCTAACGCAACAGGATCCAGGTGAGTTTCTAGCCCCACTTCCTTGTTATGTTTTTAGGGCTGTGTGCATACTCGATGTGACGTGTGAATACACTTACCTTAAGTGGTAAATGTATGCAATAATGTTAGTGTGATATATTCATATATGTTATGAATAGATGTCTGTTAGTGCATGAACGATCTTCGGATATTGCACATGTAGATAGGGAAGGCAACGTTAGTCGGTGTGCGAACGATCTTTGGATATTGCGCGTACTGTCAATTGGGAATGATCCCCAAGTGGTTATTTGTGTGTGTAAATGTTGTGATGTGACTTGGTTATTATGTAAATGATGTAATGATATAAAGTGTGTTGTAGACAAGTAGAGGTAGGGCGTGATAGAAGTAGCAAGGGTCTAGTAAGGGTGTTAGTGGCATGGCGATAGTACGTGGTAGGGTAAGCCTATGCGTGACTTCGTTATTAAAGTGGCATAACGATATTCGTTATTAAAGTGGCAAAGTGACATAACGTTATTCGTTATTAAAGTGGCTAAGCTGTGGGGGTAAATAATAGGTTAAGTGGTAGGGTGAGCAGGTTAGATAGTGGACTATGTCTCTTCAGATACGTATATAATGCTTGTAGTGGTCGTATGATAAGTTGCTTGATTAACTAGAACTCACTCAGTGTAGCTGACTTTTAGTATGCACGCAGGTGAGCAGATTAACGAGTTAGCATGAGGATGGCACATCGCATGGATTGAACGGATGACATCTGAAGATGGAAGAAACGATGTTTTAAATATAATGTTTTGTGTTATGGTATCAAAGTAAAGATTTAATGTTTTGTAACGAATGCCTTAAGTTGATGTTTCTGCAAAAGTTTTAATTAACTCTGATTGTAAGAACTGCGTTTATGAGTAAATCCGACGTTAAAGTAGGGTTACCGGGTTTGGGCCTTACAGGAGTCACTGGTGTATCTTATCATCCTTATCATTCTTGTGCAAGTAAGAACTTCTTATTTTTTTATATTCTATCATAAGTTAATAAACATCATGATGGGCTAAGCCCATAAAGTATTGAATCATGGCATAAAACACCCCTTTAAGAAATGGTTCTAATATTACTTAACTAATAATTAAGTAAAGGTTAAAGTAATTTACTGGCCAAGTTAAAATTATAAACTAGCAGTTAGTATGTATGGAAACTCTGTCCGTATGGTTAATTTGTTGTTAGGACGTCTTTTATTCCTTACAAACTACCTTGACGGCTAATTATTTTGTAAAATAACTAAATATTATTGACGGTTTATTACTTTGTAAAATAAAATCTAATGTCCGTGATTACTCTATAGTAACATGGTATCAGATTCTTAGATATAATCCCAGTAATTATATTTATAAACTTGCTTGCCACCTGTCTCGGGATATACGAATTCCCTTTCCTTTAAGGTGTGTAATCCCCATTTTTGTGGCGATATAATTGATTTTATAAATTTTTTTCTAAAATTATACATATTTTTCTCTCTTTCCCCTTGGTAAAAATGTCTTATTTCTGCTGTTTCCGTAAGCTGCAAAATATTTTCATAGTATTTTCGTGTTTTATAAGACGATGCTTCATATGAAGCCAACTCAATATATTTTTGCATAAGAACCCATGGATTATCAAAAAATTCAACATCTTCTTGATTTAAAAGAATTATTTTCTTTTGCCTCTCGGTTATGAACCAAGAATTTTCCTCATCGTTGTCTTGGGCTACATAGGCATAAGTAGGAGCTTTTGAAGCTTATTCTTCTCTTTGAGCCTTTATCATGGCCATGACCTTTTCGTATAATGGGTCATTTGGATCAATTTGAATTTCAGTATCATTTGTGTTGTTATGAACGACACTTGAGCTAGAAGCAATATTTGAAGCTATGAACCTTCTTTTACCCATTTGAGCTAGGATTATGTCCTGCCTATTACTAATACTTCTGCCTCGTCCTCTATTAGGAGAGCCTCTTCCTCTTCCTCGAGGAATCATTCATGAAAACACAAAATTACACCGAAGAGATTATTTTCTCTTTTTCTATTAGGATTTTTATCCTTCCATAGAGTCATGCATTATTTTATAATAAAGTCCTATGGACTTTTCTTTATTTTATGGATGAATAGTGAAATCATCTCGTATACTAGAGATTCTTTCCATTTCGTCTCTTATAATTAGACTATGTAGGTTTATATCCTGTGATATATTGTTAAATAAGATTTTTAAAGAACCTTTGATTTTGATTTTTCTCCTCATTTATGTATTCTCTGGAATGAAAATCAGGAAGACTATTATAAGTTCATTTCTTGTATAGAATTTCGAAGTCAAATGGGGCTAGCTGTGATTTCCATTTGGAAAACATTTGTTTAGAAACATCATGTTTAAAATCCTTTTTAAACATGAATCTAGCCGCTTAACAGCCAGTTTTTATTACAAACTTTTGGTTATATAAGTCATCTTGAAATTTTAAAACACATTTTAAAATTGCCAAAATTTCATTAGCTATAGTAGCATAATTTTTTTGACTGTCAGATCATTTTCCCGAATAAAATCTAACAAGATATTCTTGTTTAGTTTTAGGAGAGATTTGGTTTAGTATCCCTCTAAAACCTATATCTGAAGCATATGTCTCTACCACCTTATCTCAACTTGGATTAGCAATGGTTAAGCATGGGAGGTTAGAGACTTTTTGCTTTATTTTCACCATCGCTTTTGTATGATCCTCACCCCATGGCTTAGGATTCTTCTTTAATCTATCATATAATATGGACGAATCCTTTGCCAGATCTTGGTAATTGGAGCAATATAATTCAAACTTCCTAAAAACCTTTGTAATTGAGTTTTATGAATAATTTTGTCACCGAATTTGTTTGCAAATTCTATACTTCTATTGATAGGAATTATTTTCCTTTTTCAATCATATGTCCCAAAAACCTAACATTTGTTTGAGATAACATCATTTTTTACTAGAAATAACTAGTCCATTTTTTTATAATAATATTTTTAAATAAATTTAGATGCTTAAAATGAGTTTCAATATCTTTTGAAAACACCAAAATATCATCTATGTAAACAATTATAAAATTTGAAAAAGGAATGAATATGTCATTCATAATTTTTTGAAATTCCGAAGGCGCATTTTTAAGACCAAAAGGCATAACATTCCACTCATATTGATCAAAAGGAAAATTAAAAGGCATTTGGATGATCATTACATATATCATTTGTAAATTGGCTCTTTAAGTGTTTAATTTTTGATAATTATTAAGGATTTTTTAGGCTTTCTTCAATTGTATGAGTATTTATTTCTTTTTTATGGAAATTAATTTGGCTAGTCTTTGCTTGTATTAGTATTTAATTTATCATTTTCTCAATTGGTTGAGTTATGAACTCAAAGTAAAGGTTTTTTCCATTATATGTCGATGTGAACCCTTTTTTGTTGACTTCCTTTATTGGTAATATCTTTGATAAAAAAGGAGTTCCTAGTATAACTTCATGAGATATATTTTTAACTAGCAAGAATGAAGTAGCAATACATTCTCCATTGTTGCATATTTTTGCTTTTGGAAGTTTGTATTTTACTCCCATATCTTGGTGGTTTGCTGTCCGAAGGATATGTGTGGTTTTTTCAAAATATTTTGTTGGTATAAGTCATTCTCTTAAACAATTTAAGTCAGTGCCTGAATCTATTAGAGCGATAAAATCCTTTTTGAAATTGTTCTCAATTAGTAAAGTTATTTTTACTAGCCATTTTTGAGAAATGATATTTTCTATAATATGAATATGTTCATCTTCTTCAATGAGACGAGGAAATATCTCTGAATAAGTAGGGGATTTGTTTGAAGTCTCTCCTATAGTATTATAAATACTAGTTTTTTGAAGATCTAGGATTCTTTTTTCAAAGTCATGACCTTGTTTTTTCAAATTTACTATTTCCCCTTTTAACTTTGTGACTTCTATCTTTAAATCTTCAGGAGTTGAAGAATTATGTTTTTCATTATTCAATCTGGTCATGGACTTGTTTCATAGTATAAGGACATTCTGGTTCTTTACAATATCATCTTTCTTTTCTTCTTCTTGATAAATTATATCAAGGATTTTTATCTTTTCTTCGGGATCTCTTATCCTTTTAAGAATATCTTCTAAAGTTTTACTATTTATAACATTAAGATTACTTTCATTAATATCATTATCTTGGAATTGGGATATGGTTTTATAAATCTCATCATCCAACTTTTAATTTTTACAACAATTTTCGCAGTCTTCAGGGCTCGAATTTGGTTCAGAATCATAATCGGTAGATTCTTCTGTTTCAAAAATTATACATAAAATTCTTCTTTTATATTTTCTTCTATATTTAGGTTATTAATTTTATTTTTCATGTTCTTTCTCGGGTAGCATTTATTTGCTTTATGACCCTTACATATATAACATGTTGGGGTCCATTCTTCTTTTCTTTTTGACTTCCTTCTATAACGTTTTTCCTTTCTTTTAGCAACATATTTTATCTCTAGAAGCCTGTTTATAACTTTTATAAGTACTTTGTTCTTTATTTTCGTTTTTTACATTCCATTCCAAATTGCTCACAGAATTGACCTAGTTGTCTTTTTTCCGTTATATTTTGTTTTTTTATTTGGTGATTCAGTTTTAGTTCATTGCATAAGGCTAGACCTTCTTGAACACAAACCCCTATGAGCCTTCCATAAGTATAATTTTCATAAGGGATTTGAATACTATCCACTCTAAGAGTTTTTCTTACTCTTTCGGCAAATAAAGGTGGAAGACCATCAACAAATTTTGACTTCCAATGAGAACTGTTATTCTCCGGGAGTTCATAAACTCTGCCTAAGAAAACATCATTATACCACCTGAATGATGTCAGGGTAGTACATCTTAGACGATTTAATAAAGTTCTTATAGTTTCAAAATTATCTGACCGTCTTCTAGTAAAATGTTCTATAATTGTGAGTATTAAAGTCTAAACTACATCAGAAACATTTTGGCCATCTTCCGTTTTAATATGGTTATAAATATGAGGTTGATTTTCGGGTTTAATATAATTATTCCACCAACCTTTTAGTTGTCCTGTAAACCCTGCAATTATCATCTTGCATACAGTAGTGTCATTATTCTGATTATTTTTTTCTATTGTAGTGATATAGTCTAAAAGATAAATGCTATTATATAAATATTTCCAACATTTTCTTGTATTTTGAGCCCGGTTTTTATTAAATATATTTCTATTTGGCTCATAATTGGATTTTAAAGATTAAATTTTTAAATGAGCTAAATTAAAGTATTTATGCTAAACTTGAGACCACAATGGCATCAAAGTAATAATTGGTGGATTAAATGGGCACATATTTTGTGGAGTTTCATGTTCACATGCTTATTAAAAGATAAAATTTCACGTTAACCATGCTCCAATTATTTATGAGTTTTAATTCTTTACAAAGTGTGAGAGATCTCGTTGAACTATTTCAAATTGACTTCAAATTTTACAAGACATATGAGATGGGCCCACAAGAAATAAAAAAAACCCTACAAATATATATATATATATATATATATATATATATATAAAGAGACAACAAAGACGAATGAAGCTCAAGTGAGGTTAATATCAAAAAGAAAAGAAGAAGATATATTATAAATATTGAAAGGCTACGTGGAGTTGGGAGCCGGCTGAGGTGGACATAAGTCAAAGGAAGCAAAGAATAATAATTAGACAATTCTTTGGAGTGGCAGCTATTGTACAACAGAGGGTATATTACGAGTGAAAGAATAAAAAAACAAGAATTAAGGTCATCATTTGAGCAAAATAGAAGAAACAAAAGAAATGAGAAGCTCACGTGAAGGTCCAACAAAAAAGAAAGCAAAGAAGAATATAATATATATTTTTGGTGAGCTGCTGTCTATCCCTCTTTTATTAATTTTACAATGAACAATAATAAACTATATATTATTTTTGTTTCGTACTTTATTATGAGTTGCTAAATACTTTTACACTACCTAGGTTTTGGTTGAGTACTATTTTATATTAATGGTTTGACAAACTATTATTTGACATTGGTTGATTTGGTATTATGGTAAATGTTTTTAATTGGTTTGGTCATAATATTTTTGAGTAGTTGAATCTAGTTTATTATTTTAATAATTATTCCACTTGTGTTTAATAGTTTTTTTTGGTGATTGTTAGACACATGATTAGGTTGTTTAATATGTGTTTTCAACTTTTTTGCGGTTTATGGTCAAAATAATTGTAGGAATAATTTATAAAAGTTTATTAGATTTTATTGTTCTTTCACTAGAGAGGCCGGGGGTCAATTTAGTGCTGTTCCATCTCTTCTTTTGCGGGCTTGGTTAATTAAAAATACCCTATTTATTTGTATCTGAAGAGACCGAGAGGTGATTTGGGTTTTGCGGTACCAAGTATTATTAGGTAAGGTGAGACCGGGAGGTGATCCAAACCTTTAACAATTGAGCTTCACATGTCATTAGAGTTCTAGGGTATCGCTGGTGAGGCCGGGAGGCGATCTAGCGTATTTTAGTCGTCATTAGTGTCATATTTTTTTAAGATATTGTTTTTCTACTAAGTCAAGTTCTTTAACTATTAATTTAACTAGTAGGATTCCATTACCTAGGTAGTCGTTTCTCATATTTTTTTTAAACCGAATTTTTATAAAGTTTTATTTTTAGCTTAAATAATAATTAGTTAAGTTTTATTAGTTTAATTAATATAAAAAATATAAAAATCAAAAGAAAGTCTAAATTATTAATCATTAGGTTTAATAATTAGAGTTTACCCATAGTGTCATAGACTTGATATCCATTCTTACATGCTAGCTACATTGCGACCGGTACACTTGCCGATTGTGTGTGGTTTTTTAGGTGAATTCGGTAAAACTTGGTTTTTAATATTATACACGTTTTTCACACATCAAGTTTTTGGCGCCGTTGCCGGGGACACTAGCAAATTCTTTGTTTAAACCGAGTTGATTATTTGATCTGTTTATTTTATTTTTTTCAGTTGTTATTTTCCTGAAGGTGCCTTTACTTGCTATTTGTGCCTTTAGGTTTTGTTTTTCCTTAAAAAAGTTAAAAATAAAAATAAAAATAAAAATTAACTAAAATTTTTTTGTTTAAGTTTATGCATAGTACCCGTTTTCAAGGCCCACCTTTATTCTCTGCATCAAAAGAGCCTGAGAGAGAGTTTCACGAGCGACTTAGAGAGCTTATAGATAGCGAGAGCGATTCACCTGACATCCAGGTGAGCGTCTCTACTCCTAGAATAGATATGGGCGACGCCGCTCCACCACCGAGATATACCGTTCATGCTAGAGCCAGGGATGGCATCATGGGAGCCGGATCCGCAATTGTCCGACCTGCTGTGACAAATAACCAAAACTGGCATATTCCCTCTCACTTCATGAATTCTATCACCAATTCTGCTCCGTTCCACGGCTTGGATGACGAAGATGCTCCGGGACACCTGTCCTTGTTGAGTCAAGATTTGACCCAAAAATGATCAGATTGAAGATTGGAATCTTCTCAACCTCCTCAGAAATGACTAAGTATGGAACCAAGCACACTTTAGACTTCCGAGCAAGTTTTACTTAGTCGGGCATGATATCTTGCCTTCCGGGCAAGGATATCTTCTAGAAGTCTTTTTAGTGAATATCCGGGCAGAGTTCACTCTTTTATGTATAGCCGGGCAAGGTTCACTATATCAAGCAGGATTGTTCTTCATAGCCGAGTAAGGTTTACTTCAGAGTAAGCTCTTGGCTAACCAAGCTCATGAAGCCAAGTGATTGGAAGACCGGGCAAGGTATTCATTAATAATACAGTGGTCCAAGTTTGCTTTGATGTATAATGAATTATCTAAGTATCATCGGGCAAGGTTCAACTCAAGCAGGGTACAGTGCTACCAAGCACACTTTGCCAATAAGCTATTTCCAAGCAAAGAGTTGAAGAGATCATTGAAGAACAAGGTTGCTAGTAAGGTTATGTCGGGCAAAGTCTGATACAATCAGGAAGATTGAAGTCTACCCGGTGAGTATTTTCTCTTGGAAAATACTCTAAGTAAAGCATACCCGAAAAACTGTTCCCGGGCACACTTCAAGGTTACCAAGTCTAACAAGGCAGGCAGGGCACAAAGTCTACTCGGAGAAGTTTACTTATACAAAGCCTACCCGGAAGACTTGTTTTACACTTAGGATTATTTTGAAAATGTAATTTTAGTATGTACGATATATTTAGGGTTTCTAAAAGGAATGACAGCTGTCCTTGAGGTGTCAGGCATATAAAAGGAATATTTAGGGCTCACCTAAGGAGAGCGGCTGAATACGATAATAGAAATAATATTTGTCAAGTGACGGCCGTTCTTAGGATTGTACGGACAAACTTTCCCATCAAGAAACCCTAGATTGATTATCATTTGTATGATTAACTTTATATAAATGGAAAACTTTTGAGTAAATCTTGTGTGTTAGTTAACTTTGTTTGATTCCTCAGTAACCAAATCGTTTGTTATTGATTCCACCTTTATTAAACGGTTTTCTTTCTAAATATAGAAACCCGTCATTTACTCTCTTGTCAACACATAATCGTGTGAGTTATGACTTAATTTGTTAACGATCTACCTACAATCGGGGACCTGACAACTGGTATCAGAGCTCGGTCACTGCTGTTTTAGTAAGAAATTGTTGCTGACTGAAGATTTGAGGAACAATGACGTAAGCAAAGCACTGTAACATTGAAGAGTGACGTCAGCTGCTCTGTTCTTCAATTTCAGTCTGGATTTGCATATTATCGGTGTTTTCTTTCACTTATTTTAGTTAAAGTTTACATCTTTATTACTTAATCTTGCTCTATTCTAACCAGATTCATCAGATCTGAAGATCCGGTTCTCAGATCTGATTATTTAAAAAAAAAAAACTCGTTTTTTCTGATTAACTTTTTTTTAACTTCAAAAATGTCTGGTTACGAAGAACAAGAAGTGTCTACTAATAAGATTCCTATACTCTATGGACAGGAAAATTTAACAAAATGGAAGGTCTTATTTGGGGCAGCAGTTTGCTATAATGATGTGGATATGTGGAATTCAATCAAGAATGGCCCACGGGACAACAATGAAGGTGCAAATGCAAATGCAACTGGTGCTGTGCGTGAAAGATTGAGAAAGGTGGATGACAGGGCCTTAGCTATGATTAAGCTAGGATTGTCCTGGGAGATTTTAACCAAGGTGGCACATCATACAACTGCCAAGACAATGTATGATGCCATCCTTGAGATGTATGAAGGGAATAATGAGTTGAAGAACATAAAGAAACAAAGATTGAAGCAACAGTTTGAGAGGTTCAAATACAAGGATGGAGAGAGATTGAAGTCAATCCTTGAAAGATTCTTAGCAATTGTGAACGAGCTAAGAACAACTGATAATGTCATGACTGATTTTGACTTGAATACCAAGCTGCTCAACTCAATGCCTAAGGAATGGTACACTGCCTGCAAATTCTTCTTTCAAAAGCCCAATTTCAATGATTTGAAGGTGGATGATGTGGTATGCTTCCTTCAGGCTGCAGAAATAGAAATGATTGAAAATGAAATGATCAAAGAAGAGAAGCCATGTTCTCAAGTAACCAATGCTCTCATTGCACCTATGGGGAACTTGTCAACCAAAAACCAACAACAGATTCCCATCATTGAAGAACCAAATGAGCATGGTGTTGATACACCTAAGGCATTTGTTGGTGGTAGTTCAAGCAACTCACAAAACCAAACAAGGTTCAATGTCCAACTCCTGGAAGACAATGATTCAGCCTCAATGGCTAGTGGACATACACCTTTTGTTGGTGGCATTGGAAGTCATGGATCTGATTATCATGGATTGCTCTCAATGTTCACTGAGTCTTATAATGCTTTTGGGGCAAAGAACATGGTTCATACAAGCATTATTCAAGATGATTTGGAGCAAATTGATGCAGATGATTTGGAAGATATGGATTTGAAATGGCAAGCTGCCATGTTAGCTTTGAGAAGTAAAAGGTTGTATAACAGAACTGGTAGGTCTCTGGTTTCTGGTCCAAATGACAGGATTGGTTTTGACAAGTTAAAAGCAATTTGCTACAATTGTCAATAGCCTGGACAATTTGCAAGAGAATGCAATCAACCAAGAAACTTTCAGATGAATCAGTTCCAGAATCAACAGCCAAGAGGTCAGTAGCAATAACAAAAAAATCAGCCAAGATTCAACAACCATAATCCCAATAGCAACAACTTCAATAACTACAATCCCAACTTCAACAACTTTCAGCCTCAAATGAACAATCAACATCAAGGTATGCAACAGAATCAAGGTTTTCAAAGGAACAACAATCAAAACCTTCAAACTGTTCAAAACAACTTTGTCCCAGCCAACCAAAATCAACCCAGAAATCAAGGAAATGTGGCTGTGACTACACAACATGAGGGTAATTTTGATTGGAGCAATCACGAAGAAGACATTGCTGATGATATCAAGAGGGCAAATGTGGCTTTCATGGCCTTGATTGAAAAACAAGTTGGATCATCATCTCAGGTACACTCTGCTCCCACTGTTGACTTAATTGAAATTATCAATGAATTGAAAATGAAAGTAGGCAAGCTGGAAAGTGAGTGTTTTAGGAAACAAAGTATCATCAATGGGTATGAGTCTAGTGAGCTGATCAGTGAAGAAAAGATTAAAAGCTTGGAAGATGATTGCATGATCAGTTACAGAGCTCAAACCAGATACATCACTGAGATAGATGGATTAAAGAAGATGTTAGTTGAAGAAAAGGTTGAAATTGAATTTTTGAAGAACTTGGTCTCCACAGGCAACATATGTGGTATTCTAAACCAAGTAAATGAACAAGACAAATACAAAGCTGTTCCACCTCTATTCAACAACAACTTCATTCAAAAAGTTGACAAAGAGAAAAGAGATGCATACCTACAGCAATTCAGAGATGTCTTTCAAGACAAAGAGGAGTTTGTTGATCTGTACAAGAAGGTAAAAGTGAATGAAGAAGGAAAGTTTGTGATTAAGTAAGAGGTAAAAGAAGATAAGTCAATTGGAGTTCAAGTATCTGAGGATGACTTTGATTCTATTGAGTTGGATCAAGATGATTTATGTGATTTGAGTGATCAAGTCACTGATAAGGAAATCAAAGCTGCATATAGAGGAAGAAGATACAAGAAACCCGAGTCAGTTGATAAACTTCCAAAGTATCTACCTGTCACACCAAGAATGAAGAAACAAAATGATAAAATGAAAAGACAAAATGTTTCTTTTGACATTTGTGAAAGGAAGAAGGTAAGCTACAATGCAGTCAGGCCACCAAGCAAGGCTGTGTTGGAAAGGATAAAACAAAACAAAAAGAAGAAAGTAACTGAAGAAGTTGATTCGAAAATTTTATCCTTGTTTATCCAATCTTTTCCAGTCATGTAGTGCTTGATGTTGGAGAAGTGGAAACCATGGAAGAATATGAGAAAAGACAGCCAAGAAATAGAGAGAGCAGTGATAAGGAACCTATGATTATGGAGAAAATTGTCTGCATTCCTAAATGGAAAGATTGATGAAGAGGTGTATGTTGCTCAACCTCCAGGTTTTAAGGATCCAATGTATCCAAACAGGGTGTATAAGTTAAATAAATCCCTTTATGGATTGCATCAGGCTCCTAGAGCGTGGTATGATGAGCTGTCAAATCATCATCTTGAAAATGGTTTCCACAGGGGAGCCATTGACAAGACTTTCTTCTACAAAAGAAAGGGATCAGATTTGCTGCTATTGCAAGTCTATGTGGATGATATCATCTTTGGTTCAACAAATGAACAAATGTGTATGGAGTTTGAAGGGGTAATGAAGTCCAAATACAGCATGAGTTCTATGGGAGAAATGAACTTCTTTTTTGGACTGCAAGTTCAACAGAAAGCTGAGGGAATATTCATTCACCAAACTAAATACAAAGAAAAGAATACAAGACAGCTTCAACTCCAATGGACACCAAAGAAAAGATGATTGCTGATGAAAAGGGGGAGCCTATGGATGAACATGAATATAGAGCCAAAATTGTATCCCTGATGTACCTAACTGCTACAAGACCTGACATTATGTCTGTTATGTGCGTCTGTGCAAGATTCCAAGCAAGTCCAAAAGTCTCCCACATGAATGCTATCAAAAGAATTTTTAGATATTTGAAGGGAAGACCAGACTTAGGAATCTGGTATCCAAAGAATCAATATTTTGACCTTATTGCCTACACAGACATTGATCATGATGGCTGCAACATGAGTAGGAAGTCAACTTCAGGTGGATGTCAATTTTTGGGAGAAAGGCTAGTGTCATGGCAATGCAAGAAGCAAACAACTGTCTCAATCTCAACTGCAGAAGCTGAATATGTTGCTGCATCTACCTGCTGTGCCCAAGTTCTCTGGATTCAGAACCAAATGCTGGATTGTGGTTTGAATTTTTTGAACACTCCTATTTTCATTGATAATACTACTGCTTATTTTACTGTTAAAAATCCAGTGCAACATTCTAAGACTAAGCACATTGAAATCAGACATCACTTCATAAGAGATTGTAGTGAAAAATGTTTGATTGAAATGCAAAGAGTTGATACAAGTGACAACTTGGCTGACCAATTCACCAAGCCACTTGACAGAACCAGATTCAACTCTCTTTTGAAAGCTCTGGGATAATCAACTCAAATGAGGTCTGATTGAGGATGTGTACTTAGTGTGTCTCTCTATGTGCCAATTGATTGATTTTTGATTGTGGTCACACACACTGAATGTTGTTTGAATATGTTTGCATATGTTACTTGTTTGATGTTAACTGATATGTGTTTAAGTGATTATCAGTGCAATTTAGATGTCATTTGCTACTTTTGATTGCTTAACAGTTAACAGTTTTTAATATTATGATAAGTAGTTTGGACTGAATAAACTAATTAAATGCTTATCTGATATCATGAGTGGTTATGTGTCAATAATTGCTTGAATATATATATATTATCTGATCATCTTGATGTTATTAGGATAGGATAGACTATGAATGTTAGAAATGTCTATTTTTTTTAACAATGTTAAGAATGACTAAGATTTGAATATGTTGCAACTGTTTGTGTTAAAATGAGTTTTATGTTAAAATTAAATGATAAAATGAATTTTCTAATGAGTTTTGCATAATCACTCAATTTTGGTCAAAACATGAGCAAGTTGTTAACGATGTAGAGACATGATAATACTATTCAGTTCAAGCTTTATGGAAACTTAAAAGAAGGATTTTTTCAATGAAAAGTCTCAAGTAGTTATCTTTGCTAAAAATTATGTCATTTGCCCATATTGGAAGGACATACAATTGTGTATGTTTGGTCCTGAAATTTGCAAAGATTAAAAGGATAGCCATCAACCAGAAAACTGAAAGCATTTGAGGCAATTATAACTTGTTTTTTATTCATTTACTTAAAACTATGTCAATAGCTCTGACTTTGAAAGGACATATATTCTCTTGTATGTTTGGTCCTGTTTACCACTAGTGGTCAAACATGATAGCCATTTACCTGACAATTAAGATACATTGGGGTGATTGAATATTAAACTGAATATTTATGGGAAATGATAGTACATTGACTACTTAGCCAATCATATGGATTTATTAGGCTAAAAGGACTCTGAGTACAGTCATTAACATGTATGGTTTCTTTCTCATGATATGTAAAATCTGAGGTGATATAAACATAAAGAAAATGCTAAGATTTATGTGGAGTTACATTGTTGTCTATGCATGTTCCTAGATAAATCTTTTCAAATGATAGGCAGAAAAGTGATTATCCAGTCATACACAAGCTTGTTGGTCTTTGCTTAACCAAAATGAAACATCTTTTACAGAATGACAAAGAACAGTTGTGAACTACTTTAATTTCAAATATTTTATCAACCAAAAGTTGATACATGTTCACAATTTTTTATTGAGAAAATACAAACATGAGGGTTAATTCCAGAACTACAAGGGTGGAGACAATCATACAAGTACTTTAAACATCCTGAATGAAAGGCCTGTAAGTCCGAATTGCGTGGCATGTAAGTCCAATGTTCAACCTCACAATGTTTGTAAATTTGAAAAGAAATATCTTATAAATTTTCAAAAACATGTTCTGTCATTAAAAGTTTTTAACAAAACCAAGGGGTCAAAGTCAAATTGGGGTGATCTGGAGAAAGCCAAATAAGCCTTGAGGATAGATAAGGAGCATCAGAACACAACATGTGTTATCCATTAAATTTTCTGCAAATTTAATTGAAACTTAATAATATCACCAAAGAGATGAAAATCATGTTAAGTCTAGGCATGCTATTGACCATTCTTTGTAGTCATAATAATGCTGAGGATGAAGTATAGAAAAATCTACTTAGTCAATATGATCCCATTCTTGAGATTTTTTCAGTTAAAGAAGGAAAATGTTTTGAAAAGAAAAAGACTGAAATTTGATCTCTAAATGCACCATTTGCTCTTAAACTATGATCTGTAATGATACATAACTGACAAATGTCTTTGACAAGTGGTTTAAGTCAAAAAGTGTTGCATTTTACCTTTAGGTTGAATATGTAGGTTCGGGCAAGGTTTGATGTTTTCTAACCTTCCCGGGCATAAGACAGTTGAATATGGTTGAATATGTATTTTCGGGTAAGGTTTAGTGTTTTATAACCTTACCGAGTACACTTAGATACTTTTATCTAAGTTTACTATTTTCGGGCATGCTTTTAAGTATTTGATACTTTTCGGGTAGAGTTTACTAAGATTGGTCACTTTCCGGGCGAGCCTGACTGTTTATGATTGAATATGTTTTTCGGGTAAGGTTTTATGATTTTTAACCTATCCGGGCACACTTAGATGTTTTTATCTAAGTTTGTCATTTTCGGGTATGATTTGATGAGTTGAAGTTTTTCGGGTAGACTAAACTGTTTAGTTTTGTTCCCGGGCATACCTGATGTTTGAATATGATTATCCTAGCAAGCTTTGTGCTAACATAGGATTTCCAGGCAAGCTTTGAAATTTTAGACTATAGCACACATAGGTGTTTTATGTTTAATTCTAAGCATGCTATGTGTTATTTGTGATTATGATTTCTTTGAAATTACAAGTGTTTCCAGGCAGACCTTGTCTTCCAGGCACACTTTATATTTCGGGTACACTTTTGTTTCCCCAATATACTTGGTAATTTCAAAATTTGACTTTCCGGGTACACCGTCTGCTTGATATCTTTTCGGGCACACTTTATACTCTAGGAAGGTTATTCGGGTATACTTTGCATAAGAAGATTGCTCGGGCACACTGTGCATCAAAGTATGCTTGATTGAATGTGTTTCTTATACTGATAGGGTTTATGCTAGATTAAACATTTTAATTTAAGTTGAGAAATGCATATGGGTGTTACTTTATCTTTACATACTTTACCATTTCTGGACATACTCCAAAGCAACCATTCCATAAATATATAAGGAATTTATGAGCTAAAATACAAAATACTTTTTGAGATTCTCTCTTTACCTGGCATGTAAAAGAAAAGCAGTATCAAAAAGAACTTTATCTACAGCTTTTCTGCCAAAATTGCATATGTGTATTTTAAATTTGTCTTAACTCCCATTAAGAAAATTTTTGCATATATTGTTCAGTTTTGAAACTTCATAATACTCACATTTATTTTGTGGGTAGGTTTCAATTGTTGGAATTACGTATGCCCGAGACACATACTTATACTAATGTGGCTAACTGTGTTTGATCCAAGTCGGGTCATACCCAATAACAAGCTAGACGACACCAAATGTATTCTTTTAGTGATTTGATCATTTAAACGAATACCGAACACTATGTGTTTAGAAAATTGGTTTTCTAAACAAACACACTTGAGGATTTAAATAAATTATCTGGATAATTTGTTTATATATATTAATTATTTAATTGGTTAAATAATTACATAAATGTATGTGCATTTTATAAAATGAGTTTTATAAAATGATTGGAGATATTTTTTTTTAAATGGTTAAAATAAAACAAAAAAAAAAAAAAAAAAAAAAAAAAGGGGAAACCGGCCACCCCATGTGGGTGGTGGTTTTGGTTCAACTTTTGTTTGTCCTTTTGTGTTGACATCTTCCATAAAGCTCTCCAATCACAAGACATGCAAATGACACTCCTCTCTCTCCAATTTTGAATTTCAAGTGTTGAAAGGAAAAATAAAAATCCTCTCTCACTCTCTCTCAAGTTCACGGCCAACCTTGGCATTTTGGGAGAACTTGGTGAGCTTGTTTAAGTGTTCATAATTCCTATCAATCAAGTTGGTGTTGTTGCAAAAGCTTGGGGTATCACACTCTTGAGGTCTTCTTCCTTGGAGGCTTGCCATTCATCCACCATCATCTTCAACATCTTGCTTGTTCTTCTAAAGGTAGAAGAAGGTACACTTACCTTTTGTGAGCATTATGTTCTTGTAATTTTGATCCTTGTTAATTGGGTTTTAGTTTTAACATAATGGTATGTTCATAACAAGATTTATAATCTAAGCTTCCGTTGCGTTTTCTAGTTAAATATGGTTAACTTGACTTTGATAAACTTGTATAAAACCCAACAATGGCATCAAGAGCCGGTTACAAGGACTTATGCTCCTTGCATGTTCATAGATTTCGGGTTTTTCATGGGTGAAAAAGGGGTCCGAAATTTTGGTGGATTTTACCCCTCATGGTTTTGTAAGATCTTGACATGCATGAAAAGATCTTAGGAAACCATTATTAACTTTTGGATGTTGAAATATCAAAATTGCAAAATTTTTGGGGAAGGGGGATGGGCCGTAGCCTCTTGGGGGGGGGGGGGGCCGATTCCTTTTGGTGATTTAGGGCATTGGTTGCTTAGGTTGCATGCTTAGAACATTTGGTATGTTTGGATGTGTCATAACCGAAACCTAGACCTTGGATGTGTTGATTGTTGTTTGTGTATGTTTGATTATGTTTATTATTCAATATGGTTGTAATAATTCATAATCTTAGGCTTGTGTAATTTATTTATTCATAAGTTGGTATGTAATAAATAGATTAGTTGCATTTTCCTTTTTTTAGAAAAATATGTATTAGGATACATTTTGTAAAAAATTGAAGATGCAAGAATTGGTGGATTTGGGCCTTGGACCGAAATTTTGGGCTTGTTGGGCCTTACCGGCCCATCATGGGATTCAAGCCCATTAGGCCCATAAATTTCACTCTTGGGCCCAAGAAGACTTTTGGAAGTTTGGAGCCCATTAACAAGCCCAACAAGAACACAACAACTTGGAAAGGATACTTGAAGCATTTGGATGCAAGGTCAAGTGGGAGTCAACATTCCATCCTTGTGTCATGTTTTGTCCCTTAGGTGTGACTTATGACCTATACTTGTTTCGGCTAACAAGTATGGTCAAACTTAGCGGTTCTCGGTTATGACTATATTTTGCATGTGTTTGCTTGGTTGTTTGTTTTACTTATTGTAATGTGTGGTTGATAGATATTAGGATATCCAAACCGTCACATAGGAACGACAACAAGCATAAAACGGGTTCTAATATATATTTGGTAATATCGCGTCAATTAGTTTAATTAAATGGGTTTATTAAAACTAAGCGATTACTCACATATAATAAAATTGGTTTTATTATAACTAGAACCTTGAAAATTGGTTTTCAAAATCGCCATATTTCTAAATGCATGTTAGGATATGGCATAATGTTTTTCAAACTAGAATATTGGAAAACTTAAAAATCCCTTTTTCATAATTACCAAGGAAACAAGTCTAACACCATCCTTTTGTATGACACTTAACGTATTAGGGAACTTTAAATGGGATAAAGGTCACCTAACCATTTTGAGCAAACTAATATACTTAGGGTAATATTAACATATTTGTGGGATAAAGGTCACCTAACCACTTGTATGTTAATCTTACATGTTTATACAAGTAGGACGACTTGAATTGGAAACCATGTGATAAAGGTCACCTAAGCATGGGGATCCAATGGTGTTGATGGGATAAACATGCCAACACGAAATAAGGATTTCGAATGGTCCCATACCTCTAGAAGTTGCAAAGGGTTGCAATTGTCAAGGTTGACTACCTTGTTAAATCAAATAACGGGATAAAGGTCACCTAACCGAAATTTGATTTATCGTTGGATTCTAGAATTTAATTATTATTTTAAAATTTGGAATAAAAGGGTATTAATAATTAAATTGTTTATAATACTAAAATAGAACTTTGTTAAATTTTGTAGATGGCCGCTAACAATGCAAACACCTCTACCCATAACACCCGTAACCTATCCTTAAGAACCATCCTTGAAAAGGATCGTCTAAACCATAATAACTTTATGGATTGGTATCGCAACTTGAGAATAGTTCTCAAACAAGAAGAGATATCATATGTCTTAGACGATCCCATTCCCGATGAGCCTAACGTGGAAGATGAGGAGGCGTATAACGATTGGGTCAAGTACACCAAAGATTCGGTGCAAGCCTCTTGCCTCATGTTAGGGACTATGATTCCCGAAATCCAAAAGGATTTCGAGCATCATGGGGCATACGACATGATAACTCAATTGAAGGAAATGTTCCTTCAACAAGCTAGAGCGGAACGTTTCGAAACGGTTCGAGCGTTTCATGCATGTCGTATGGAGGAAACCCAAAGCGTCTCATCTTATGTCCTAAAGATGAAAAGCTACATTGAAAAGCTTCGTAGGTTGAATTGTCCCGTCTCAAATGAGTTGGCTACGGATTTGATCCTCAACTCTTTGACCAAAAGGTTTGAAACCTTTGTCATGAACTATAACATGAACGGGTGGGACAAAAGCATTGGTGAGCTTCACGCAATGCTAAGAACGGCCGAAGCAGGAATGGGTAAAAGGGTTTTACCCGTTCTAACAATCAATGAAGGAAAAAGGGGACATAACTCCAACCCCAAAGCAAGTGTTGCTAAGGGCAAGGGCCACGTCCAAGGAAAGGGAAAGAGGAAAGCCATCACACCCACCAAACCGAAGGAAAAGAAGCAAAAGGTTGCGGCGCAAGATCCATGCTTTGAGTGTGGAGAGATAGGTCATTGGAAAAGGAATTGTCCGACCTATCTCAATGCGTTAAAAGATAAGAGGGATGCGGGGCATACCTCAGGTATTATCTTTACTATACATATTGAACTAAATGTTATTTCTTCAAATACATGGGTACTTGATACCGGATGTGGAACTCACATTTGCAATTTGTTGCAGGGGTTCAAAAGAAGTAAACAACTCAACAAAGGGGACATTAGTCTCTTTATGGGCAATGGAGCAAGAGTTGAAGTCCAAGCCCAAGGAGACTACTTGTTAAAGCTTCCAAGTGGTTTGGAAGTAATTTTGAAGAATGTTTTGTATGCTCCTAAGTTAAGGAGAAACATTATTTCCGTGTCCCTTTTAAAACAATGTGGCTTTGATCTTAAATTTATAAATTGTGATATTCATGTTTTGATGAATGGCATGTTTTATTTTAAAGCTATACCCATGAATGGTATATATGAAATAGATCAAAGTGGTATGTCACATAGTAGTTCAATGTACAATGTCAACACCAAGAAACTCAAGAAGGACTTGGGTGATTCCTATCTTTGGCATTGTCGCCTTGGACATATAAGTAAGAATCGCATGCAAACTCTTCGCAAGAGTGGTATTCTAGAAACAAATGAGTATGATTCATTTGATGTATGTGAATCTTGTTTACAAGGCAAAATGACAAAGCAACCCTTTAATAAAACTTTTGAAAGGTCAAAAGAATTATTGGGTATCATACATTCGGATGTATGTGGTCCTTTTAGACCAATGACTAGGAATGGTGAAAGATACTTCATTACCTTTATTGACGATTATAGTCGATATGGTTATGTGTACTTAATGAAACACAAAGATGAAGCTTTTGAAATGTTCAAAGACTTCAAAACTGAAGTAGAAAGACAACTCAAGACCACAATCAAAGTACTTCGTAGTGATAGAGGAGGTGAATACCTAAGTGGTGTTTTTCAAGATCATCTTAAGAGTTGTGGAATTATTTCACAACTTACTCCACCTGGAACACCACAACATAATGGTGTGTCTGAAAGGAGAAATCGTACCCTATTAGATATGGTTCGATCGATGATGGCTAGAAGCACTTTACCTCTATCATTTTGGGGCTATGCTTTACTTTCCGCTGTTCGCATATTGAATATGGCTCCAACCAAGAAAGTGGAGAAGACACCTTTTGAAGTATGGCATGGAAAGGCTCCATCGCTATCATTCTTAAGAGTTTGGGGTTGTGAAGCTTATGTAAAGCAATACACCCCAAACAAATTAGAAGTCCGATCCACTAAGTGTATCTTTATAGGTTATCCTAAAGATGATTTAGGATATTACTTTTACGATCCTAGTGAGCAAAATGTTATTATTGCTCGAAAGGGTAAGTTCTTGGAAACTAAGTTCCTTGAGGAAGGAACTAATAGTAGAACAGTGAAATTTGATGAGGATCAAGAATCACAAGATGATACACAATTGGTTGATACTAGCACTCAACAAGAGGTTGTTGAAAGTGATCAAGTGGTTGATCAAAACACACAAAACGTTCGCAGATCTGGTAGAATTAGCAATCCACCTGAAAAATATGGATTTTTTGTAGAAGGTTGCTACGTGGTAGATTCGGATGAACCGACCACATACCGTGATGCAATGTCCAAGAATGATTGTGACAAATGGCTTGAAGCCATGAACGTTGAGATGCAATCCATGTATGACAACCAAGTTTGGGAATTGGTTGAACCACCACTCAACTCCAAAGCTGTTGGAAGTAAGTGGGTTTTCAAAAGGAAAACTGATATGCATGGAAACTTGGATACTTATAAAGCAAGACTTGTAGCTAAGGGTTTCACTCAAACTCAAGGGGTTGATTATGATGAAACTTTTTCGCCTGTGGCAATGCTTAAGTCTATTAGGATATTATTTGCCATAGCTGCACATTATGATTATGAAATTTGGCAAATGGATGTCAAGACCGCTTTCCTAAATGGATATCTTGAGGAAGATGTCTATATGGTTCAGCCTGAAGGTTTTGTCGATCCAAAACATCCTAATAAAGTATGCAAGTTAAAGAAATCAATCTATGGATTGAAACAAGCATCTAGAACTTGGAATCATCGTTTTGATGAAGAAATCAAAAGTTTTGGATTCATCAAGAACGCTGATGAGGCTTGTGTGTATAAGAAAGCTAGTGGGAGTATAATTACCTTCTTAGTATTGTATGTCGATGACATTCTACTATTTGGAAATGACATTCCAACCATGGAAAGCGTTAAGGCTTGGCTTGGAAGTAGATTTTCCATCAAGGATCTTGGTGAAGCTGCCTATATTTTGGGAATAAAGATCTATAGGGATAGGTCAAGGCGCTTGATAGGTTTGAACCAAAGTACATACATTGATAAGATCTTGAAAAGGTTCAAGATGGAAAACTCCAAGAAAGGTTTTGTACCTATTCAAAGAGGGACCATATTGAGTTCAGCTCAATGTCCAAGCTCAAAGGGTGAGCAAGAGACGATGAAACAAATCCCATATGCTTCTGCTATAGGATCCATCATGTATGCGATGATATGTACTAGACCGGATGTGTCATGCGCTTTGAGCATGACAAGCAGATACCAACAGAATCCAGGAAACAGTCATTGGATGGCTGTTAAGAACATATTGAAATACCTTAGGAGAACTAAGGATATGTTTCTGATATATGGATCTGGTGAGGAGGAACTCGCTATAAAAGGTTACACGGATGCGAGCTTCCAAACTGATCGAGATGATTCTCGATCACAGTCTGGGTATGTGTTCACACTTAATGGAGGAGCTGTCTCTTGGAAGAGCTCAAAACAGGAAGTGGTAGCATTGTCCACTACAGAATCAGAATACATCGCCGCTTCATTGGCAGCTCAGGAAGCTGCATGGTTGAAGAAATTCATTACTGATCTAGGGGTGGTCTCTTCCATTCAAGACCCTCTAGAAATCTTTTGTGACAACGAGGGTGCGATTGCTCAAATCAAGGAACCTCGTTCGCACCAAAAGACAAGGCACATAGAGCGGAGATTCAACTACATAAGGGATGAAGTTGAAAAAGGAAAGATATGTATTCGCAAAGTTGGAACTGATCAAAATCTTGCGGATCCATTCACGAAGCTCCTAGAAAGACCGAAACATGAGCGTCATGCGAGTGGCTTAGGACTTCGATATTCTAGTAATTGGATTTGATCTATTTTGTATTAAAGTTTAAAAGGCTTTTGTAATTTAACTCTTTTATATGATTATGGAATCTTGAGTTAAATTCTAATTTTGCATGTTTAATCCATGAATAAGTTATCTTATTCTAAAAGTCCGTAGTCGATCACATTTGTGGGAACAAATATGAAGCAAGACTATTATGAACTAGGATTGGTGGATATTCATAAGGAATGAATATGGAGCATAGGTTTGCTGCCAAAGTTCATAGATATTTGTGGGATACAAATATTGGACTGACCCGCTCTCAATATTACTACATGGAGTCGATTGACTTGATCATTAGTAATCTTGAGTAAAGGAGAATTTCATATTATCCTTAGACCTGAGATGTATATTGGGTCTTGATTTTCACCGAGTATTACACTTTGACTCTCCCCTTCGCTATTCGTAAAAGATGGTACATAAGGATGAGCTCGGGTGGAGTATAAAGTGATAGTGAGAGGCGTATACAGTCAAGACGGAATTTGTTCCTCTTATGTGTTGAGAGTTTAGATGTCTAAGGCCTGATAAAGTTGAATTGTAAAGAGAATGATCACCTATGTCTCTTAGATCCAACATGACATCTAGTAACAAAGGGATATAATGATAGATTCACCTAAATCATATCAAGTAAGAGACTTGAAGGGATGATGTTATTGAATGGCACTTCGTCAAACACATTAGGGGTGGTGAACTGTTGTTAGGCGGTATTCACCACTTGCATTAATTTTCTATGTATCTCGTGCAAGTGGGAGATTGTTGGAATTACGTATGCCCGAGACACATACTTATACTAATGTGGCTAACTGTGTTTGATCCAAGTCGGGTCATACCCAATAACAAGCTAGACGACACCAAATGTATTCTTTTAGTGATTTGATCATTTAAACGAATACCGAACACTATGTGTTTAGAAAATTGGTTTTCTAAACAAACACACTTGAGGATTTAAATAAATTATCTGGATAATTTGTTTATATATATTAATTATTTAATTGGTTAAATAATTACATAAATGTATGTGCATTTTATAAAATGAGTTTTATAAAATGATTGGAGATATTTTTTTTTAAATGGTTAAAATAAAACAAAAAAAAAAAAAAAAAAAAAAAAAGGGGAAACTGGCCACCCCATGTGGGTGGTGGTTTTGGTTCAACTTTTGTTTGTCCTTTTGTGTTGACATCGTCCATAAAGCTCTCCAATCACAAGACATGCAAATGACACTCCTCTCTCTCCAATTTTGAATTTCAAGTGTTGAAAGGAAAAATAAAAATCCTCTCTCACTCTCTCTCAAGTTCACGGCCAACCTTGGCATTTTGGGAGAACTTGGTGAGCTTGTTTAAGTGTTCATAATTCCTATCAATCAAGTTGGTGTTGTTGCAAAAGCTTGGGGTATCACACTCTTGAGGTCTTCTTCCTTGGAGGCTTGCCATTCATCCACCATCATCTTCAACATCTTGCTTGTTCTTCTAAAGGTAGAAGAAGGTACACTTACCTTTTGTGAGCATTATGTTCTTGTAATTTTGATCCTTGTTAATTGGGTTTTAGTTTTAACATAATGGTATGTTCATAACAAGATTTATAATCTAAGCTTCCGTTGCGTTTTCTAGTTAAATATGGTTAACTTGACTTTGATAAACTTGTATAAAACCCAACATCAATATCATTCAAGACAACGGTTTGAATTGAAATATTCTTTATACCTTAATCTTTATTCTTCTCACACATATACACTATTATACATCTTACTGACAATTGTGCGTTCATCTTTTAACAGCAAATCAGAAATTGATCCGACTCTAAGCAATCCCAATTCCTACAAACATCATCTCTTTGAAGAAGTAAAGAAGGCGTTACAAAGAGTTCAAATCCTAATATCTGAGGTTGAGAAGACATCAGCTGCCCCAAAACAGGGGGAGAAATCACTGAATCATGGGGAGAATTCGTTAAAGCTTCTTTCAATCTATGAAGAAGATAGTTCAGAAACTGAAACTAACAAAGTTCCAGAAGAAGAAAGGAAACAACTTGAAGAAAGAAAGAAACTAAAAGGGAATGAAATTGCTCTAGATGGTGATAAAAATCAAATTGTCAACACACCAAAATCAAATGATGACTGATAAAGATTTTGAAACGAATGACAGAAATTCATGACAACGAATTTCATGACAACGAATTTCTAAATCAAATGATGACTGATAAAGATTTTGAAAAACAAGAAAGTTTGATAAATTGTTTGAAGATGAGAAAAAGCTAAGGGATGAAGTGAAGAATGAAAATCAGAAGGAAGTCTCACAATACGTAATTGACAATTGCTTAAATGATAAAGAAATTCCCAATGAAGTGCTAGTTTCTCTGCTCAAGCTGATTAAGCAAGAAGAACTAGAGACAAAGGTAAAAGAGAAACTAGACACTGTTATTGATAAAATTTCAAAAGCTTTGAGTGAAGAAAAGACTGTTCAAGACATTGAATTGAAAGGTTTAAAAATGAAAGATGAATTGGAAGAAGAAATGAAGATTCAAAAGCTCTTGAGCAAGTATGGTGGAAAACCAAAATTTTTGGTGAAAAATGGAATTCCCTTTGAATCAGTTAAAGTCATGACAAGAAAAGAGATTTTGAGCAACTTCAAGAAAATGAAAGAACTACAGTTGAACGAGAAGAAAGGAGCTGCTCAGTCTCTAGAAGCAAAGAACAAGGAATTATCCAGAAAGATGATGGATCTGTCCAAAATGAAAATGAAAGGGAAATCCAAAGTAAAGCCAATCTGCAACAAGACAACATCTTCTGTTTCTAAACAGATCTTAACAAAGAAAAGGAAAATGTCAGTAATTTCTCAAGAGAAAACAAAGCAGATACAATTGAAGATGGATAAACCTTTCATCAAGGCTGAAGTAAAATCCAAAAATCCTTCAGTCAACTACAATGTTATGCCAAATGGGGTATTTTATTACTCCAAGACTGAACATCTGAATATTATGATGGAAAATGGAGAGATTGTGAAGATCTTCTCTACAAATGACTTCAGAAAATTCAATATATGGCAAATGACTGTGATTGCAGCACTGCATCTTTCTGATTATAAAGAGAGGCAAAGGCCTACAAGTGCTAAGCAATCAAAACTGTTAAGATTCTTGAGAGAGCAAGAAAAGTTGGACTTTCCATGCCTAAACAAGCACCTCTGGCTAAAATGAAAAATCTATAGCTTAGGATTTACTTTGTAATGTCTTCTGACAGCATTTGATTATGTAATTTGATTATGTTTCTGTTTATGTAATTTGACTTTGAATTTGATATGTATTTTCATCCATGTGTAAGTAACTGTAGAAGTGTTTTGGGACAGCTGAGGTGTTCCAATCTAGGGGGAGATTGTTGAGTCAAGATTTGACCCAAAACTAATTAGATTGAAGATTGGAATCTTCTCAACCTCCTCAGAAATGACTAAGTATGGAACCGGGCACAACTTAGACTTCCGAGCAAGCTTTTACTTAGCCGGGCATGATATCTTGCCTTTCGGGCAAGGTTATCTTCTAGAAGTCTTCTTTAGTGGATATCCGGGCAAGGAACTATATCAAGCAGGTTTGTTCTTCATAGCCGAGTAAGGTTTACTTCAGAGTAAGCTCTTGGCTAACCAAGCTCATGAAGCCAAGTGATTGGAAGACCGGGCAAGGTATTCATTAATAATACAGTGGTCCAAGTTTGCTTTGATGTATAATGAATTATTTAAGTATCACCGGGCAAGGTTCAACTAAAGCAGGGTACAGTGCTACCAAGCACACTTTGCCAATAACCTATTTCCAAGCAAAGAGTTGAAGGGATCATTGAAGAACAAGGTTGCTAGTAAGGTTATGCCGGGAAAATTCTGATACAATCAGGAAAATTGAAGTCTACTCGGTGAGTATTTTCTCTTGTAAAATACTCTAAGTAAAGCATACCCGGAAAACTGTTCCCGGGCACACTTCAAGGTTACCAAGTCTAACAAGGCAGGCAGAGCACAAAGTCTACTCGAGAAGTTTACTTCTACAAAGCCTACCCGGAAGACTTGTTTTACACTTAGGATTATTTTGAATATTTAATTTGAATATGTACGATATATTTAGGGTTTCTAGAAGGAATGACAGTTTTCCTTGAGGTGTCAGGCCTATAAAAGGAATATTTAGGGCACACCTAAGGAGAGCGGATGAATACGATAATAGAAAGAATATTTTTCAAGTGACGGCCGTTCTTAGGATTGTACAGATAAACTTTCCCATCAAGAAACCCTAGATTGATTATCATTTGTATGATTAACTTTATATAAATGGAAATCTATTGAGTGAATCTTGTGTGTTAGTTAACTTTGTTTGATTCCTCAGCAACCAAATCGTTTGTTATTGATTCCGCCTTTATCAAACGGTTTTCTTTCTAAATATAGCAACCCGTCATTAACTCTCTTGTCAACACATAATCGTGTGAGTTATGACTTAATTCGTTAACAATCTACCTACAATCAGGGACCTGACAGTCCCGATTCGTGCGGATCTGCGAAACTTTTAATATTAATATTATCTCGTCCTACGTCATTCATCTTAAGTTATTCCCATTCTCACTTTTCGGTCATGCTGCTACATGGTTTGACTCTCTTCCAAATGCCTCAATCGCCACATGGGCGGACTTGAAATCCAAGTTCTTTAGGAAGTATTTCCGTCCATCAAAGGTCGGGCGTCTACGCGAGCAAATCTGTTCTTTTCATATGGACCCCGATGAGTCCTATTATTCCGCATGGGAGCGTTTCCAAACTCTTATAAGCCGTTGTCCTCAGCATGGCCTAAACGATTGGGCTGTGGTTGAAAAATTCTATAACGGTCTTACTCCCGAAACCCAACAGCGGTTCAATACCGCTGTCGGAGGAAACATGCTCGATAAACTCACCATAGAGGAGGCTGAAGAAATATTCAAGAGCATAGAATTAGGGGATCTGCATACACCGAGTAGAAGATCCGTCTCGGCTGCCAAGGCCACAGCCATCTCAGCATCACGTGGAGTGCATCATGTTTATCATAATACGAGTGTGTCGGCAGATGTGGAGGCACGAAAGAGGGAGATCAAAGAGCTTAAGTTTCAAGCTCGTAGGTGCGAGATATGTTATGGAAATCACGAGACAGCTGATTGTTCTGTTGATTCTCAGGAGGAGGTAGATTTTCTTGCTAATCAAAACCGTACCTTAAATTCAGGGTGGCGAAACAATAATTCTAACTCTCATTGGCGGGCAGGTAACTCCTGTTATAAGCAACGCCAAAATCTGTTCCAAGAACCCGCCCCCGAACCTGCTCTTGTACCAAATAATATTTCCAAGATCGAGGAGATGTTGGCTAACCAATCTCATTTGTTAAATCTGCTCTTACAAAATGATGCCAACACTAAATCCACTCTTATGCAGCATGAGACGTTCATGAAGGGACAACAGGTCGCATTTCAGAATCTCGAGGCTAAGTTTGGTGAGTTGTCAGCAAAGATTGATCAAAGACCTTCAGGGAGTCTTCCAAGTAACACCGTCCCTAATCCCGGTCCCACCTATTCTAAACCATTTCAAAATGCTCAGGCCAAGGTAGTGACCACCCTAAGTGGGAGAGGTGTCGTTAGAGATACACCAAGTGAGGAGGAGGAAGTTGATGAGGACTTGGAGATGGAGACACCTCCTGACAAGGTGAACCAGAGGCGAGGCTCAGCAAGTACCTCACAGTTAGGTGGTGCGTTAGTTGAGAAGGAAATGCAGGTTGAACAGGAACCGGTGCGCGTCTATAAACCAAAATCGCCATATCACGGCCGTCAGGTGAAGCAGAATGATTCGGAGCAGTACTCTAGGTTTCTCGACATGCTTAAGAAGCTCCATGCGAACATTCCGTTTATTAAAGCTCTCATAAATATGCCAACACACGCCATGTTTCTTAAAGATTTGCTCACTAATAAGAAGAAACTTGAGGAGCTTTCGACTGTTACTCTAAGTGAGGAGTGTTTTTCCGCCGTACAAAACAAGCTTCCTAGGAAGACAACAGATCCGGGAAGCTTTACCATTCCTTGCTTGATTGGTAATCTTCATGTTAGCAATACTTTGGCCGACCTCGGTGCAAGAATTAACGTCATGCCTTATTCTGTGTTTGCCAAACTTAACATGGGAGAGATGCTTCCCACCCGAATGAGTATCCAGCTGGCGGACCAATCTGTTAAGTTCCCAAGGGGCATTATGGAGAACATGTTAGTGTAGATGGACAAATTCATATTTCCGGTCGATTTTGTTATTCTCGATATGGATGAGGACTCTAACGTTCCACTCATCCTCGGCCGTCCTTTCTTAGCCACCGCACGCGCTCTCATCGATGTTGCCGCTGGCAAATTGACTCTTCGAGTTCTTGATGACACGATCACATTCGACGTGCATAAATCTATGAGGCATACAAAGCAGCATGACGACACTCTCTACTTCATTGACACTTTCATGATGCATGTAGGCTACTATCTTATGATGGTCTACAAGAGAGACACATCCGACACCCAGATCATCGATGTGGAAAATCAGCCATTCGAGATAACATGATTTGATTATGAGGAGAAGCAGTTACCTGAGGCAGGATGACACGAGTCGATCCTGAGTTCCTAAATCTTTTCTAATGTCCTTGCGGTTGAAGAGCGAGATTTTCTGATCGAAAAACCATATGTTGAGAACCCCCCATCTTTAGAGCTAAAAGATTTACCATCTCACTCGAGTATGCGTTTTTAGGGAGGGGTCTCAAATTCCCGTCATCATCTCTTCGAGTTTGGAGACGGAGGGGAAGGAGAAGTTGATGGTTGTTCTGAAATCTCATAACTATGCATCGCATGGAAGCTTATGGATATCAAAGGTATAAACCCGTCATTTCACACACATAAAATCTTTATGGAAGATGAGTTTAAAACCGTGGTGCAGCCACAGAGGAGATTTAACCCGAACATGCAGGAGGTTGTCAAGAAGGAGGTTATTAAGTTGCTCGATGCTGGTTTAATTTTTCCGATCTCCGACTCCGCGTGGGTTAGCCCAGTCTAGGTGGTCCCTAAAAAGGGCGGTATGACAGTTATCACGAATGAAAAGAATGAGCTCATACCGACACGGACTATAACATGGTGGCGAGTTTGAATCGGCTACCGCAGACTTAACGAGGCCACACGAAAGGACCACTTCCCTCTTCCATTCATTGATTAGATACTTGAGCGTTTGTCAGGACAACAGTTCTATTGTTTTCTTGATGGCTTTTCCGGTTATTTCAAGATCCCCATCGACCCGGGTGATCAGGAGAAGACCACATTTACATGTCCTTTTGGCACATTCGCGTACCGACGCATGCCATTCGGATTATGTAATGCTCCAGCCACATTTTAACGGTGCATGGTGGCCATTTTTCATGAGTTAATCGAAGATTCCATGGAAGTCTTTATGGATGATTTTTCTGTCTTTGGGAATTCCTTCGATGACTGTTTGCGTAACTTATATCGAGTGCTCTCTAGATGTGAAGAGACGAACCTTATGCTTAATTGGGAGAAATGTCACTTTATGGTTCGTGAGGGTATTGTTTTAGGTCATAAGATTTCTAGTGCGGGGATTGATGTAGATAGAGCTAAGGTAGACACCATTTCCAAACTTCCACCGCCCACTTCCGTGAAGTCTATTCGTAGTTTCTTAGGTCATGCGGGATTCTACCACCGATTTATTAAAGATTTCTCGAAAATCTCCCGTCCGATGACCCAACTTCTAGAGAAATATAGGAAGTTCAATTTTAGTGAGGAGTGTTTAAGGGCCTTTGAGTTGATTAAGGAGAGGTTAGTGAGTGCTCCTATTCTTGTTGCTCCCGATTGGACTCTTCCGTTTGAGATCATGAGTGATGCGAGCGGTTTTGCTGTTGGAGCCGTGTTAGGGCAGCGTCGAGAGAAACAGTTCCATCCCATATATTACGCTAGCAAGACCCTTAACGATGCTCAAGAGAATTACACCACGACAGAGAAGGAACTTCTTGCGGTTGTTTTCGCCTGAGATAAATTACGTTCATATCTCATTCTTTCTAAGACTATCATTTTCTCTGATCATGCGGCTTTGCGTTACTTGTTCGCTATGAAAGATGCAAAGCCTCGACTACTTCGTTGGATCCTTTTGCTTCAGGAGTTCGATATTAAATTAAAGATAAAAGAGGAGCTGAAAATGTCTCCGTCGACCACTTGTCACGACTAGAAAATTCCGACATGGACAAGACCCTGGAACAGGGAATTGGTGATGATTTCTCGGGTGAGACCCTACTATATGCAAAGGCGAGTGATGAGGGGTTTCCATGGTTTGATGATCTTGCTAATTATCTATCCTCTGGTGAGTTAGTGCCCGGAATGACATATCAGCAAAAGAAGTTCTTTGCAGATATCAAGTTTTACATTTGGGAGGATCCGTACTTATTCTGTATTGGCTTGGGTTAGGTGATTCAAATATGTGTTTTTGGTGATGAAGCTCATAGTATTCTTCGACATTGTCATGAGGGCCCGACTGGTGGCCATCTTGGTGCGTCTTATACCGCCAAATGCGTGTTTGACACTGTAACACCCCGGCTAAAGCGGAATCTGCCGGAGTGTGACGTACATATTGCCCAAAACACATGTGACACTATTAAGTGACAATATTATCATTAATTAATTTAAACATCTAGTACACAAGTTTGTAACAAGAAATGCAAGAAATTACAAGAACAATTAACAACTTGTCCATTTATTAATATAACCTAAGTTCTAGTGTCTTCTCCGTTTCATACACTAATAATTATACCTGTAACATGTATATAAAATAAAGTCAACTAAATGAATAGTTGGTGAGTTCACACAAGTTTTGATATACGTACATAAAAATCATACAATTCCATGAACAAGTGTAAATGAGCAAGTAAGGTCCTTTCCAACTGGGATTGTGCACCAGCGTACTCAGATAAGCGCAAGTAAGGTCCTTTCCAGTTGGGATTGTGCACCAACGTACTCGGATAATGAGGCCCTTTTCCACTCATAACAACAAATGTATTGAGCGCAAAGGGGGACGTATGATCATACTATATTGAAGTAATCCATGTGCAAGTAATTTTGAGCAAGTAACAAGTAAACACACAAGTCCATGTAGCGAATTGTAGTTTGTAAATAACAAATAAACGAAATTGTAATTTAGAGAGGATATATATGCTACCCCCAAAAATAGTAAACGAGTAAAAAGGGGGTGTGAGAAACTCACATTGATGTTGAAGACAAACTTAAAATAAAACCAAAAGTACGTAAATGAAATCGAAGCAATTGAACGTCACGAACTAGAATTAAAAACATAAAAATTAATATTAACTAACGACTTATACAAAGTAGATATTCATACAATCACTATAAGTATTTTCTAAGCGCTTCCTAGAATCCTTAGTATCCAAACAATCCCACGGATTACTAAAAGTTTGACCAAATTTTGACTTTCAAAGGTTGACTTTCCGTTGACTTTTGACCAAATGGTCCAACTTGTTGACCGTTGACCAAAATATTGACCGTTAACCCTAAATTTTGGCCGACGACCCATTGGTGTCTTTTGACCAATTATCTAGACTTAAAATAATCATAAGATATTCATAGTCGCAACCTAATAATCGATCATGTAATTTGCAGTTAATCATTTTTCATGCAACCCTGTGACTAAGTCACACTTTTACCAATTTAATTTCTCATAAGTAAGACCAAGCATTTAGTCAAATAATTTCAAGTTGACCAATGAAGTAAAATTCCAATATAACACAACAATCTTTGTACAAACTACAACTATTTTTACCAAACCGCATGCTGGATAAATTTGGGTAGGTTTTAATTACCAAAACCTATTTTTCTAACCAGTCAAAACACGCAAATAATTTACCAAATAATTCCCACAGATACTTTCAAGTATTAGGAACAACATAAAATTTTCTTGTAATATTTCAACACTCAAAAACATCATGAAAATTCATACACTACAACAACCTATTTTTAGCTACCTTATCAGCATAACAGAATGTAAATATTTGCTAAAAATTCCATATATGTCCAATTGATTCAAGACTAATTGGATTGGATTCCTAATTCAATTTATAACATTCCAGAAGTGGAATAACACCCATATCTATTTTCAGTCTTAAGTTATACAATTTACAACACTTCTTAGAAAGTTTATCTTTCATTCAAGATTGCAACCCGATTTTGTAATTATTAAAAACTAGTCAAACAAAGTCCAAAAATTATGATTCTTGATTTTTTGAAAACTAGATTCAAATTAATTAATCATAGTATCACAAATCAATCATAAATACCAACGTATCATCAAGTTACCCAATCTACAATCTAAAACACAGAATCTATCAACAAGAAGATTCAAACAAAAAGTCACAAAAATCATGATTCTTATATCCTTATGATCTTTAATCATCAAGGAACCATTTTTATAACCAAATCTTATGTATTTAATTATTTTATTGATTTATAAAATAATATTTATGTACAAAAGGTTTCCATATTTTCTTTTATGACAAGACACACAATTTCTTTTAAAACCATCAATTTGATCATCTTTTTATTTCTTATGATTACATGTGTTTGGATACTCAATCCTACAATCCCAAATCAAAGAAACATAAACAAAATATATATTAACCATGCTTACTTACTTGCTTGATCAATGCTATATCACTATTTGTTCCAAGAATCACCCAACTTGATTATGATATTTTGAGAGTGTTTTAGAAAAATAAAATGTATGTGTGTGTGATGTGATATGGACGGCCAAAATAAAGAAAAAGAAAAGTTATAACCTTAATTGTTATTTACTCATCATTAACACAATCATTAAGACATAATAAATTTTATTAAACTTTAGGTCATGTTAGTTTATATTACATGTGACGTGTTACATTCTATTATAAACATTTTCTAGTAACAATATGTTGTGTACTAGTCTTTTTGTTACTTGTGATGTAATATATCAAAGGTTATGTTATTTTAATTATTCACTTCTCCTACAACATATAAGTATACAACAATTAATCATGTAGCATGTAACACAATTTCACCCACCACATATAATACATGTAACATATCATGTGTAACAAATTTATTATAACCTATCATATATTATAACATGTGTGACAAGTTTATTATTCTAGTTATCAATAACTAGTTACTCTCACTTAGGTCACCAACGACACCACTGACTCAATGTATGCATACATGACACTATATGCATGGGAGTTCATTAACTTAGTTAACATAACTAACTGAACTAACTGAGTTTACTAACACAGTCAACAGGATTTAACTGAAAATGCCGGGTGTCACATCGGGGATTAGAAATGTTGAATGTATAGTTTATTATGGACTTGGATATTATAATATGTTTTTATACATATATTTGTAAATAAAACAGAAAATTTAAAACGGGTCGGATTTTCGGGTTTGAAAAGTAACGATTGTTACAGACACGGGATTTTATTGGCCGACTATTTTTTGTGATGCGCATGAGTTTGTTCGTTCATGTGACGCGTTTCAGAGAGCTGGTAACATCTCATTCCGAAATGAGATGCCTAAAACCCCATCCAGGTGGTTAAGATCTTCGATATCTCGGGCATTGATTTTATGATTCCGTTTCCTATGTCTAGAGGGAACCGATACATCCTCGTTGCTGTCGATTACGTGTCTAAATGGGTGGAGGCTCAAGCCTTACCTAGAAATGACACGCGAGTTCTAGTGGGATTCCTTCGAAAACTCTTTGCTCGATTTGGTACTCCTAAAGCCCTGATCAGTGATCGGGGTACCCACTTTTGTAATGCTCAGATGGATAAGGTTCTGAAACGTTATTGGGTCACCCATCGCCTTTCTACGACCTACCATCCTCAGACTAGCGGTCAGGTGGAAAACACCAATCGTGGCATTAGGAGGATCTTAGAGAAAACAGTTGGGAACAGTCGCGGTGACTGGGCTGAAAAGTTGGATGATGCACTATGGGCCTTTCGTACTGCATTCAAAACACCTATCGGGACCACTCCCTTTCGGTTAGTTTATGGAAAGGCGTGCCATCTTCCAGTGGAGTTAGAACATCGTGCGTATTGGGATTTAAAAGCCGTAAATCTTAATTTATCTGCGACGGGAAAGAGTCGTTTTCTTCAGATTCATGAGGTTGAGGAGCCACGGAATGAGGCGTATGAAAGAAGTTGGGGGTATAAGGAGCGGACAAAGGAACGTCATGATAAACATATTAAGGGTCCCAAAGAGTTTTAAGTGTGGGGATAGGGTGTTTTTGTACAATTCCCGGTTGAAGTTGTTTCCGGGTAAATTGAAATCCCGATGGGCTGGTCCGTTCGTTGTGAAGGAGGCATTTCCTAATGGAACGATTGAGATAGAGGCTGATGATGGACATTCTTGAAAGTGAATGGGCATAGACTGAGATAGAGGTCCACTTGGTGATCGCGAGGAGGATGCGATCTTCCTTGATCCGCCTAGAGAGTAAAGGAGGAGAGCACGCTCGGATCTTGCCCGAGTTGTAGATTTTGTATAAAACTTAGTGCATTATTTTCTTTTATTTTTACTCAGCTTTATTTTATTTTTCTTTGAGTCTTTTTAGTCATTAGAGTGTGTTTGATGTCTGCTTCGGGTTGTTTTGAGTTTTATTTTGCAGGATTGGATTTTCTAGTTCGTACTCAATCTCTATTTGGACGAGGAGTTTTTGAGCCTATCTTATTGTAGAAGACACCCAGAAGTTGCGGCCGCGAATGAAATGCTATACAGTCGCCTTAGAACGAGACTTTTAAAGATAACTGCATTATTACCAGGGGAATCTGTTACAATTTATTGTTTTACTTGCTTAATTTTTTTTATTCTGCTTTATTTTATGTCTTTTTCTATTCCTACATTAGGGACAATGTAGATTTTAAGTGTGGGGATGGGAACTGACGTTTTCTTTTGATAAAAAAAAATTTCTAAAAAAAAAGTTTCAAATTTTATTAAAAAAGAAAAAAAATGAAATTTAAAAAAATAATAAAATAAAAAAATAATTAAAAAAAAACCCAAAAATATTTACAAAAAATTTCTAGAAAAATGTCCTTGTAATTGTTTTTCTGCATTAAACAGGAGATGATATTATTACCGATGATTTTGACAACACTCTTGAAAGTTTTTAGAAATTTTAAAAGAAAAAAAAGAGTTTTTAAATCAACACATGTAATGGGATGTGACTGAACGGGTAAACTCCGTAATTAATGTGTTAGTAGGCTCAGCCCATTAAGAATGAAAGGACAATATGCTTGTAGACTTAATTGAACTTAAATTGCTTGATTTTAATGGGATATATGTAAAAAAAATGAGATGAAAGGTCGGGTCATACCCAAGCCTTATGTTTAGTTGGATCGCAAAAATTATAATTTTATAGAAATCTGAATAGACTAATCATACGATGCTTGGGTAGGTTTAACGTTAGGGTATGCCTATGTAGCCTGTGATATAAACATAAATCTCAAACTTCTAGTTTTAGTGGTTAACACCTCATAGGCGTATGGTTTTATAACCTTAAATCCTATATTGATGGAATGCCTTAGGGTTCGAAGACCATGGGTCTATATGCGGTATATCATCTTGGTATTTATATCTCCTAAGTGGATTTATGAATATTTAAAAGAGCTCAAAGAGCAAACCTGCAATTTTTCTGCCAAACATAAGTCATTAAACATGATCACCTAGTACTTCAAAGTACAAATACACTACTGACTTGATCATCCATGCTGTTAGCCATATGGGGTCCCATTGCTCGCGTCTCATTACCATTAAGAAACAGACCACAAGGGACACGCCATATGTAAGCCTACAGATGAATTCGTGCATATTCACATATGGTGATGGACTTTGGGGTATTGCTTGATAACGTGGGTATGTCATGTAGTGGGGAATACTTACTAGTTAGTTACTTAATACATACCTTAATCATATCTAATGGCTGCCTGGTAGACCTTAACGCTGAAGCTTAGGTAGATAAACAACATCCTTGATCGTCTTTAGTTGTTCTTAACAAAATGGTATAACATGTTTTGATCAACTAGATATTAGGTTTAAGTCAAGTTGGGGTGGTTCGGTTCCGGTAAAACAATATAAAAAATTTGTTTCAGTTGTGGGTCCCACTAGATCATATAACCTAATAAACTTATCGCATCTTACTTGCCTCGGTAAGTATTAATGGGCATGGGTTTAGGTGGACAACAATACTGGCTATCAACCGGATTTATCTTATTAGGCGAATTTGCATAAGTGGACAACTATGGTTGTCAGGGTTTAAAGTGGATAAGTGATCGTTAATCGTGATAAATGTGTTTGATAATTTTTGAATAAAATAAATAAATAAATAAAAGTTAAAAAATTCAAGAGTTGTGGGTTTAAATTATATATCTCGGTTATGATCCTGTGCATATTACTTTTTTAGAGACGAAAAAGGTTTAAGTGTTGGGATATTTGATATGGTCTAAAAGATACATGCTATTATATAAATATTTCCTACATTTTCTAGTATTTTGAGCCCGGTTTTTATTAAATATATTTCTATTTGGCTTATAATTGGATTTTAAAGATTAAATTTTTAAACGAGCTAAATTAAAGTATTTATGCTATACTTGAGACCACAATGACATCTAAGTAATAATTGGTGGATTAAATGGGCACATATTTTGTGTGGTTTCATGTTCACATGCTTATAAAAGATAAAATTTCACGTTAACCATGCTCCAGTTACTTATGAGTTTTATTTTTTACAAAGTGTAGGAGAGCTCGTTGAACTATTTAAAATGGACTTCAAATTTTACAAGACATATGAAATGGGCCACTAAGAAATAAAAAAAAACCCTACACACACACATATATATATATATATATATATATATATAAAGAGACAACGAAGACGAATGGAGCTCAGGTGAGGTTAAAATCAAAAAGAAAAGAAGAAGATATATTATAAAGATTGAAAGGATACGTGGAGTTGGGAGCCGGCTGAGGTAGACATAAGTAAAAGGAAGCAAAGAATAATAATTAGACAATTCTTTGGAGTGGCAGCTATTGCACAACAGAGGGTAGATTACGAGAGAAAGAATAAAAAAACAAGAATTAACAATAATAAAAGAGAGGAGAAGCTCACGTGGAGGTCCAACAAGAAAGAAAGCAAAGAAGAATATAATATATTTTGTTTGTTGAGTTGCTGCCTGCCTCTCTTTTATTTATTTTACAATGAACAATAATAAACTATATATTATTTTTGTTTCGTACTTTATTATGAGTAGCTAAATACTTTTACACTGTTTAGGTTATGGTTGAGTACTATGTTATATTAATGGTTTCACAAACTATTATTTGATGTTGGTTGATTTGGTATTATGGTAAATGTTTTTAGTTGGTTTGGTCATAATATTGTTGAGTAGTTGAATCTAGTTTTTTATTTTAGTAATTATTCCACTTGTGTTTAATAGCTTTTTTTTGTGATTGTTAGACAAATGATTAGGTTGTTTACTTTGTGATTTCAACTTGTTTTTGGTTTATGGTCGAAATAACTGTAGGAATAATTTATAAAAGTCACTAGAGAGGCCGAGAGGCAATTTAGTGCTGTGTCATCTTTGTCTTTTGCGGGTTTGGGTAATAATTTCACGGGAGTGAGTTATCCGGGTTTGGGTATGTCTTTTGCGGGTTTGTGATACAAGTTGTGCTCAAGTTAGTTAAAAATACCATCTTTATATTAATATATATTGTATCCAAAGAGACCGGGAGGTTATTTGGGTTTTGGGGTACCATAGTATTATTAGGTAAGGTGAGTCCGGGAGGTGATCCAAACCTTTAACAATTGAGCTTCACATGTCATTAGAGTTCTAGGGTGTCGTTGGTGAGGCTGGGAGGCTATCTAGCGTATTTTAGTGGTCTTTAGTGTCATATTTTTTTTAAGATATTGTTTTTCAACTAAGTCAAGTTCGTTAACTATTAATTTAACTAGTTGGATTCCATTACCTAGGTAGTCGTTTCTCATATTTGTTTTAAACCCAATTTTTATAAAGTTTTATTTTTAGCTTAAATTATAATTAGTTAAGTTTTGTTATTTTAATTAATATAAAAAAAATATAAAAATCAAAAGAAAGTCTCGATTATTAATCATTAGGTTTAATAACTAGAGTTTACCCATAGTGTCCTAGGTTCGATATCCGTTCTTACTAGCTAGCTACATTGCGACCGGTACACTTGCCGATTGTGTGTGGTTTTTTAGGTGAATTCGGTAAAACTTGGTTTTTAATATTATATACGTTTTTCACACATCATGTAGCGTACATCATCATTCGATGTGTCATCATGTATATTTGCCTATCTGTATAACCATCTAAATTCCATTCATATATGGACTTTCCATTATAAGAATTGGTAATTTCGTATTCTTGTTCTTCATGTAGACCATCTTGAGGAGTGGGTCTAGGATAATAAAACATTCTTTGTCTCGGTTTATCAGCAAATTTTGTATTATAAGATTCTGGTCTTTTTCTCCCACTCATTCTATTTATTCAATCTATTGTATAAGCTTCAAAAGTTTCATCACTCATGTTTTCTTCTTTTAATGTATTTAGTTCAAATTTGGAAAATTTTTCATTTAAAACTTCCATTAATTGGTTTATTGGTTTTATTTTATAATTATCTATTTCCGGGGGAGGTTGAATTGAAGGTTGGATCTTTATAAGGTTATAAAATCATATCCCAATTCCAAGATAATAATATTAATGAAAGTGATGTTAATGTTATAAATAGTATAACTTTAGAAGATATTCTTAAAAGGATAAGAGATCCCGAAGAAAAGATAACCTAGCTTGAGTATGAGGTTCTTGAGTTAACAAGTAACCATGATCTCAAGGCTGAGTTATCTGTTAAAATTTCAATAAATTTTGAAACATCATTCAAAGATAACCTAGCTTGAGTATGAGGTTCTTGAGTTAAAGAACAAGTTGGGAAAATTTCGAAACTCTTCCTTTTTGCTAAACGAAATAATCGAAGTATCTGGCAAGCAAAAATATTCCAAAAAAGGTATAGGTTTTGTTGAAATTCCACCACCTTTTTACAATGATTATAAAGCAAATCCTTTTGTTAAAAGAGAAGAGGATGTGATTGTAAAAGAACCTGTGATTTCTGAAACATCAAAACCAGTGAAACTGAAACTGTTAAATCCCAATCTATACCTCAAAAACCTCATGTTGAAAGCAACAAAGTATTTGTTGAAAATGTTGAAAAAGTGATTATTGAGGATGTGTTTGAACCTGACGTTATACACAAAAACAAGAACATTCCAAGTTCAAATCACATTCTTTGTGAACCTCATGAATTTGAGGAAGCTATGTATGGTTCATACAAACCTCATATGAAAAAGGAAGAACAAGTGAAAGTTAAACATGTGAAGGCAAAGAAATCAGAAAAACCAAAAATTTCTGATGAGGACTTGATGTGTTTCATCATCTGCTCGTGTTTTTAAGTTATGTGGAATGAACACGATGTTCACTGAAAAAGACATTCTGATTAGTATTATCAAACCCGAACTGATCGAAAGTGTCTTTTACAATGAAACTGACAAGATACAAGATCTTGAACGTCAATATGCTTGTGCCAAAACATCAAATTCATCAAACCCATTGATTAAAGCAAAGCAATTGTTAAAAAATGCTAAAAAGGATCATTTTGTGAAATCAACTGGAACTGACATATTGCAAAGTTTTTCTAACTGTTCTAATCTTGATTTCTATATGAAAAAGAAGTCTGTGTCGTCTGATGATTTGGACAAGAGTTTCACTAAAAATGTGAGTCATCAACCTTCTATTGCATCTGTTTTTGCTAAATCTCAACATGATCGTGTTGACAAGCGAAGTTGTTTTTTGTGTGGATAACAAGGTCATGTGGTTAGAAATTATGGCCAGAAGAAATCTCAGAACCTTCATCCGTTTGACAAGGACCAATCGAAACCGGTTCCTGTGATAAAAGAGATTCTTAAATGACCTATGTCGTGTGATGATGATACTCACATAATGTTTTCAAACGTGAATCCACGTAAGGTAATTCATGTGAATGAAACACATGGTCAAGTGAAACCAAAGTTTGTTCTAACTGAGTCTATATGCAAGAACGTGAACTCAAATGTCGTTCAAGCTGCTTATCTAAGACGAAAGTCTAAGAAGCCTGTAACTTATTCCCAAGTTGCTGAACAACAGTTGAATTCATTTAAAATTAATCTTCCAAGAGAAACTCAAAAGGTGCCCAAGACCGAGGCCTGGGCTGCCTTTTTGAACTAATCATTGTTACTTTGTGTGTAGGGTACATCCAAGACCGTGTCTGGTGAAAACTGGATAATGAATAGTGGATGTTCTCGTCATATCACTGGAAATTTCGACCTCTTAACAAATGTGAGAAATATTCAAGGGTGTTATGTGGCGGTTGTTGCGTATTCTGGGGGCATGATAACACAAGAGGGTGAAGTTTCAAAAGGTCACATTACGTTTGAAAAAATCAATTACTGTGACAAGGTGGACCATAATTTATTGAGTGTGTCGCAAATATGTGACAAGAAGTACACCACGGTATTTACCGATAAAGAGTGTCTGATTTTGAAACCGGGATACGTGATTCTTGAGGACATGGTTGTCATGTGATCACCTCGAACAAATGATATTTATGTCTTAAATATGTCTTCTAAAGTATCAACATCTATCAAAACATGTTTTAACTCAAAAGCAACTGAAAAGGACTCTATTCAATGGCATCGTAGAATGAGTCACATTAATGTTCTAAAGATGAATTATTTAATGGCGAATGACTTAGTTGAAGGTGTTTCTTTGAAAAACTTTAAATTATATGATCATTGTATTGCTTGCAAGAAAGGCAAATAGAAGAAAAAGTCACATCCATCTAAGTTATTAAATTCCATTGATACTCCTCTTGAACGACTTCATATGGATCTTTTTGGTCCCGTGAATCGTGCTAGTATCTCTGGAGATTGGTATTGTCTTGTAGTTACCAATGATTATTCAAGATACTCATGGGTCTTATTTATGAGTTCAAAAGATCAAACACATGTTCTGGTACAAAACCTAATCACTAAGATCGAATCGCTATACAAGCAATAGGTGAGGAGAATTCGAAGTGATAATGATGTTGGTGCATTTTGTGACCGTCGCTATGCAATTCCGGCTAGTTGGGGAGAAGTTGTGGAGGGAGCCAACTTCGTCATTGGTGAAGTTAGAACAACTTCACGTGTTGGTGAAGTTAGGGAAACTTCACGTGTTGGTGAAGTTAGGACACCTTAACGTGTTGGTGAAGTTAGGACAACTTCACGTGTTGGTGAAGTTAGGACAACTTCTCGCGTTGGTGAAGTTAGGACAACTTCACGTGTTGGTTAAGTTAGAACAACTTCACGTGTTGGTTAAGTTAGGACAACTTCACCTGTTGGTGAAGCTAAGACAACTTCACCGTAGGCCCAAGCCTAAGCCCGCGTAGATGTTTATCTATATATATATGTATGTTATGTTTAGGGTTAGGTGTTGATCAGAAAAGAGATAGTGAGAGCAGAAAAGTTATCTAGAGAAAACGGATAGGGAGAGTCTCGTGGGCAAACCCTAGGTAGAGCTCACTTCGGGTCGGCCGTAACATGTTTTCAGTTTTGGTATGTAATGTGTTTTGATTAATATATAAAGCGGTCTGCAGATCTATTTATTTCGTTCTTGTGTTTGTTTGTGTGTTATCGTGTTCTTCGTCTCTAACACTATAAACGAGTCTAGGAGGATTCCGCACTCCTAGACCTCGTGCTGATCTTGTATCGATCACCATCGCACCCGGGGACTTACAAGTGGTAGAAGAGCATTAGGCTCTTATGCTATGGTTCGAGATTTGCGTTTTGGTGCTTTTGGAAAAGACGGTTTTGGCGAAGTTATAGGATTTTGGCAAAGTTGTCGCTAGAATTTTAGGGTTTTGGCGAAGTTACTGGAAGGTGAAGTTAGCAAAGGGAGAAGTTACTAGTTGGTGAAGTTTTTGGCTGGTGAAGTTATTGGTTGGTGAAGTTATTGGTTGGCGAAGTTATCAGGTGGTGAAGTTATCTGGTGAAGTTATCAGGTGGTGAAGTTATCTAGTGAAGTTATCAGGTGAAGTTAATGATATGCTTTCCTTTTTCCTCCGACGTTCAAGATATGGTAATCCAAAAAAAAAAAGGTATTTTCGGGAAATTTTCTTGAACGAAAATTTTTATATGTCGTTCATATGAAAGGAGGATCATTGAGGAAAAATTTGGTAATAATGTTTTTGGAGATCATGGATGCTTGGGTAATCAAGATCATAGCGGCTTGGTTAAGCTTTTGATGATTATTACAGGGCATGTGTGTTAGATTCTGTCAAGTTGGTTTTCTGATGAAACTGATCACTTGCTGTTGAGTATTTGAAGATTGAACCTTATCTTACTAACCGAATGGTTGAGATGATCGAGTAGGCACCGGGATGCAGGTCAAAGATCTCGATCGATATAGTTCAGAGGGGCTTATACTGAAAGGGAGATCTGATATGGAAGACGCCGGGTGATTGGTAGATTTGTGAAGCTACAAGACAGTTTTAGACACTGCTGGTTGAAGACAAGATTGATGTTGCGTATATATGTGAAGATCAAGTTTGAAGATCACAGTGCAATGTCTGAAGAGCATGTCCTACCAGAAGAAGAACACAAAAGAGCAACGGAAAATGGGGAGTCTGTTGGTGCATGTTTTGTAACAGATGATCTTTTGTGTTTGTTAGAATTGAGAGCAACGGTTAAGGGGGAGTATGTTGGTGCATTTTGTGACCGTCGCTATGCAATTCCGACTAGTTAGGGAGAAGTTGCGGAGGGAGCCCACTTCGTCATTGGTGAAGTTAGAACACTTCACGTGTTGGTGAAGTTAGGATAACTTCACCTGTTGGTGAAGTTAAGACAACTTCACCATAGGCCCAAGCCCAAGCCCGCGTAGATGTTTATCTATATATATGTATGTTATGTTTAGGGTTAAGTGTTGATCAGAAAAGAGAGAGTGAGAGTAGAAAAGTTGTCTAGAGAAAACAGATAGGGAGAGTCTCTTGGGCAGACCCGAGGTAGAGCACACCTCCTCAAGGGAAAGGTCGCGACTGGATGTTTTATTATGATGGCTTATTTAATTCATTTACTCCATCAACTGAGTAACCAGATGAAGACCTGGTTCGTGCATACTTTGAAGATTATTTAACTATTCCAAGATTTTCAAGTTCTAATGATGTTGAAGCTCCAACTGTTGCTCAAACCGAAGATCCATGTGATGCTTCTCCAGCTACTCTTGATAATGTTTCTACTTCTTTTGATGATAATCAAGATGATGATCAAGGTATTGAACTTGACAGTGATGTTTCATTTCCTGAGCTTGGAGAAAATTACACTAACTTATTCGAAATGTTGTTGTTCCTGAGAATCCCACTTTTCAGATTCATAATTATCATCTACAGGAAAACATCATTGGAGAACTTGATGTGGGCGTTCAAACACGTCATCAAGTTGCCTCGTCGAATGAGAATAACAAATTGTGTGCTTACGCAGATTTACATTCATCTGGAATCGTAAATCTTGCCAAATTCAGTTGCTTTCTATCCCAAGTTGAGCCGACGATGACTCGTAAGGAACTTGAAGATTCTTCTTGGGTAGAAGCCATGCAAGAAGAATTGCAGTGATCTGCACGTTTGGGTGTTTAGGAGCTTATCGATAAATCTGCTCGAGTCAAGAAGGCTATTCCAACTATGTGGGTATTTAAATGTAAGAAAGACGATCGTGGTGTGATCGTGCGGAACAAGGCACGATTAGTAGTGCAAGGTTTTCATCAGCAAGAGGGTATTGACTACACTGAAGTATATGCTCCGGTTGCAAGATTGGAGTCTATTCGAATATTTCTGGCGTATGCTGCTTATAAAAATATCAAGGTTTATCAAATGGATGTTAAAAGTGCTTTTCTCAATGGTGAACTACACAAGGAAGTGTTTGTTTTACAGCCTCCTGGCTTTGAAGATCCTGATTATCCGGACCGAGTTTACCGATTAAACAAGGCCTTGTATGGTCTACATCAAGCCCCGAGAGCTTGGTATGGCACGCTCACCGACCATCTGACTGATAACGGCTTCAAGCGAGGGACTGTCGACTTCACTTTATTTCATAAGACTGTTGGTGATGATCTTCTCCTAGTTCAGATTTATGTCGACGACATTATCTTTGGGTCTACAAACGACACTTTATGTAAGGAATTCGAGAAGTCAACGCAAAAAAAGTTCGAGACGAGCTCGATGGGAGAGATGAATTTCTTTCTAAGGTTTCAATTTCACCAGTCTGCGAAAGGAATCTTTATTCACCAGACCAAATATGTGAACGATGTCTTGAGCCGATTCAAGAGATCTGCCGGAAAAATCCGTTCAACTCCTCTCCCCGTGGGTCACAATTTATCACCGGATGAATTAGAGGATACCGTTGATCCTATCCTCTATCGTGCTATGATCGGATCTTTAATGTATCTAATGGCTTCTCGCCCCAACATTATGTTTGATGTTCATCTTTGTGCTAGGTTTCAAGCAAGGCTACGAGTTACTCACCAAGCTGTGGTCAAGAGAATTCTTCAGTATCTGAGGGGAAATCCAGACATCGGGTTATGGTACCTCAAGGACGATAACTTTGAGATTACTGCCTTCTCAGACTCGGACTACGGAGGTTGCAAGATTAACTTCAAATCAACTACAGCAGGGTGTCAATTTTTAGGAAACCGGCTTGTTTCCGGGCAGTGTAAGAAGCAGACAACGGTCTCTAGTTCAACCGCTGAGGCAGAATATGTTACAGCCTCGAGTTGCTGTTCGCAGGTTTTGTGGATTCAACATCATCTGCGCGACTACGGTTTAAAGTTTCTTATTACTCCTATTTTGATTGATAACTATACTGCCATAAGTATCACCAAAAATCCCGTACAACACTCTAAAACGAAACATATCGAAATTCGATATCATTTCATACGGGATTGCTTTGAAAAGAAATTAATCGACCTTGAGAAAGTACATAATGATTTTCAGAAAGCCGATCTATTTACCAAAGCCTTTGACAAAACTCAATTTCAATTTTTGCTTGGTTTAAATGGATTGAAAACCCTTGTTGGTATCCTGAAACAATGATAACTATCTCTCTTTTCTATTTATCTTTCCTTTTAAAATTTATTTTGGTTTTGGCTTTTAGGGGGTGAAAAATTGAAAATACAAAAATATTGTACTTTTAGTTTGTATAGATAAAATCCAAAAACATTAAAAATTTAAAATCCAAAAACGTTATAAAACTTTGAAAGAGAAAAAAATATTGTATTTTCAGTTTGTATAGAAAAATCCGAAAATCCAAAAAGATTGTGAAGTTTTTGTTTATAAGAAATTCGAAAAAGACAAAAAGATTGTGTTTTTAAAAATGTATAGAGAAAAACCAAAAGGATTTTAGTATACGTTCGCTGAAATATATGTCAATTACTTATATTTGAAGGACATGTACTTGTATATGTTTGGTCCTGATATTTACTTGTAAATATTCGGGATAACCATTTACCTGATAATGGAAAGTAGTTGGGGCGTTCGTTATGCATTTTAGTTTATTTTGTCGCTGAAAATTATGTCAGTTATTTAAGTTTGTGGAGCATGCCTGCATGTTTTGGTCCTATTATTCACTCGTGAATTGATAGGTTAGCCATTTATTTATAGACTTAATGTAACTAGGACGATTAAATTCATATTGTTTTATGCTCCTCAAAAATTTTGAGTTTTTGACGTAAAAAGAGAAAATGATAGTACATTGATTGTTTTGACCCCATATCTAGCAAGAAAAAAGCTTAAAAGACTGAGTGCTTAATTGCGTTGGTGCATTGGTAGGTCTTAAACAAACTGTTAAAGTAAAGTATGTGATATAAACATAAAGAAATGCCAAATTGAAAGAGGTGTTAGTCTCTAGCAAAAACCTCGATGAAGCTGGTAGAAATGTAATAACCTTTCATACTCAAGCCTTATATTTGTTTGATCACCCCAAAAACAAAATAAAGCAAATAACAAGCGTTGAGATTCTGGACACTGTGAGTCTTTATGCGGCTTAATCATCTGGGTATTCATATGCATGGATATTTCACTCGCTTTTAGAGCAAACCTAACGTCATTAAACTTGATCACTGATGTACCTCGTACAATCTAAATTAATGACTTGATCAAAATCCGCTGTTAGTCAGACATTTGTTCCTCCCTTGCGCGCGTCTCAATACAATTAAGAAACGTACCCCATGGGATACAGTGTATGTAAGCCGACATATGGACTCGTGCATATTCACTCATAGTAAAGGAAACTAAATGCATTGCTCTTAAATTTCTATAAAATTCAAATTTTGATCAACAGTATAATGGTTTAAGTCAAGTTGGGGTGATATGGTAAAAATCAATTAAGCTTGAACCGAGATTAGAGCTGATAGTTTCTGATATTCTGTGCTCTAATTGAATTATTAATCATATCACAAAAACATTTGAAGGTTTGTTATAAGATTTCAGTGGACAACAATAGCAATGACTGACTTAACGCCAGTCACAATATCGCTGAAAGATAAAACTGTGATGGAAGGACAATCTGGTCAATATAATTCTCTGCTCAAATTCGTCAAAAATCCAAAAATATGTACTGCTTTTGAAAAACTCATACAAAAACACAAAAATATTTTTCCTGTTTTACTTTTTAATTTTCGGATAACTTTCTGGTAAATATTTTTCACTAACAAAAATTCAAAATAACAAAAAGATTTTATTTTATTATTTTTTTTTCATTTTACATATTATTTATTTTTTTTAGTTAAGTGTTTCAAAATATAAAACACTTTAAGGTATTCGATCATCGAGATGTTGGTTCTCGGTGATTCATTTAAGTTATTTGGTTTATTTATTTAATTAATTTTTAATTTAATTGATTTAATTAATTTAATTATTTAATTTAAAATTACATAAAGTAATTCTTTACATGTGATTCGTAAAATTTTAACTAATTAAAGTCATTTATAACGAATTGAGCTCCAATTCGTTAACCTTATTCGTTAATCTTATTTCGCTTCCGCCACTCTGTAACGAATGGCTTCAAATTCGTTAAGATTTTCACAAATTACTTGTAATTCATTATGCCACGTGTTAATTTAAGATAACGAATCACCTGATTCGTTAATTCAAAATTCAAACGAATCAGATGATTTGTTACATTGGACACTATGCGTGTCAGGGTACTTAGGGATTCGTTTTGCGATTCGTATCACTATTCACTCTTCCCTTCATCTTCCTGTTACTCTGGCAAAATTTCCAAAAACTCTCGACCATCAGTAAATCACGTTTTGATCATATCATCTGAATCATAAGGTATTACTGGTCACAACGCAATGATTTACGTTATATTTGATTGATGTTTGCAGGGTTAATTATTAGCTTTTATTATCGGGTTAACCTTCGTATAAACCCTTAATTTAATTGGTTTGTACCCTGTTTTGGTACAACTGATTTATACCATTCTCATCGCAATGGGTTTCCGAGATCCTTGTGATTCGTTGTTTGATTTTCCATTGATGATTATGGGGTAATTGATTTCTGAATTGCAATGTTAACTTTTAGTGTTCTTGGTGATTTTGACCTTGACCAATTTAGTCAAACATTAAGCTTAATTGGTCATTCGTTAACTGTTTAATGAATTGGAACTTATTCGTGTCCAATTCTTTATACATTTCACACGAATTAGGCAAACGATTCGTAACTTATAACGGATCAGATTCTTGTTTGTTATTATAACGAATTAGATCATAATTCGTTAACTTTTATTAGTGATTCGTTAAGCATAATTCGTTAACTATTTACTTGATAGCGAAGTGGCTTATTTGGTATAACGAATTATCAATTCGTTATACCGAATTAGAATACAACGAATGACATTATTAATTATTTCAAAATTTTAAAGTTTTATAATTGTTTTAATTAAAATTTTAATTATATATTAATTACATTAGTATTATTATTATTATTTACTATCACTAATTCTCGGGTTGTTTATACAGTTCAATGGCTGATAATCTGGAACAAGATCCTCCTGTTGCTGATCCCCAGCAAGTTCAACACCAAGATCTACCACTTCTCCCGTACGACAAAAAGCATAACATTTGTGCATTTGTCGGTACGAATTTTGCTGATGAGGATGTGTTCGGTGATTTATTGGCGTTTATTAGACGTTCGGCTATACAAGACGCTGTAACTGCACGACCGACAGTCTAATTTAGCATTATTTGTCAGTTTTGGAATACAGCTAGATACATTGAGGCTGATAATCATATTGAAGCTACGGTCAACCAAACGCGTATTACTGTTGACACTGATGTTATTCGGTAGGTGCTTCAATTTGGTGACACTATCGATTATCCTTGTGAGTTTGACAAAGGTTTGATCCGAGGTTTATTCCGTCGGGTATTTTATGGTGGTGATCTTGAAGCTTTGATGTATAACAAGAATGGATTATGTCCCGTCTACAAGTATTTATAACACGTGCTGATCCATTGCTTAGGAGGACGTAAAGGTGGCTTCGATGAATGTCGAATTATGTTACAATCGGCATTTGTCGCATTGATTTTAAACAAGTCATTCAACTTTTTAGAGATGATTTTCTATCACCTTAAGGAACAATGCCTTACGGTGGTTCAACGTAAGAAGTTTCTGATGTACCATCGATTTCTTCAGTTGATAATTCAAGATTTGATTCTGAATTTGGTTATTGATCAAGCTTTAGCGGGTGATGTGATCCTGCTTGAACACATGACTGCTGATACTGTACGAAGAATGAAGTTTTATAGGAAAGAGACACCGCAGACCAAACGATTAGTTGGTCATCTGGTGAATCCAGATTATGTATGTCCTGACAATGATCGCTGGATCCACGATGATTCAGATTCTGAGAGTGAGCAAGGACCAGGTGAGAACAATGGAGATGAGGGTGATGATAATGATGGTAATGGTGGTACTGGTGGTGATGGTGATGCCCATACTGAACAACAGGCTACGGTTGAGGCTGCTTTAGCTGCTACTATAGCTGCTCAGGGTAAAAGGAAAGGGAAAGAGCTGGTTGGTGAAGGATCATCTAAGCGACGAGTTTCGGCTGGTGCTGGCATCTCATTTGGAGTTCAACCTCCAAGGTCGTCCGTCTCTCAAAGATCGGTGGTAATGCTTACTACTAGCACCCTAGAATTAATTTTGACGACCACGCTTACATCAGATTCGAGGCTTGGTATGATCCCTCAATCAGTTTTACCTACAATACAAAGGCCTTCAACTGCTACTTCGGTGGTCTCTCTTACACCGATGATGATGCCTCCACCACCTATGGATTTCTCATATTTGAGGCTTAACCGACCTCAAGGACCTGTTCAACCAATCCCTTCTTCATTTCTTGCTATGTCTCATGATCAACAGATGAACATGGTCTTGAGTCTACTTCATTTGTATGAAAATCAAATGTCTGCTGATCGTATGAATCAAGAATGCTTGTTAGAGAACCCAAAGAAGCTAGTAAGTTATGTATCTTTCTGCCAGAAGAAGACAAAGGCCCTCCGTGAGATTGTTGAGTCTCAGGGGGTGAATATAAAACAGCAAGAAGATCTTATCTTGCAGCTTACATGCAAGGACGATGAACTTAAGAAGCTCAAAAACGACGAAGAAGATCCAGATTCTTCAGGTACTGGAGGAAGTGAGCCTAAACAAACTCACGGATCGGATTCTGGTGCTGGTACGAGTGCAACTGGTGATTCGGAAAAACAGATCATCGCTTATCATGATACTACAGCTACTACACCCATTGAGATGATCAAGGCTAATACCGTTATCTTTGTTGATGATAAGGGGGTGGTTAGAAGTATTGTTAATGTGGATGAGATTGAGATTGGATAGTTTGTTGATAGGTCTCTAACACGAGAGCAGATTTCTATTCTGCTTGGTCTAAACGATGATGAGTTAACCGTGTTAGAGGCTGAGGAGGACGTGGAGGTTGTGAATGATGACGAGGTCTTTGATGATCCAAACATTCAGATGAACACTGAGTTTATTTATGAGGATGAGGAAGTGGAGATCGAGGACATGACTGCTGAGGAATACCCTGATCTATTTCAACACACAAACGTTGATCAGGGTGCTCCTATATTTACTAAGGAAATGGTCAAAGAAGCAGAAGACCTCCAAGGGCAAGAATGTTGTTGATACAAGATTTGATTCAAAGCCCGATCCGTCTGTTGCTGACATTCAGAGTTTGTTTGCTAGTCGAGACAAGAGAACTAGGAAGATTATTGATGGACAACGATATGTTGATCATGAATTAAAGGTAGAAGCCATTGCACATGCCAAAGAAAATCAGATGACTTCCATCAAGGCCGTGTCTATAGTTTAAGGTGACATTATTTCTTGGCCTTTTGATTTCGAATTAAAAGTATGTATTATCAAATGGGAGAAGGGTGTTCAGTACTATGAAAAGATGTCTGACGTGCTCTCATTGCCGAGATGGGATGTACGTACTCTTGCGTATAGTCCGTTTATTAACCATGGCGGGAACCACCAAGCAAGTTGGTTTCACCAAAATTTGCTGTTGGAGGTGAACAACGGGTTTAAATTTTTTAAGCCACAAATTCCAATCTACGATCGTATCGATGGGATCGATCCAAGGACAGGTTGGAGAAATTTGGTTCTTAAGGTAAAGCCGTCAAAGACCATGAAGCGTGTGCCGGTGAAGACATTGAACCAAGACATGTATTTATCTTTCAACCGCTGTACTACGATAACCGAACTGGCGAGGCCGTTATAGTGCTGGGTAAAGGTTTAAAGACCGAGCAGCTAAAGATCATTGATCTGATGTGGCTTGTGAATTTAACAGAGACCGATAATGACGTGCTATTCATGAATAAGATACTGATTGAGCGTTGTGAAGACTATAACCGAGTAATGAAGTTTCAACGCGTTGTTTGTGTGTGTCATGAACATGGTATTCACAGCTGCAGAGATTGGCAGACAAGGCGTTTCAAGTAATTTAAAGAGAAAGAGCTGAAGACCAGGGGTGTCTGTTAGTACACATTTTTGCGTCTCGAGTCTTTGTATTTATCGTTTATTTAATGTAAAAGTTAATTAATATTTAAGCTAGTTCCTTAGTGGAACAAGCTAGTTCGTTAAGGATGTTTAGCGAACTAGCCCTTAAGTTAAGTCCCTCCTGATTCGTTAAGGATGTTTAACGAATCAGGGGGTGTTTCATTAAGTTTATTGGTTAATTGTATGTAACGAAGTGGGTGGCTAGTTCGTTACGGAATGTGTAACGAACTAGACCCATCTTCTATATATAGTGGGTTCGTCCACTGCATAATTTATGTTTTGAGTTAAGATTAACAAACCTCTGCCCAGATTTCCTCTCAAGCTTCACCTTAATTATTCAATCTGTATTATATATAATGATATATATACAATTAATACTAACTAATATATAACATATAATCATATAAGAGCATCACTGAACTAGATCTGTCTATAGTTATTAGATTCTAGATCCGAGATCGATCTAGGGTTCCTCTCAGGTCCTTTAAAAATCTTATCTAATAATATATCACATGATATAAACCTACATAGTCTAATTATAAGAGACCAAATGCAAAGAATCTCTAGTATACGAGAAGATTCCACTATTCATCCATATAATAAAGAAAAGTCCATAAGACTTTATTATAAAATAATGCATGATTCTATGGAAGGATAAAAATCCTAATAGAAAAAGAGAAAATAATCTCTTCGGCATAATTTTATGTTTTCAGGAATGTTTCTTCGAGGAAGAGGACGAGGCAGAAGTATTAGTAATAAGCAGGACATAGTCCTATCTCAAATGTGTACAAGAAGGCCCATAGCTTCAAATATTGCTTCAAGCTCAAGTGTCGTTCATAACAACACAAATGATACTGAAATTCAAATTGATCCTAATGACCCATTATACGAAAAGGTCTTGGCCATGATAAAGGCTCAAAGAGAAGAAGAAGCTTCAAAAGCTCCTACTTATGCCTATGTAGCCTAAGACAACGATGAGGAAGATTCTTGGTTCATAACCGAGAGGCAAAAGAAAATATTTCTTTTAAATCAAGAAGATGTTGAGTTTTCTGATGATCCATGGGTTCTTATGAAAAAATATATTGAGACGGCTTCATATGAAGCATCTTCTTATAAAACACGACAATACTATGAAAATATTTTGCAGCTTACGGAAACAACAGAAATAAGACATTTTTACCCGGGAGAAAGAGAGAAAAATATGTATAATTTTAGCAAAATACTTATAAAAGCAATTATATCGCCACAAAAATGGGGATTAAGCACCTTAAAGGAAAGGGAATTCATATATCCCGAGACAGGTGGCAAGCAAGTTTATAAATATAATTACTGTGATTATATTCAAGGATTTGAAAAATGCTTATTTTATGAAAATCCAAAAAGAAAACATTCATGGTTCATAAAGATTAGTGATAATATCTTTAAACAAGGTATACCTTGCTGGTTTCAAAAATGGTTCATTATATATGGACCAACAATTCAAATTCTTCCCGAACAATTTAAAGGATTATATCTAGAATGGGTTAAAGTCTCTCCCAATCTTATAGAAGCAAAAAATAATAATTTTTGGTTTGAGAGAATAGCCTCAATGTATTTTTTTCATAGAATTTTCTATTCCATGGATTTCGAAATAGAAACCAACCACAGGGTATACCCTAAGGGATAATTTCCCATGTCTCAAAAGAAATTGTTATACTAAGTTTTGGACCAAAATGATCTGGATTAATGTGTCCACCAAACAATTTGAAGGCCAGGACAGGGTGGATGCAATTACTTCAAAAATAGAGTATTATAAAACCTAGCTAACAATGAAGCAACAAAAAGAGCTTAATAGTCCATTCGAGCATATTTCGAAAAGGCTTATTGAATGCAAGGAAGAAGTTTCAAGGTCCGAGATTATTAAATCCTATATGAAAGAATTGAAGAAGGAACAAAAGAAATATCTTTCTACAGCAAGTTCCTCAAAGGCTATGTCTATTTCTTCTAATAGTCAAGGAGATTATAATGAATTCCCATATTGGCAAAGAAAAGGCTTAAAGTGAAAAAAACACTTTCCCTACTCATAGTGGGAATCTCTGCAAAAGTTAATAATTCATCTTCATAATGGGAATCTCTGACAAAGTCCCATAAGATAGACCTTCTTGAACACAAACCCATATGAGCCTTCCAGAAGTATAATTATCATAAGGGATTTGAATACTATCCCCTCTAAGAGTTTTTCTTACTCTTTCTGCAAATAAAGATGGAAGACCATCAGCAAATTTTGACTTCCAATGAGAACTGTTATTCTCTAGGAGTTCATAAACTCCGCTTAAGAAAACATCTTTATACGACCTGAATGATGTCAGGGCAGTACATCTTAGACCATTTAATAAAGTTCTTATTGTTTCAGAATTATCTGACCATCTTCTAGTAAAATGTTCTATAATTGTGAGTATTAAAGTCGAAACTACACAGAAACATTTTGGCCATCTTCCGTTTTAATATGATTTTAGATATGAGGTTGATTTTCGGGTTTAATGTAATTATCCCACCAACCTTTTAGTTGTCCTGTAAACCCTGCAATTATCATCTTGCATATAGTACTATCATATTCCGATTATTTTTTGCTATTGTAGCGTACATCATCATTCGATGTGTCATTATGTATATTTGCCTATCTGTATAACCATCTAAATTCCATTCATATATGGACTTTCCATTATAAGAATTGGTAATTTCGTATTCTTGTTCTTCATGAAGAACATCTTGAGGAGTGAGTCTAGGATAATAAAACATTCTTTGTCTCTGTTTATCAGCAAATTTTGTATTATAAGATTCTGGTCTTTTTCTCCCACTCATTCTATTTATTCAATCTATTGTATAAGCTTCAAAAGTTTCATCACTCATGTTTTCTTCTTCTATAATATTTAGTTCTAATTTGGAAAAAATTTCTTTTAAAACTTCCATTAATTGGTTTATTGGTTTTATTTTATAATTATCTATTTGTGGGGGAGGTTGAATTGTAGGTTGGATCTTTATAAGGTTATCATCTTTTGTGTTACTTGTTTCTCCCTCTTCTTTATTACATGAAATGAATTTAATAATCTTATTATTTGTTTCCTAGAGGATTTCTGATAAATTATTTAAACATAGATTTGTACAATTATTTTGCTTTATTAGTTGGTTGACATGAAGGACAGTTGCTTGTAGAGAGATTCATTGGTTATTATTTTTTGAAGGCAGAGAAATATATTTCTTCGTTCTCTCTTTTCATTTCAAAGTATTTTTGGGGAGGAAATCGTGACTTAACAATAGTTCCTGTAGTTAATTTATAATTTTTTTCTATTATAGAAACATATTTATGAAAATATTTGTTTATGAACCAAACATGAAATTCTACAACTTGTAGTAAAATTTCAAGATCTCTATAAAACTCATTTCCTAGCCTTATCCTTTCGTCTCTTGGAAATGATTCCATAAACCATTTTATAAAAGGTTTCCACTTTTCTTGTTTATATTTTTCACATATCTGCTTTCTAATAGCAGATCCTGGACTAAAATCTAGTTTTTTATATTCCATTATAAGTTAAAACTCATTTGAGAGACAGTATCTTCCTCTCTGACTTGTTGGTTATAGACACCTGAGACTAAATTATCATAATTAATATTTAAATTTTCTGCCTTATTGGGTCTTATTTGAGAAGTAGAAGCCATAGAGGGCTCAGGAAATTCTACTTTATAATCTAGAGGTAAAATATAAGACTTAGCAGATGATGACCTTGCACGCCTTTGTGATATTGATATATATTCATTATCTTCAAATTCTATTTCTATATTACCTTCAGGTGTTTCTATAATTTTGTTTAACTTGTGTTTTATTTGTGGTTGCTTTTTTATTTCTTTATTTTTGACCCAATTTTCTGGGAATGTTATTTCTTCCCATTTAACTGATCTTCTTATGGAAATATTTGACTTCCCATAATTTGTTTCAATTAGTATTGTTTCATTATTTTATTTATTTATTCTTTTGCATCTAGCATTCATAGTTGTTAACAAACTGTAGTATATTCTATAACAGATACAAATTATTTCTGAACCCTGGGCATAATTATATCCATGAGTTTTTATATTTATAGTTAAAACATCATCTATATTTTGATCAGAAAAAAGACAAATGTAGGTCTGGATAAACATCAAAATATACCGGACCATGTGCCAAACTGGTTTCTATAATACCCATTAATTATTGTTTCCAATTTAGATTTCGAGCATCTCGTAATACTGCAATAAAACTTTCTGGTAAACCTTAAGGGTTAAAGGTTTAAAAGCAACTTGAACTAAGCCACCATGAATGAAATTATAGTCTTTTTTATATCTGACAAAATCAGATAGGTTTAAAAGTTTTATTATCATTTCTTCATTGCTGACGGACACAGCTTCTTCAGTTGTTTTAACAACTTGTTTCCAATTTAAAAAATTATCAAAACTTCCAATTTGGTATATAACTTTTGGATTAATATGAGGAATTGTCCATTTATTCAATAACTCAAGATTTTTTGGAATATCATATTCCTTGTTTATACTGTTTTTAACAGTATTCTTCTTTTTAAATAAATTAATCATTCTGAGATTTCAGTATTGAGTACCCCTCTTTAGTGTCAATCCAAGCAGGATTCAATGTCAGATCTTCATTGCTTATGAATGCCTAGTCGGAGAAGACAACTAATATACAAAGTCTACCTGGAAGACCTGTTTTTACACATGGTATAATTCTGAATATGTAATTCGATTATGTACATATCATTAGGGTTTCTAGAAGACAGGACAACTGTCAGGTGGTGGCAGGCCTATAAATAGAATAATTTATGGCACTCCTACTATGGATTTTAGCCTTTACACTTTTCAGACCTAATCGAATATTCCTGATTGAGTGTCATGGCTGTCCTAGGATTTTATGGAGAAACTTTACAAACAAGAAACCCTAATTGATTTTGCATTTGTATGAACCTTTATTTAAATGGAATTCTTTTGAGTGGTTGTTTGTGTTTGTTACATTTAAGATCGTTAATTAACAATTCTGTTTGTTTCTGATTCCGCCGTTTACAAACAGATAATCTTACTAAAAATAGCAACGTCACCAACCTTCTTGTCGACACATTTATTGTGTGGGTTGTGACATTTATTGTGAGTTTGAGCGGTTATTCGGGACCCACAAGTGGTATCAGAGCTTGTTTGTTGCTGTTTTTGTGAAGATTTGTTGCTTATTGTTGATTATTTGAAGATGAAGATTGACGTGAGCTGAGCATTGTTCCATTGAATACTTACGTCAGCAGCTCTGTTCTTCCTTTATTTTTCAAGTTCTGCATATTTGGGTTATTTCTTTTAATTGTTTTAGTTAAAGTTTGAATTTTTATCATTAGATCTTGCTCCAATTGAATCAGATACATCAGATCTAAAGAGATTCTTTTCAGATCTAATTAATTGTTCAACTTTATGTTTTAATCTGTTTAAACTTTTCTCTGTTTCTCTATTTTAATCTTTAAAATCATTTTTACAAAAACACCAAAAATATGTCTGGTTTTGAAGAGCAAGAGGTATCAACTAACAAAATTCCGAGGCTGTATGGGCAGGAGAAATTTGTTAAGTGGAAAGTGATATTTGAGGTTGCTCTGTGCTACAATGACGTGGATATGTGGAACTCAATCAAAACTGGTCCATATGTTGGTGAAGGTGCAAATCCTAATCAAGCCGTGGGTGAAAAGATGAGAAAGATTGATGACGGGGCTCTAGCTATGATCTAGCTGGGTCTGTCTTGGGATATTCTGACCAAGGTTGCACACATCATACTACAGCAAAGACTATGTATGATGAAATCCTTGAGATGTTTGAAGGTAACACTGAGCTGAAAAATATCAAGAAACAAAGACTCAAGCAACAGCTTAAGAGATTCAAGTACAAGGATGGAGAAAGATTGAAATCAATTCTTGATAGATTTCTAGCAATTGTGAATGACCTGAGAACCACTGATTATGCGATGACTGACTTTGATTTGAACACCAAGTTACTGAATTCAATGCCAAAGGAGTGGTATACAGCCAGCAAATTCATCCTTCAAAAACCAAATTTTGATTGACTCAGGTTGGATGATGTAATTTGTTTCCTCCAGGCTGCTGAGATTGAGATGATTGAAAATGAGACGATCAAGGAGGAGAATCCATGTTTCCATCTGTCAAATGCCCTGATTGCACCTATGGGAAACTTGTCCACCAAGAATCAACAACAAATTCCCATCATTGAGGAACCAAATGAACATGGTGTTGATACACCTAAATCATTCATTAGTGGGAGTACAAGTCACCAAGGTAGTTAGTCAATATTGAATGTTCAACTTATTGATGACAATGAATCTGCCTCTTTGACAAGTGGACATGTACCCTTTGGGGGTGGAAGCAGTACACAAGGGAATGATACTCAAGCTCGATTCTCCATGTCTACAGAGTCATATAATGCATTTGTTTCTAAGAACTTAATTCACAAAAGTGTCATCCAAGATGACTTCCAACAAATTGATGCAGATGACCTTGAAGACATGGATCTCAAGTGGCAGGCTGCCGTGTTGGCTCTTAGAAGCAAAACGCTATACAATAGGACTGGTAGATCTATTCTATCAAGGCCTAATGAAATACTCGGATTTGATAAGTCAAAGGCCATTTGTTATAATTGTCAACAGCCTGGTTATTTTGCCAGAGAATGCAACCAGCCAAGGAACTTTCAAGTAAACCATTACCAGAACCAACAGCAAAGAAACCAGTTCCAATATCAGCAGAACCAACCAAGAAACAACAACTTCAGCAACCACCCCAATTTCAACAACTACCAGCAAGCCCCAATGAACAATCAGCAAGTTGTGCCTCAGAACCAAAACATTCAAAGAAACAATCAAAACCCTTCAAGTGCCCAAAAAAACCCCAACATAAACAATCAAAATCAACCAAGAAATCAAGGGAATGTAGCAGTTGCTCTACATGAAGGAAATTTTGATTGGAGTGATCATGCTGATGACATCACAAAAGCAAATGTTGCATTGACGGCAGTTGCTGAAAATGAGGCTGGAGCATCATCTTCACAGGTACACTCAACCTCTACAACTGATTTACATGAAACAATTGATGCTTTAACTGTAAAAGTAGGCAAGCTAGAGGGTGAGTGTTTCAGAAAACAAAGCATAATTAATGGGTACCAAGCAAATGATCTAATCAATGAAGAGAAAATTAGAAGCATGGAAGATGATTATGTGAGTAGCTACAGAGCTCAGCAAAGATACATAACTGAGATAGATGGTTTAAAGAAGATGATTGTTGAAGAGAAGGTGAAGAACACCAAGTTGCAGGTTGAGATTGATTTTCTAAAGAACTTGGTGTCTCTTGGTAACATATATGGTATTCAAAACAAGATAAAATAAGACGACAAGTACAAGGTTGTTCCTCCACCATTCAACAGTTTAGAGATGTTTTTCAAGACAAACAAGAGTTCATTGATATGTACAATATGGTAGAATTAAATGAAGAGGGAGAGTTTGTGATGAAGGATGATTAAGGGAAGATAAGTCTATTGGAGTGCAAGTGTCTAAAGATGACTTCAGTGAAGAAGACTTAAACCAAGATGATCTGAGAGATACTAGTGATCAAATCTCAGATGATCAAATCAAAGCTGCTGAATGTGGAAGACGATATAAGAAACCTGATTCAATAGACAAGCTGCCTGTTCTACCCAAACTGACTCCCAAGATGGCAAAGATAAATGAAAGAATGAGAAGAGAGCATGTGTATTTTGATATATCTGAAAGGTTAAATATAAGTTACAATGCTGTCAGACCACCAAGCAGAACTCTGTTGAAGTGGTTAGAAGAGAAGAACAAGAAAAAGGTTGATGAAACAGTTATTGGTGATAACTTCATTCCAGTATACCCTGTTTTCTCAAGCCATGAAGTGTTTGACATTGGAGAAGTTGAAACCATGGAGGAATATGAGAAGAGACAGTCAAGACAAAAGGGAAACCTTGATGAAGAACCATTGAGCTTGAAGAAAATCACCTTTGTGAAGAGCAAGATTGAAAGACAAGATATCAAGATAGAAGAGTTTGTTCCTTTTTCAATTGACTTTGACGGATTGAAGACTCAGAATCACTTGGTGTCAAACCACCTAGACCAAGTGAGAGATTCAATAAGGGAAATGATCATGAAAGATTCAAGGGATAGGTGTGGTGCAAAAAATGTGATGAATATGGTCACCATACTGATTCTTGCAATGAAAGGCCCAACTTCAAACCCTTTCATGTCCCAGATGAGACAAAAATTGGATAAGATTTTGTTTTGTACAAACAGAAGGATGATGAATACTTGGTAAAAGGAAAGGTGTGTGGAAAGGAGACTGTGAGCAAAACTAATAAAAAAGAAGAAAATAGTATAAAGAAAGATGGGAAGGGTGCTTTGAAACCTAAGGAAAACATGGTTGAACAATTCAGAAGAAGCAGATCACCCAAGAAATCTGAAATTGTTGTTAAAAAGAATTTTCAACCTTTGAGAATTATCCCCAATCAAGACACAAAATCATTAAAGTCTGATGATTCTCAAGGATCACCATGTAATGTTAAGAAAGGAAGAAAGCATGGTTTTTCAAGAAAGAAACCAACTGAATTAACTGGTGATGAAAAATTTCTTTTGAAGCATGGGTATGAACCTCATGGATTTTTATGGAAACCTAGAGGTGGATTTCAAGTGGAGAAAAGTGTTGATGTGAGAGACTATTCAAGAAAAATGGACTATGTTGTTCAAGAGTGTAACAGTGCAATGGTTAATTGCCAAAGCACAACTTCATTTGGGAAAACACCAAGAGAATATGGTTATGAAATAGATTATTTAGATAACACTGAAGTTACACATGAAGATCCTGAGCACATTACACTCACTCTCAATGCTGCCGCTGACAATGAATCTGATGATTTGCAAGTTGAGATCGCTTGCACTTCATCACCCAACTAATCAATCTCTTTTAATTTGTGCAGGAACCATCCACTCCACTGAATGAAGTACGGTATATGGATACAGGGTGTTCCAGGCACATGACCTGTAACAAGAGGTCACTTGTCAACTATGAAGAGAAGTTTGAAGGTCCAGTAGCCTTTGGTAGTGATGAGAATGGTGGTAAAATTGTTGGGAAGGGTATCTTGACAAATGGAAAAGTTACGTTTGACAATGTCTTCTATGTTGAGGGATTACAATATAACCTCTTAAGTATACCCCAGATGTGTGACAAGGGTTATAAGGTGGGATTTGATGATCCTCTCTGTTTCATTCTTAGACCTTAGTTTGTAATCCCACCAGACATGATCATGATGATGGCCCCAAGGAATGGCAATTTGTATGAACTGAACATGAAGGATGCGGTTCAAGGGGAGGTACCTGTTTTATTTCTAGAGCCACTGAAAATGAGTCAAAATTGTGGCATAGGAAACTGTGTCATTTGAATCTGAAGAATATGAATAGACTTGTGAAGAGTGAGCATGTGATTGGCTTACCTACAAGAGAGTTCAAACTGGATGATAATTGTATCTCATGCTAAAAAGGCAAGCAACACAAGTCTTCTTATAAGACAAAACTCATCAACTCAGTTAATCAAGTGCTTGAGATTCTTCACATGGATCTGTTTGGTCCTGTAAGGGTTCCAAGTGTAGGAAAGAAAAGATACTGTCTTGTGATTATTGATGATTACTCAAGATATACTTGGCTTTATTTCATAAGTGCAAAGGATGAGGCTGCAGAATTGATTAAAGGGCGTGTAACCGGATTGAGAATCAACTGGATGCAAAGGTAAACATAATGAGAAGTGATAATGGCTCAGAGTTCATATATGGAGTAATGGAAGAATTTTTAATGCAAAAGAAATTCTACAACAATTCTCTGCTCCTAGAACTCCTGAACAAAATGGTGTAGCTGAAAGAAGAAACAAAACACTTATAGAAGCTGCAAGAACCATGTTGGCTGAAGCTTTTCTACCTGTTACTTTTTGGGGAGAAGCAATCAACACAGCCTGTTATGTTCATAATAGGGTGCTTCTCAAAAAAAGTCAAAACAAAACTCCTTTGAGATTTTGTTTAAAAGAAAGCCCTACATTAAGTTTCTCAAGCCTTTTGGATGCAAATTTTCATTGCTGAACACCAAGGACTATCTCAACAAATTTCAAGCAAAATCCTTGGACTGCTTCTTTGTTGGTTACTCTACACACTCAAAAGCCTACAGAGTATATGTGAAAGATCATTTAAGTGTGATAGAATCGTCTGATATTAATGAAAATCAATTCAATACACTTGATGGTGCAGCATGGCTGTTTGATTTTGAAAAGCTAATCAAGTCCTTCAAGATATATCCTGAGGATTTTGATGAAGCTATGTATAAGACAAGTGTGATTACTAATGAACCCTCAAAGAAACTTGATTTGGACAAGCTGTGGAGAAAGGTTGCTGAAAAGGGTCAAGAATATAATTTCATTAAGCATCCTTCTACTGTTAAAGATGAGCAAGCTCCAGACCAAGTTCAAGAACAGAACAATGAACAAGAAACTCTAGATAATGGAACAAATCCTGACAACACAGAAGAAGCAAGAAGAAATGTAAGATTTAAGGATTTGTTTCAAAATTTGGATACTGGAAACAATGGTGCATCTACCTCTTTGATGAACAATAAAGAAGCACCAGTGCTTCATGATGCAACAACTGATTTGATCATTGATGAACCTGATCTCAATGATGCAAATCTTGATTCTGAAGTATCTACCGATGTAGTAGTTCAATCCTCTTATGTTGAAAAGAATCACCCTCCTGAAAACATTATTGGTAACATTTATGAAAGAGTAACTAGAAGTGCATCTGAATCTGAAAACATCTGTTTATACTCCTGCTTTCTATCCCAAATATAACCCAAGAACATTGTTCAAGTATTGAAGGACAACATCTGAGTAGAAGCAATGCAAGAGGAGTTGGCTCAATTTAGAGATCTGCAAGTGTGGGAACTTGTAGACAAGCCAAGAAACAGATATGCAATTGGTACCAAATGGGTTTTCAGAAATAAAAGGGATGAAAGAGGTATTGTGATTAAGAACAAAGATAGACTTGTTGCACTTGGATGCCTGCAGGAAGAAGGGATTGAATTTGAGGAAGTCTTTACACCAGTTGCTAGACTTGAAGCTATAAGAATTTTCTTGGCTTATTCAGCCTCAAAGAATATAAGGGTATTCCAACTTGATATCAAATCTGCTTTCCTAAATGGAAAAATAGAAGAAGAGGTGTATGTGACTCAGCCACCAGGATTTGAGGACCCTGATTATCCTAACAGGGTGTATAAGTTAAACAAAGCCTTGTATGGACTACATCAAGCTCCAAGAGCTTGGTATGATGAGTTGTCAAATCATTTGCTTGAACATGGTTTCCAAAGGGGAGCCATTGGCAAGATCCACTTTTACAAAAAGAATGTAAGTGATTTGCTATTGCTGCAAGTTTATGTGGATGACATTATTTTTGGGTCAACTAATGAACAGATGTGCATGGAGTTTGAAGAAGTGATCAAATCTAAGTATAGTATGAGCTCAATGGGAGAAATGAACTTCTTTCTTGGACTGCAAGTTCAACAAAAGCCTAATGGGATTTTCATTTACCAGTCTAAGTATGTGCAACACATACTAGACAAATTCAAGTGGAATGACTTGAAAACTACTTCAACTCCAATGGCTACAAAAGAAAAGATAGTAGCAGATGAAAAGGGGGAACCAGTGGATGAACATGAATACAGAGCAAAGATTGGATCTCTGATTTATCTAACTGCTTCAAGGCCGGATATCATGTTTGTTGTGTGTGTTTGTGCAAGATTCCAGTCAAGTCCTAATGTTTCTCATATGAATGCAGTAAAGTGAATCTTTAGATATTTGAAGGGAAGACCAGACCTAGGAATTTGGAATCCAAAGAACCAGTCCTTTGATCTGACTGCCTACATAGATAGTGACTATGATGGGTGCACTATGAGTAGGAAGTCTACCTCTAGAGGTTGTCAATTTTTGGGAGACAGATTGGTGTCTTGGCAATGCAAGAAACAGACTATAGTGTCAATCTCAATTGCTGAAGCTGAGTATATTGTTGCATCTGCCTACTGTGCACAAGTCCTATGGATTCAAAATCAGATGCTGGATTACGGTCTGAATTTCTTAAACACCCCTATTTACATTGATAATACTTCTGCATCTTTTATTGTTAAGAATCATGTGCAACATTCCAAGACCATGCACATTGAAATCAGACATCACTTCATAAGGAATTGTAGTGAAAAAGGTTTAATTGAGGCAAAAAGAGTTGATACAAGTGATAATTTTGCTGACCTATTCACAAAACCACTTGATAGAACTAGGTTCAACTTTCTTCTGAAAGCCCTGGGCATAATCAACTCTAATGAAGTCTGATTGATGATGTATGCTTGACTGTGCAAACTGACTATATTTTCAAAGTCTTGATGAATGTTTGTTTGATATTTGTGTTTCTTTATATGCTAATTGACTATTTTGATAGAGGATGTAAGGCCCCGTTACCGGTGCCTCACATTTGGACGTTGGATTTACTCATCACCATAGTTCTAATCATCAGAGTTAATAAAAACATACGCGAAATATAAAAACTTTCATAACACTACCGTAATAATTCATAACATGTCTTAAAACATTCATCTTGTCTTTCAAAATTAAAGCATTAATTATAAAACATAACAAATCTTCAGATGACAGGCTTTTATTCTTCTACCATGTGTCCCGCTCACGCCAGCTGTCGCATCCTACTCACCTGTGTGAATACTAAAAGTCCGCTACGCTGAGTGAGTTCTAGTTAATCATACATCACACAATACACACACTTACCTTGAATCATGCATCCGAAGATACATAATAGTGATTTTGCTAATTTACTTTCATTTCATACTTTCATACATACGTGCATACCTTGTTACTTTCATACTTTATATTTACTGTCCATTCTATCTCAGATATTATTAAGGTCTAATCCATTCCTTTTCTATCTCAGATATTATTAGGGTCTGATTCCTCTTTCTTTTGTCTATCTCAGACATTATTATGGTCTGATCCCTTTCTTGTCTATCTCAGATATTAGTATGGTCTGATCCCTCTATACTTCTCTATCTCAGATATTATTAGGGTCTGATCCCTTATTTCTTCTTCTTCGTACATACTGTCTTTACATACCCGTAACATACATATACTATCATTAATCATTATTACGTACTCGTATGTTGTACACACACACACACACACATATATATATATCATACACATTCATCTTTCACATACATATCTCCCTTGTCAATACGTGCAATATCCTAAGATCGTTCACGTACCGACAAGCTTTCGTTCACATACATAACATAATATCAATCACATAAATCATGCATGGCATACACTTACCCTTTAAGGCAAGTATATTAACTATCACATCTAGTATGCACACAGCCCCGAAAACATAACAAGGAAATGGGGCTAGAAACTCACCTGAATGCGGTTACGTTCACCGTTTATGGTTATCCCTTTCTTGAGCTGTGCACGACTAACTGTATAACAATTACACGTATCAATTTAACTATCACTACCCATATCGTGTTTCTAGTTTAAATGTTGCCCTCAACGAACAGGTGTCCGGGGGCAGCGCCCTTGGCAGCGGGGTTCTAAGGGCGGCAGCCCTAGCGGGGTCCAAGGGGCAGAGCCCCTGGCTGGGGTTAAGCAGCCTAGTCGGCTTGGAAAAAATTTATTTTTATTAACTGTCTTAACACATTTCCCATTAACATTTTAAATTATTTTCTAAGTTGGGCTTGTCTAGTCAAGCTCAAGATAATGGGCTAGTTTGTCTAAATTGGATATGGGCTTAGCTGATTCCGGCCCAACTATCCATTATGGAATCTGGGCCCAACTGGACTTAGGCCCAAATCCAAATAGAGAACAGAGATGGCCGAGAAGACTGATCTGACAGAGAACTCAGGTTTCACCGAGATCTCATGTTGACCGAGAACCCCAGTCACCGAGAACTCTCGCTGACCGTGAACTCTCGTTGACCGAGATCCCGTATCTGGCCGAGGACATGGGTTGTCCGAGAACCCTCAATCTTGGCCGAGAACACCTAGTTCAGCTCATCATTCCTTTTTTTATGTTTCTACCTTGCTCAGTTACTGTTCTAGGGTTCAAATCATGAGCTTTTAACCCCTTGTTACCATCATTCATAACTGTTTTACACCCATTAACATCAGGGCTTCAAGATCTAACCCGTCTTAGACATAAAGCTTAAAACTTTATAGGGTTAAAACATTCTAGGCTAGATCTAGGGTTTCCTTTATGAACCGTTTATACCTATAAGTCCATTTCATCCATTTTAATCATCAAGTTTGTATTTTTATGAAACATCTAGACCCGATCTACTATAGGGTCAATTTTCATGGCAAAATGTTCATAAAAATGTAACCTTTAAGCTTAAAACGTACCTTTAGAATTCTCTCTGAACCATGTTTATCTTGGTACGTGATCTAGGACTTGTTAGCTTACTTGTATGATCGAAGATTCAATATTACAAAGCTTGGTTTTGGGTTCGGATGGTGGCCGGCGGCTAAGGAGAGATTGTTTGTCTTAAGTGTGTGTTTTAAGGTGTAATATGGATAAGATGGATGGAAATGGAAATATTTAGGGTTTAAGGGGGGTATTTATACTCCCTTAAGCCCATGGACCTAAGGCCCATGGGCTTAAGGGAGTATAAATACAAATTAACTTACCTATCAATCACTTTTATCTTATTTTATTTACCAATCCAAGTAAACTTTTCCCTTATACGAAATAATATATAAAATTTTATTATTTGAAATCTTGGGATGTTACAAGTCTTCCCTCCTTAAAGTGATTTCTTCCCCGAAACCTTACTATTACATGAACAGATTAGGGTAAAACTTGCACATCTCTTCCTCGACTTCCCATGTGGAATCCGATCCCTTGCGGTGCTTCCATATCACCTTCACTAAAGGTATAATCTTATGACGAAGTTGCTTCTCCTTGAGGTCGACTATCTTTATCGGTTGCTCAATGTAGTTCAACTGTTCATCAACCTCAATGTCCATCAATGGCACGTTCGACGTGTCATCAGCCAGACACTTACTCGACGTGTCATCAACTGTTCAGGCAAATCCAGCCTATAAGATACTTAGATCTAAAATCTTAAAAGTTCCAATGTACCTCGGACTCAACTTTCCCTTCTTTCAGAATCGAATGTTTCCTTTCCAAGGCGAGACCTTGAGCATCACATTGTCACTAACGTTAAACTCGATTGGTCGTCACCGCTTATCAACATACGACTTCTGTGTGTCTTGAGCAGCTTTCGTTCTTGCTTTAATCTGATCAAACTTTGAAGATGAACGACCTCAAGGCTTCCCATTTCTTTCTGGCCAATCTCTCCCCAACACACGGGAGTCCTACATCGTCTTCCATAAAGCATCTCAAATGGTGGCATACCAATACTTGAATGGTAACTGTTGTTATAGGAGAATTCTGCTAGGTGCAGATGATCATCCCAACTTCCACCAAAATCTAAAACTCAAGCACGTAGCATATCCTCAAGGGTTTGGATCGTCCTTTCAGACTGCCCATCGGTTTGAGGATGATACGTCGTACTGATGTTCAATCTCGTTCCCATAGCTTCATGGAACTTTTTCAAAAACCTCGAAGTAAACTGCGTATCTCTATCAGACACGATTGATAACGGTACTCCATGCTTAGTCACAACCTCTTTTATGAACAAGCTTGCTAACGTTTCTGATGAGATAGCCTCTCGTATGGGCAGAAAGTGAGCACTCTTGGTCAAACGGTCCACAATCAACCATATGGTATCATGATGCCTAGCTGTACGAGGTAGCTTAGTTATGAAATCCATGGTGACTTGTTCCCATTTCCACTCAGGTATTTCAAGGGGCTGAATTTTCCCATAAGGCTTCTGATGTTCGGCTTTGACTTGTAAACAAGCTAAGCACTTACTAACATAATCCACCTCATCATTCTTCATTCCTTGCCACCAGTAATCTCTTTTCAAATCTTGATACATCTTTGTAGCTCCAGTATGAATCGAGTATCTTGATTTATGAGCTTCATCCAAGATTCGACCTCTAACATCACCATGACGTGGAATCCACATACACTCAAATCTAGTCTTAACACCATGAGTGTTTTCCATTAACTCATCTTGCTGTCCATAAACTCTCTCTTTCTTCACTAACCCTTCATTTACTAACACTTCTGACTGTACTTTGATGATTTCTTCAAAAAGACTTGAATTCATAATCAGCTGGTATGACTTTACTGTTGCAATGACTTCTTCATTCTTACGACTTAGCGCGTCAGCTACCACATTAGCTTTACCAGGATAGTATTTAATGCCGCAATCATAATCTTTAATCAACTCTAACCACCTTCTCTGTCTCATATTCAGTTCCTTTTGCTCAAAGAAATATTTCAAACTCTTGTGATCCGTGTAAATGGTACACTTTTTACCATACAGATAATGCCTCCATATTTGAGAGCATTCACTACGGCTCCTAGTTCTAAATCATGCGTCGGATAAGTACTCTCATGGACCTTTAACTGTCTAGACGCATAAGCTATCACTTTTCGTCGTTGCATCAACACGCAGCCCAGCCCACGATACAAAGCATCGGTACAAACAACCAAATCCTCGTCACCATCGGGTAAAGCAAGGATTGGAGTTTGTGTGAGTCTCTTCTTTAATTCATCAAAAGCTTCTTCTTGGAACTTACCCCAACTGAATACTACCGTCTTTCGGGTCGTACTGGTCAACGGTGCGGCTATCATGGAGAAACCTTCGATGAATCTCCTATAATAGCCAGATAACCCTAAGAAGCTTCGCATATCAGTTGGATTCTGTGGAGTCTTCCAATTAGTTATCGCTTCAATCTTAGCTGGGTCCACGGTAATCCTTGCAGGATTAATCATGTGACCTAGAAATTGCACTTCTCGCAACCAGAACGCGCATTTCTAAAACTTAGCATACAACTTTTCTTTCTTCAGAGTCTCCAATACCTCTTTCAAATGCTCAGCATGATCCGACTCGGTCTTTGAATAGATCAATATGTCATCAATAAAGACGATTACCGATTTATCCAACATAGGCCGACACACCCTATTCATCATGTCATAAATGATGCATGAGCATTTGTTAGACCGAATGACATCATGAGGAACTCGTAGTGTCCATACTGCGTCTGAAACGCTGTTTTAGGGATGTCTGTCTCTTTCACTTTCAATTGATGATAGCATGATCTGAGATCTATCCATGAGAACCAACTTGAACCTTGCAATTGGTCAAACAGATCATCAATCCTTGGCAAAGGATACCTATTCTTCATTGTAATCTTATTCAACTCGCAATAGTCTATGCACATTCTCGTGCTTCCATCTTTCTTCTTTACAAATAACACTGGTGCGCCCCACGGGGAAACACTTGGTCTTATGAAACCTTTGTCGAGTAGTTCTTGCAGTTGGGACATTAATTATTTCATCTCGGACGGCGCTAAACGGTAAGATGCTTTCGCGACGGGTTGGGCTCCTGGTACTAAATCTATCTGAAATTTTATCTCTCGCTCCGGCGGCAACCCCGGATGATTCTCAGGGAATACTTCTGGGTAATCGCGCACCATAGGAACATCTTTCATTTCTTTTGTCTCAGCCGTAGCGTTGACAACATACGCCAGGTAGGCACTGCACCCTCGCCTTAATAAACCCTCGTCTTTTATCATCGAAATGACGTTAAGCCCAGAACTTTCCTTATCACCATAAACCGTCACCGCACTACCATCCAAGGGTTTTAACCTTATTATCCTACTCTTACGTACTATCTGAGCTTCATACTCAAATAACCAATTTATTCCCAAAACCACATCGAACCCTCCGTCACCGCCAGTTGTGATTAGCTGATCACGTTACTTTCCGTGTCCTATACACTTCCTTTTATGTGTCTATTTGTGCTGATTCTATCTCACACAGTTAAACAGTCAAGGAAATCAGTTAATCCTATCTCTAATATTAACATACATTATTCAATCATACGTTTTACCTTTACTGGGCTTGCTTGAGCGACACATGGCATTCTTGGACTGGCAACTTCTTTCTTTTCTTACTTAAATCCCATTGTTTGTTCGAGTCTAAGCATATGGGATGCTTAAATCTCTCGAACTTTGCTCTGATTGAGGATGTAAGGCCCCGTTACCGGTGCCTCACATTTGGACGTTCGATTTACTCATCACCATAGTTCTAATCATCAGAGTTAATAAAAACATACGCGGAATATAAAAACTTTCATAACATTATCGTAATAATTCATAACATGTTTTAAAACATTCATCTTGTCTTTCAAAATTAAAGCATTAATTATAAAACATAACAAATCTTCAGATTCGAGGCTTTTATTCTTCTCACCTTCGTGCATACTAAAAGTCAGTTACGCTGAGTGAGTTCTAGTTAATCATACATCATACAATACATACACTTACCTTCAATCATGCATCCGAAGATACAGAATAATTATTTTGCTAATTTACTTTCATTTCATACTTTCATACATACGTACATACCTTATTACTTTCATACTTTATATTTACTGTCCATTCTATCTCAGATATTATTAGGGTCTGACACCTTCCTTTTCTATCTCAGATATTATTAGGGTATGATCCCTCTTTCTTTTGTCTATCTCATATATTATTAGGGTCTGATCCCTTTGTTGTCTATCTCAAATATTAGTAGGGTCTGATCCCTCTATACTTCTCTATCTCAGATATTATTAGGGTCTGATCCCTTATTTCTTCTTCTTCGTACATACTATCTTTACATACCCGTAACATACATATACTATCGTGAATCATTATTACATACTTGTATGTTGTACATATATATATATATATATATATATATATATATATATCATACATACCTCCCTTGTCAATACGTGTAATATTCGAAGATCGTTCACGTACCGATAAGCTTTCGTTCACATACGTAACGTAATATCTATCACATAAATCATGCATGATATACACTTACCATTTAAGGCAAGTGTATTAACTATCACATCTAATATGCACACAGCCCCGAAAACATAACAAGGAAATGGGGCTAGAAACTCACCTGAATGCGGTTACGTTCACCGTTTATGGTTATCCCTTTCTTGAGCTGTGCACGACTAACTGTATAACAATTACACGTATCAATTTAACTATCACTACCCATATCATGTTTCTAGTTTAAATGTTTCCCTCAATGAACGGGGGTCCGGGGGCAGCGCCCCTGGCAGCGGGGTTCTAGGGGCGGCAGCCCTAGCGGGGTCCAAGGGGCAGAGCCCCTGGCTGGGGTTAAGCAGCCAGGTCAGCTTAGAAAAATTTTATTTTCATTAACTATCTTAACACATTTCCATTAACATTTTAAATTATTTTTTAAGTTGGGCTTGTTTAGTCAAGCTCAAGATAATGGGCTAGTTTGTATAAATTGGATATAGGCTTGGTTGATTCCGGCCCAACTGTCCATTATGGTATCTAGGCCCAACTGGACTCAGGCCCATATCCAAACAGAGAACAGAGATGGCCGACAACACTGATCTGACCGAGAACTCAGGTTTGACCGAGATCTCATGTTGTCCGAGAATCCCACTTACCCCAGGTCACTGAGAACTCTCGTTGACCGTGAATTCTCATTGACCGAGATCCCGTATCTGGCCGAGGACATGGGTTGGCCGAGAACCCTCAATCTAGGCCGAGAACACCCAGTTCAGCTCATCATTTCATTTTTTATGTTTCTACCTTGCTCAGTTACTTTTCTATGGTTCAAATCATGAGCTTTTAACCTCTTTTTACCATCATTCATAACTGTTTTACACCCATTACCATCACTTCTTAAAGATCTAACCCATTTTAGATATAAAGCTTAAACCTTTATAGGGTTAAAACGTTCTAGGCTAGATCTAGGGTTTCGTTTATGAACCGTTTATTCCTATAAGTCCATTTCGTCCATTTTAATCGTCAAGTTTTTATTTTTATGAAACATCTAGACCCGATCTACTCTAGGGTCAAGTTTCATGGCAAAACGTTCATAAAAATGCAACCTTTAAGCTTAAAACGTACCTTTAGAATTCTCTCCGAACCGTGTTTAGCTTGGTACGTGATCTAGGACTTGTTAGCTTACTTGTATGATCGAAGATTCAATATTACAAAGCTTGATTTTGGGTTCGGATGGTGACCGGTGGCTAAGGAGGGATTGTTTGGCTTAAGTATGTGTTTTAAGGTGTAATATGGATAAGATGGATGGAAATGGAAAGATTTAGGGTTTAAGGGGGTATTTATACTCCCTTAAGCCCATGGACCTAAGGCCCATCATTCCTTTTTAGTCCATGATTAATCCATCCAATTAACTTACTTATCAATCCCTATTATATTATTTTATTTACCAATCCAAGTAAACTTTACCCTTATACGAAATAATATATAAAATATTATTTTTTGAAATCTTGGGATGTTACAGAGGATCCACAGATTGTTATGTTTGAATATGATTTTGTTTACTGTTCACTGATTTGTGCTTAAGTGAGTATCTGTTAATCCTAGGTATGTTTGATGTTTTGGATAATGATAAGTGAATGGGTATGGTATCTAGATAAGTACCTAATTTGATTTGATAATATGTGCTTGTATGATATCCTGATTATATGTTTTATCTGATGTGATATTGTTAGGATCTGCTAGACTATGCATTATGTGAAGTCTGCCTGTTTTAATGATGTCATTGATGATTTGAATATGTTACACTTATTATTGTGTCAAAATATGTTTTTGTGTCAAAAGATATGCTCAAATTGAAGAATTTTAAGAAGCTTTTGTTCAAAACAATTTTGATAAACCAGAGCAAGTTGTTTAATGGAGCAGAGACAGGATAATACTATTCAGTTCAAAGCTTTATAGAAGCTTAAATGGTATTTTTCAATGAAGAGTCTCAAAAAGTTACTTTTGCTTAAAATCATGTCATTTGCTCAAGTTGGAAGGGTATATACTTGTATATGTTTGGTTCTATCATCTGTTTTTAGATTGAAAGGAAAGCCATTAACCTGAAGAATGAAAGCATTTGGGGTAATTGTAACTTTTTTTCTATTCCTTTACTTAAATTATGCCAATAACTCTAATTTGAAAGGACATGTATTCACATATATGTTTAATCCTGTTAACAAATTGTGGTCAAATAGGATCGCCATTTACCTGTCAAAGAAGAGATATTGGGGTGACTGAGTATTAAACTTTGTTAATGGGAAATGATAGTACATTGACCACTTAGCCAATGTTATGGATTTAATAGGCTGAAAAGGCACTTAGTGTAGTCATTGACATGTATGGTTGCTTTCCCATGATGTGTAAAATCTAAGGTGATATAAACATAAAGAAACTGCTAAGCTTAATGTGGAGTCACATTTTTGTCTCTGCATGTTCCAAGATAAATCTTTCCAAATGATTGGCAGAAAAGTGATTATCCAGTCATACACAAGCCCGTTGGTATTTGGTCTCCTAAATGAGAAATGTACAAATGAATGACAATGAACAAGTGTGAACCAACTTATTTCAAATACTTTGTCAATCAAAAGTTGATAAATGTTTGTCAGGTCCCAATTTTATGGTTGATTCGGCTCGGATCTTTAATCAATCATGTCATAACTCACACAAAATTAATCGTGTTGACAAGAGAGTTAATGACGGGTTCCTATATTTAGAAAGATGACTGTTTGTTAAAGGCGGAATCAATAACAAACATACGGTTGCAATGAATATTCAAAGATAGAAGACACACACAGGATTCACTCAAAAGATTTCCATTTATATAATGTTAGTCATACAAAAGGAGTAATCGATTTAGGGTTTATAAGGAATCCTCGGACAGCCGTTACACACACAAAATATTCTCAATTAATGTGTCGTGTGTATTCTGTCTCTCTATCTCTCTGTCTCTCTCGGCGGCGTGCCCTAATTATTCTATTTATAGGCCTGCCAACCTAAGACAGCTGTCATTCCTTCTAGAAACCCTATCCGATAGTACATATTCAAATTACATATTCAAAAATAAAACTAAGTGTAAAATAAGTCTTCCGGGTAGGCTTTTCATTAAACTTCAGTCTCCGAGTACGCAGTGTACTCGGCCTTCCTTCAGACTTGGTAAACATAGAAGTGTACTCGGAATCAGTTTCCGGGTAGACTTTACTTAAAAAATATTTTACTAAGTAAAATACTCACCGAGTAGACTTCAATCTTCTTGGACTTATCAAACTTTGCCCGACAAATCCTTACGAGCAACCTTGTTCTTCTATGGTCCTGTTCAGCTCATTGTCATTGAATAACTTATTGATAAGGCGTACTCGAGAATACATACCTTACTTGAGCAGAACCTTACTCGATATAACTTAGAGATATTCCATTAACTCATCAAGTACACTCGGACAATAATTATTAAAGAATACCTTGCCCGGTCTTCCAATTACTTGGCTTCTTGGACTTGGTTGACCATACCTTACTCGGAAGAGTAAAATACTTGGTCTTGAAGAACAATCCTGCTTGACAAAGTGAACCTTGCTCGGATATGCCAAATCAATGATCCTTACTCGGAAAATCAATAAAAAGCATACCTTGCTCGGATATCCACTTAAGAAGTCTATTTGAAGTAAACCTTGCCCGGGAGGCAAAATCTCGTACTCGGCTAAGTAAAAGCTTACTCGAAGGTCCAAGGTGTGCTCGGATTCAATACTTAGCAGTTTCTGAGGAGGTTGAGAAGATTCCAATCTTCCATATTCTTCGTTTTCGGTCAAATCTCCTCATTTGGGTCAAATTCTTGACCCAACAATCTCCCCCTAGATTGGAACACCTCAGCTGACCCAAAACACTCTGTGGTTACATACACTTAGCAAAATACACATCAAATTAAAAGTCAAATTTCATAATCAAATTACATAAACAAAAGTTGCATAAGCAAATCCTAAACATTCTTCAATTTAGCCAAAGATGCTTGTTTAGGCATGGAAAGTCCAATTTTTGCTGCTCTCTGAAGAATCCCAGCAACTATGATTGCATACCACTTGTAGGCCTTTGCCTTTCCTTGGAATCAGAGAGATGCAGTGCTGCAAGCACATTCAATTGCCATAGATTGAATTTTCTGAAGTCAATCTTAGAGAAGATCTTCACAATCTCTCCATTTTCCATCATAACATTCAGATGTTCAGTCCTGGAATCACAGAATATTCGACTTGGCATAACATTGTGGTTGACAGAAGGATTTTTGCCTTTTGCAACAACCTTGTCAGGGGTTTTATCCATCTTCAAGTGCATCTGCATTAGTTTTTCCTGAGTATCCACAGATATCTTCCTTTTCTTTGTTTTGTTTTGTTTTGTTTTGGAAGCAAGGATGTTGTCTGTTTGCAGAATTCCTCTACATTGAATTTCCCTTTCACTGTCATCCTTGATAGATCATCCATCTTTTTGGACATTCCATTGTCATTACCAACCAGAGACTGAGCGGCTCCCTTCTTCAAGTTCAGCTGTTGTCCTTTCATTTTCTTGAAGTTTCTCAAAATCTCTTTTCTTGTCATTAATTTTACATATTCAAAAGGAATTCCATTCTTAATCAAAAATTTTGGTTTACCACCATATTTGCTTAAGAATTTTTGAATTTCCACTTCTTGTTCCAAATCATCTTTCAATTTCAAACGTTTTAGTTCATTGTCTTGAGTATTCTTTTCTTTGCTTAAAGCCTTTGAAATCATGTAAATGACAGTGTCTAGTTTCTCTTTCACTTCTGTCTCGGGTTCTTCTTGTTTAATCAACTTGAGTAGAGATACTAGCACACCATTTGGAATTTCTTTATCATTTAAGCAGTTGTCAATTACTTCTTGTGGGACTTCTCTCTGTTTATTTATCACTTCATCTCTTAGCCTTTTCTCATCTTCAAACATTTTCAACAAATTTTCTTGTTCTTCAAAGTCTTTGTCAGACAACATTTGACTCAGAAATTCTCTGTCATGAATTTATGTCATTCTTTGCTCATAGACTCTTTTGGCTTCTGATTCAGATTCGTTCAGTTCAGAGTCCATTGTATTCATTTCAAAGTCCATTTTCTTAATTTCAACATCCTCTTGTGCAATTTCTTTTCCTTTTAATTTCCTTCTTTCCTCACGATCCTTCCTTTCATTTTCTGGAACATTGTCAGCTTCATCATCTGAGCTGTCCTTTTCATAAATTGAGAGAAGCTTCAGCGAATTCTCCCCCTGATTCAGTACTTTCTCCCCCTGTTTTGGGGCAGCTGAGATCTTCTCAACCTCAGACATTAGGGTTTGAACTCGTTGCAATGCTTTCTTCAGTTCTTCAGAAAGATGATGTTTGTAGGAATTGGAATTACTTGGAGTTGGATCCATTGCTGATTTTCTGTTACATCAATGAACATACAATTATCAGTTAGATCTGAAAGTAAAAAGAAATTAAGGTAAAAATAATATTTTAATTCAAACCGTTGTCTTGAATAATATTGAAATCTGCACAAAAACACAAATGTGAGTTACTCTTGAAATGTGAATTTTGAAATTTTAAATAGCATATACAGGTCTTCTTTTAAAGAGAGTTAAGTCAAAAGTAAGGTACATATCTGCAGCTTTATCAGAAAAGAGTTATGAATAAAGGTCTGCATATTTTGTTTTTTGTTTTTTTGTTTTTTTTAGCATGTCAGATAAAGTGAGAATCTTTAAAAATGTTTTGTCTTTTATCACATAACTTTCTTATCTATTTCAAGAATGGTTTCCTTATCTATTTAAAAGTGTGTCCAAAAATGGTAAAGTATGTAAAGATAAAGTTTCTCAAGCATTTCTCAATTTCAAATTAAAACTTATCTAGCATGAACCCTAATAAGAATCATAATCAATTTTATCATATTAACTAACATATTCAATCAACGCATTCATTCAAGTATGAATCTAAACAATTTCATCATACCATCTTACATATTCAATCAACGCATTCATTTAAGTATGCTTGTATACATAGTGTGTTCGAGCACTCTTTCAAATGTAAAGTGTGTTCGGACAACAATCTTATGTAAAGTATACCCGAATAACTTTCATATAGTACAAAGTGTGCTTGAAAAGAAATTCTAGCTGACAGTGTACTCGGAAAGTTAAAGTTTGAAATTACCAAGTATATTGAAGGAACACAAGTGTACCCGAAATATAAAGTGTGCTCGGAAAACAAAGTTTGCCCGAAAAGACTTGTAATTTCAAAGAAATCATAACCACAAATATCACAGAGCATGCTCGAAATGAAATTAAACACATAAACATTTAAGTGTGCTATAGTCTAAAATTTCATCGAGCTTGCTCGAAAATCCTAAGTTAGCACTGAGCTCGCTAGGATAAACACATTCAATCATCAGGTATGTGCTTACTCGAGGAAACTCAACATTTCAAACCATACCCGAAACATGACAAACTTAAACAGTAACATCTAAGCGTGCCCGGAAAGATTAACAAGCCTTTCCTAACAACATATTCACACAAAGCTTACTCGGTGTACTTACTCAAGTTCACAAAGTTTGCTTGGAAACACAATCAGCATATAACATGCATAGCTTACTCGAAACTAGCATATAACATGCATAGCTTGCTCGAAACAAGAATTTCTTGTTAAAAGACAGCTATTTCAACACATAATCATCTCAAGACTTCAAGCTTATTCGGGAAAATGAGTGCAACAGTGTACTCTACCCGAAAAGTGTAAACACTTCAAAGTATGCTCGAAAATCATAAAGTTAGTCAGAAATGACTAAGCTTACTCGGAAAGGTTGAGACTTTTCAAACCTTACCCGAAACAACATATTCACACATAGACAACTGTTTTGTACTCAGAAAGGTTAAACCTTACCCGAAAATACATATTCAAACAGTTTGTGCTCGAGAAGGTTATAAATCATCAAACCTTACTCGAACTTATATATTCACACATAATCAACTGTTTTGTACTCGGAAAGGTTAAACCTTTCCCGAAAATACATATTCAAACAGTTTGTGCTCGAGAAGGTTATAAATCATCAAACCTTACTCGAACTTACATATTCAACCTATTTTAGGCAAAATGCGACACTTTTTGACTTAAACCACTTGTCAAAGACATTTCTAAGTTATATATCATTCCAGAACATAGGTTAAGTGCAAATGGTGCATTTAGAGATCAAATTTCAGTTATAATTCATTTTAAAACAATATCTTTATTATTAAACTGAAATAATCTCAAGAATGGGATCATATTGACTAAGCAGCTATTTCATTACTTCACTCTCAGCATTATTATGACAACTTAGATAGGTTAACAGCAGGTATAAACTTAGCATGATTTTCATCTCTTTGGTGATATGATTAAAGTTCAATTTGAGCATAATGCAGTAATGGTCAACACTGTGCTATGATGCATCATATCTCTTCTCAAAGCTTATTTGGCTTTCCCCAGATCACCCCAATTTGACTCCAACCTCCTGTATTTGGTCAAAAATAGTTTTTGTATGACAGAACTTATTGTATTTTTTTTGTATTTTTTAGATTCAAACATATATAGAGGTTGAACGTTGGACTTACAATTAGCAACATGCCTTTCATTCAAGATGAGACAGATTTTGCCAACATCTTTGTAGTTCTTGTTGTAACCCTCTTGTTTGATAAAATATTTAAAACACTTATCAACTTTTGGTTGATTTATTCATTCTTCCCCTTGTTTTTGATATTTTCTCAAATTTTCTTAAGCATGTTCTTTGTCATTTTTAAAGATGTTTCATTTTGGTTGACCAAATAACAACAGGCTCGTGTATGACTGGGTAATCACTTTTCTGCCATATCATTTGGAGAGATCTATCTTGAGACATGCAAAACATCTATGCATCTCCACATAAAGATTAGCATATTCATTATGTTTATATCACCTTAGATTTTACATCATCATGGGAAAGTAACCATACATGTTAATGACTATACTAAGGCCTTTTTTTGCCTAATAATTCCATATGAGCAGCTAAGTAATCAATGTACTATCATTTCCCAAAAACACAGTTTAATATTCAATCACCCCAATATCTCTTTCTTATCAGGTTAATGGCTATCCTGTTTTGACCAAAAGTGGTCAACAGGACCAAACATACATGTGATATATGTCCTGTCAAAGTCAGAGTTATTGACATAGTTTTAAGTGAAGAAATAAGAAACAAGTCATAATTGCCCCAAATGCATTCAGTTTTCAGGTCAATGGCTATCCTTTGAATCTGTAGAGATTTAAGGACCAAACATACACAAATGCATGTCCTTCTAACTGGGCAAATGACATAATTTTCAGCAAAAATAACTACTTGAGACTTTCCCTTTTTAAAAAAATCCTTCTTTTAAGCTTGAACTGAATAATCTTATCATATCTCATCACCATTAATCAACTTGCTCATGTTTTGACCAAAATATAGTATTTATGCAAAATTCCTTATAAAATTCAATGAATCACTTAATTTTGACATAAAACTCATTTTGACACAAACAGTTGCATCACATACTTAAATCTTAATCATTCTTAACATCATCAAGAAAAACAGACTGTACTAACATTCAATGTCTATCCTATCTTAACAATTTCAGAAGATCAGATTAAGAACATATTCAAGTAACCGTAAACATGTGATTACTCATGACATCATATAAGCATTCAGTTTCACCTAAACAGATCAAACTACTTATCATAACATCAGATCAGTTAACATGATAGCCTAGAATTACCATCAATTTCAAGCAAATTGCACAGATAGTTACTCAAGCACCTATCAGTTAACATCAAAACAGTGACATAATCAAAACATATTAAATAACATTTAGTTGAAACATATTCAATATGTGTAATCTCTAATAAAATAATCAGTTATCACAGTGATACACACGTAGAAATAGTTAAGTCACATAACATTTAACATATTCAGCAACATATTCAGCAAGTGTAACCTCTAATAAAATATTCAAGTAGCACATAGAGGTACCCAACCAAGCACACATCCTTAATCAGATTTCATCAGAGTTGATCATACCCAGGGCTTTCAAAAGAAAGTTGAATCTGGTTCTATCAAGTGGTTTGGTGAATAGGTCAGCCAAATTATCACTTGTATCAACTCTTTGCATTTCAATCAAACCTTTTTCACTGCAATCTCTGATGAAGTGATGTCTGATTTCAATGTGCTTAGTCTTAGAATGCTGCACAGGATTCTTAACAGTAAAATATGCAGCAGTATTATCAATCAGAATAGGGGTGTTTAGAAAATTCAAACCATAGTCCAGCATCTGATTTTGAATCCAGAAAACTTGTGCACAGCAGGCAGATGCAACAACATAATCAGCTTCTGCAGTGGAGATTGATACTGTAGTCTGTTTCTTGCATTGTCATGACACTAGCCTTTCTCCCAAAAACTGGCATCCCCTTGATGTTGACTTTCTACTCATATTGCATCCATCATAATCACTGTCTGTATATGCAATCAGATCAAAGGATTGGTTCTTTGGATACCAAATCCCTAAGTCTGGTCTTCCGTTCAGGTATCTGAATATTCTTTTAATAGCATTCATGTGGGAGACTTTTGGATTTGACTGGAACCTAGCACACACACACACAGCAAACATGATATCTGGTCTTGTTGAAGTCAGATACATCAGAGATCCAATCTTGGCTCTGTATTCATGCTCATCAACTGACTCCCCCTTTTCATCAGCTATCAATGTCCTGCACATACTTAGTTTGATGAATGAAGATCCCTTCAGCCTTTTGTTGAACTTGTAGCCCCAAAAATAAGTTCATTTCACCCATGGAACTCATGCTGTACTTGGACTTCATCACCTCTTCAAACTCCAAACACATATTTTCATTTGTTGATCCAAAGATTATATCATCAACATAGACTTGTAAAAGCAGCAAATCTGACCCTTTTCTTTTGTAGAAGAATGTCTTGTCAATGGATCCCCTTGTGAAACCATTTTCAAGTAAATGATTTGATAGCTCATCATACCATGCTCTAGGAGCCTGATGCAATCCATAAAGGGCTTTGTTTAACTTATACACCATGTTTGGATACATGGGATCCTCAAAACCTGGTGGTTGAGCCACATATACTTTTTCATCAATCATTCCATTTAGGAATGCAGATTTAACATCAATCTGGAATACTCTTATTTTCTTTGAGGCAGCATATGCAAGGAAAATTCTTATGGCTTCCAGTCTTGCAACTGGTGCAAATACTTCCTCAAAGTCTATCCCTTCTTCTTGAAGACATCCCAGTGCTACAACTCTTGCTTTGTTCTTAATCACCAAACCCCTTTCATCGCTTTTGTTTCTGAACACCCATTTGGTTCCAATTACATATCTGTTATGTGGCTTGTCTACAAGATCCCATACATGTAAATCTCTAAACTGGGCCAATTCCTCTTGCATAGCCTCTACCCAACTGTTGTCTTTTAATGCTTGAGCAATATTCTTTGGTTCTAATTGGGAAAGAAAGCAAGAGTAAAGACAGATGTTTGCTATCTCAGAATGACTCCTTGTTACTCTTTCATGCAAGTCACCAATGATATTTTCAGCAGGATGATTCTTTTCAACAGTAGACAAATTTGTGTCAAGATTTGATTCATTAAGTTCAGGTTCTTCAATGATCAAATCAGCTTCTGCATCATGAAACTCTGGTGCTTCATCATTGTTTTGTCCTGAAGTAGATGCACCATTGTTTCCCAGATTCAAGCTTTGAAACCAGTCTTGAAATCTTGCTGTTGTTGCAGCTTCATCTTCATTTGATTGGTTGCCTGTGTCACTCCCATTCTGAACATGATCATTTTGTACATTAGGACTGTCTTGACTTGTTATCTCCAGATCTTGTTCAATTGCATTGCTTGAGGAGCTCTTCACAAAAGTGTATTCCTTTTCTTTTCTAGCAACCTTCTTCCACAATTCTTCCAAGTCCAGTTCTTTCTTCTTATTCTCTTCAATCACACTGGTCTTGTAGAATGAATCATCAAAGTCTTCAGAATAAATCTTGAATGACTTTATTAGTCTCTCATGATCAAACAGCCATGTTGCACCACTGACTGTATTGAATCGATTTTCATTAAAAATGATGTCAGATGACTCTAACACACTCATGTGATCTTTCACATAAACTCTGTATGCCTTTGAGTGAGTAGAATATCCAACAAAGAAAAAATCTAGTGACTTAGTTTGAAACTTGTTCAAATAATATCTAGTGTTCAATAGAAAACATTTGCAACCAAAGGGCTTGAATAACTTGATGTAAGGCTTTCTGTTATTGAAAATTTCATATGGAGTCTTGTTATGCCTTTTGTTTACAAGTACCCTGTTCTGAAGATAACATGCTTTATTGATTGCTTCAGCCCAAAAAGTGACAGGCAGATTTGCATCAGTCAACATGGTTCTGGCAGCTTCTATCAAAGTTCTGTTTCTTCTTTCTGCCACACCATTTTGTTCAGGAGTTCTAGGAGCTGAGAATTGTTGAAATATTCCTTTCTTTGTGCAGAATTCTTCCATAACTCCATTTTTGAACTCTGTACCATTGTCACGTCTCATCATTTTGACTTTCTTATTCAGCTTGTTCTCAATCATTGTAACACAACCCATAGTCAACTCAGCAGACTCATCCTTGGTACCTAGGAAATAGACCCAAGTATATCTTGAATAGTCATCAATGATCACCAGACAATATCTTTTCTTTCCAATACTTGGCACACTCACAGGACCAAAAAGATCCATGTGAAGTAACTCAAGTGGTTGATCAATTGAATTGATGAGCTTTGTCTTATGAGTAGACTTGTCGTGCTTGCCCTTTTGACATGAATCACAGTGATCATCAAACTTAAATTCTCTTGTAGGTAAACCAATCACATGTTCACCCTTGACCAGTCTATTCATGTTCTTTAAGTTTACATGACACAATTTCCTATGCCACAATTTTGATTCATTTTCAGTGGCTTTGGAAACAAAACATGCACCACCTCTTGAAATGGCTTCTTTCATATTCAACTCATATAAGTTGCCATTTCTGGGTGCCATCATCATAATCATCTCAGGTGGAATCAGAAATTCAGGTTTTAAGATGAAGCAATGAGAATCATCAAAACTAACTTTGTAACCTTTATCACACATCTGTGATATGCTCAGAAGATTGTATTGAAGTCCCTCAACATGAAATACATTATCAAATGACACCTTTCCATTTGTCAAGATTCCTTTACCCACAATCTTTCCACCATTTTCATCACTCCCAAAGGCAACAGGACCTTCATATTTCTCTTCATAGTTCACAAGTGACCTCTTGTCACAAGTCATGTGCCTAGAACAACCACTATCCATATACCATATGTCATTCAATGGAGTGGCATGTTCCTGCACAAAGAGAAATTTTATTAGTTAAGTGATGAGGTGCAAGTTTCATCAACTTGCAACTTATCAGTGTCAATTTCAGTGACAGCCTGGGAAGTGAGTGTTGTAGATTCAGGATCTGCATGAGTGATTTCCAGATTATCAGAATGAACAGTTTCATAGCCACATTCTCTTGGTGTTTTGAAAAGTGAAACTGAACATTGAGGCTCAATTGAGTCAGTGACATTTTCTTTCAAGACATAGTCCTTTGTTTCTGAGTAGTCTCTTACATCAGCCACAGCTTCAATTTTAGTTTCTGCTTTAGGTTTCCAAGTGAAACCTTGTGGTTCATATCCATGTTTCATCAAGAACTTCTCATCACCAATAAGCTCAGTTGATTTCATTCTCTGATAAGTATCTTTTCTTCTTGTCTTTTCACTGTTTGATGATCCATATGATTCATCAGACTTAACTGATTGAATGTCTTGATTAATCTTCAATGACTGATTTTTCTTCTTTGTCATCTTCTTGTGCTTCTGTGGTGACTTACTTCTTCTTGCACACTCAGTCACATGTTTCTTTCCTTTGATTTCAACATTCTCTTCATTAATTGTCTTCTTTCCATAGACATTCCCTTTTTCCCAAATACATTTCATATTTCTGTTTGTACAATGCAAAGTCTTGACCATATATTTTTCCATATGGTACATGAAATGGTTTGAGTTTGAATCTTTCATGACATGAATCTGTGTGGTGACCATATTCATCACATTTTCTGCACCAAACATTTCCTTTGAAGACTTCATGTTCTTTTGGTTTCTTGAATCTTTCACTTGGCTTAGGTGTATTGACTCCTAAAGTCTTCTGATTCGTCAAACCATTAAAGTCAATTGAAAAAGGAACAAATTCCTCAATCTTGATGTCTTGTCTTTCAACATTGCTTTTGACAAAGACAATCTTCTTCATAATCATAGGTTCTTCATCACTACTTTCTCTAACCCTTGACTGTATTTTCTCATATTCTTCCATTGTCTCCACCTCTCCAACATCCAACACTTCATGACTAGAAAAGATTGGATAAACTGGGATAAAGATTTTTGTATTAGTCTTTTCATTCACCTTTTTCTTCTTGTTGTTCTGCTTTATCCTATTCAATACAGTCTTGCTTGGAGGTCTGACTACATTGTAGTTTATCTTTTCCTTTTACAGATATCAAAAGAGACATGTTCCCTTTTAATGTTATAATTTTGTTTCTTTGATTTTGGTGGGATTGGTGGATACTTTGGAAGCTTATCAACAGATTCAGGTTTTTTATACTTTCTTCCTTTTTCAGCAACTTGAATTTCCTTTTCAGTGATTTGATCACACAAATCACTCAGATCATCTTGATCCAACTCATCTGAATCAAAGTCATCCTCAGAGACTTGAACTCCAATTGACTTTTCCATTTTCACTTCTTTCTTAATCACAAACTCTCCATCTTCATTCACTTCTACCTTTTTGTATAAATCAACAAATTCTTCCCTGTCTTGTAAGACATCTTTGAATTGTTGTAAGTATGCATCTCTTTTCTCTTTGTCAACCTTTGGCATAAAGTTGTTGTTGAATGGAGGTGGAACTGTCTTGTATTTGTCCTGTTCTTTCACTTGATTCAGTATTCCACAAATGTTCCCAGTTGAGACCAAATTCTTAAGAAATTCAGTTTCAACCTTTAGTCTTGTGTTTTGCACCTTTTCTTCAATCAACATCTTCTTTAGACCATCAATCTCAGTGATGTATCTTGTTTGAGATCTATAAATGATCATACAATCATCTTCAAGGCTCTTAATCTTTTCATCACTTATCATTTCACTTGCCTCATACTCATTTATGATACTTTGCTTTCTAAAACACTCACCTTCCAGCTTGCCTACTTTTTTTTTAGTTCACTAATAAGTTCATTCAAATCAACTGTAGGAGCAGAGTGTACCTGAGAGGAGGTTCCCTTTTCTTTCTCAATTATGGCCATGAATGCCACATTTGCCTTTCTGATGTCATCAGCAATATCCTCCTCATGACTGCTCCAATCAAAACTTCCTTCATGTTGTGTAGTCACTGCTACATTTCCTTGATTTCTGATCTGATTTTGATTTGCTGGAACAGTGTTGTTTTAACTATTTTGAGTTCCTTGAAGGTTTTAATTGTGATTCATTTGAGGCTGAAATCCTTGACTCTGTTGCATGTTCTGTTGTTGATTGTTCATTTGAGACTGAAAGTTATTCAAGTTTGGATTGAAGTTTGGATTGTAACTGCTGTTGTTGAAATTGTTCATCTGATTGCTGTTGTTGTTGAATCTTGGCTGATTTTGCTGGTAATGCTGGTGACCTCTAGATTGATTGTTTTGATATTGAGGTTGACCTCCTGGTTGTTGATTCTGAAATTGATTCATCTGAAAATAACCAATTGTAGCAAAATAACCAGGTTGCTGACAATTGTAGCATATTGCTTTTGACTTGTCAAACCCAATCCTGTCATTTGGACCAGAAACTAGAGATCTACCAGTTCTATTGTACAGCCTTCTACTTCTCAATCCCAACATAGCAGCTTGCCATTTCAAATCCATATCTTCTAAGTCATCTGCATCAATCTGTTCCAAATCATCTTGAACCACACTTGTGTGAATCATGTTCTTTGCAACAAAGGCATTATATGACTCAGTAAACATCGAAAACAAAGCTTGTGTCTCATTGCTTTGAACATGTCCTGTTCCAGGGTTAGGAACATTTCCATTAGACACTGAGGCAGAGTCAGAATCATCAATCAATTGCACATTGAACCTTTGCTGATTTCCTTGAGTGCTTGTGCTACCCCCAATAAAAGATTTTGGAGTCACAACATTATGTTCAGCTGGTTCTTCTATTATGGGAATTTGCTGTTGGTTATTGATGGACAGATTTCCCATTGGTGCAATCAAAGCATTTGAAACATGAAAACTTGGTCTATCTTCCTTGATCATCTCATTCTCAATCATTTCAAGTTCAGCAGCTTGAAGAAAACATACCACATCATCCAATTTCAATTCATTGAAATTTTGCTTTTGAAGGATGAATTTACAAGCAGTATACCATTCTTTTGGCATTGAGTTGAGAAACTTTGTATTCAAATCAAAGTCAGTCATTACATAATCAGTTGTTCTCAACTCATTCACAATACTCAGAAAACGTTCTAGTATTGGCTTCAACCTTTCTTGTGACAATCGTCAATTTCAGGTTAACTCCGTTAACTCAACTCCGTCAATTCAAACTTTAAGATCATTGAATCTATAACGCACACATCATTACATTTAAACTAGGGTTTAAATGACGCTTAACACTTACTACATGTGTAGTCTTTCGGGATTTGCACCGAAACGCAAACGAGTTGACGCAAACGATTGATAAATAAACGAAAAACGTCAAAACAATAATTATGTGATAATTATGTGTTAGACTTATGTGTTATGTGATAACATGATTATAAACGTTAACTCAAGACGAAAACAAGCTAGTTAGGCTAGAAAATCAACACTTGAAAGTAGAGGGACTAGAGTGTAACTTGTATATCTATAAATATAACCTTAACACTTAACCCTAACTTATTATTATAAACCTACAAGCTCCGATCGGCCCCTCCCTTGCTCCCTCTTGGCTGCCGTCCACAAGCACACACACATACAAGCCCTAATCAAGTGTTTAATCCAAGAACTAGGTGCTAGGAAGGTATAATTGATCATCCTTTACCTTCTTGTTGTTTAATTTTGATGTTTAATGGGTTAATTAAGAACCCTAGGCAGCCGATTTTTATATGTATGTATGAGTTAACATGATGGTTGTTGAATTCATGATGATTGATAACTAGTATTGATGTTGTTGCTTGATTGATTGTTGTCTTTGATTTGAGTTAAAACACAAACCCTAATCTTGTATGTATGGTGTAATTGATATGCATGGATAGTGGTTGTAGTGTCTAGCATGTTATATGATTGATTTATGGTCCATAGATAGTTAAATTGTTGAGTTTTGATGTGAACAGATTCTGGACAGAATGTGTATACGATGTTTAAGTGACTGTAACGAAGTGTAAACGTGAAAATTGGTTGAGATTGTGGGTACTGCAGTAAACTAGGTTGAGTCTAGTTTCTATAAAGTATAAGTTTGTAATTTTGGACAAGTAGAAGTTTACTTTTATGATTTTACAAAAAAGTTGTGCAAAGCTGAGCTGTTAGACCTGATGTTAAGTTATGTTGTAAATGTTATATCTCATGAACTACGAGACCAATTGGGTTGGTTCCACTTCTGGAAGTTGACTCATTGAGTTAGGAACCAAACCCAAGTAGTCTTGCATTTATTGGATTTTTCGTTTAACGGGAATGGCAAATAACATTCTGTTGCGCATGAATCTGACTGATATGAGTTTACTGTAGTGTTTTGATCATTATGAGAAATCTATATGGAATAAAAATAAGATAAAATATGTTATGGAAACCTAAGACATGTATGTTTCAGTGGTGATTTTTGGTGAATTAATTGAGATGATATGATCGGTGAAATAGTACAATCTTTCAAGTAGAAATTCTGTCACAGTGAAACTAGCTGCTGAGTTGTGTATAAATGCATGAAATATGATATTTCTTATATAATTGTTATGTTTTGACCAAAATACCCTTGCGGGGAATAGTTGCAAATTGATTGCCATGATTTGACCAAATTGCCCTTATGGGGAATAATGGCTAGTAATTGTTATTTGTTGACCAAAATGCCCTTACGGGGATAATTGCTAGTAAAGTATGTTATTAATACATGACACAAAAGTAATTGTTCACTCACGTATCGTATCACAATTGTACTTGTTTAAGTCACACACGATTCACAAACGAAACACGAAACATGTTACGTGCATAGGTATTATGTGCCGAATCTAGAGACTCGTTAAACATACCGATACTTAGAAAATCTCTTTGTTATTTAGAACGCTAGAGAGTTTCTACGACGCGCATCACTTGGTGATCTAATTCGGGATATTCTTCGCAAACAGTGAGTTCACTTACCCCACTCTTAAACTGTTTTCAAACGTTTTTCACTTGGGGGAGATAACATACTCCGATAAACGCATTTTTGAGATAAACGCATATTTAAGATTTTGTTATAAATTATATATCACTTGTAAAGACTAAGCGGCAAACGTAACATTTGAAGTCCCACACATCGAACCGGTTAATATTTAGAATAGCGAGTCACTGTTGAGTAGTACTACTGGGTTTGACAAACCCCACCCGACGCTAAGCTCAACTGGAGGTTGAGTGGGTGTAATTTTGGCTAACACTTACCATGGTCTGGATTGACCTGGTGACGGGCACTTGATAAACAGTCAGCTTCGGTGTCGAACCACTTAGTAATACTTGTTGTATAGATTAGCTACATATCGATATATAATTTGACATAACATTATCTGGTAACGCAAAACGCCGTAACGTGGTTACGCAAAACGCAAAACGCCGTAACGTGGTTACGCAAAACGCAAAACGCCGTAACGTGGTTACACAAAACGCAAAACGCCGTATCGTGGTTACGCAAAACGCTTAAACGCCGTAACGAGGTTACGCAAAACACTTAACGTAAACGCTGAATGCAAACGCTAAACGATTTATCTTATATAACTTGTGAACTCACCAACCTTGTGTTGACACTTTTAGTATGTTATTCTCAGGTAGCCGAGGCGGGCGCGCGGTTTAGGAGCATGCATTAAATGAAAACACTTTTATTCTGCAAACTTATTTTTAACAGTTTTCTTTGGTTTTAAGTCGTCCTGCGTGACGTAACTTTTGAATTAAGGTTTTTACGCTTCCGCACTTATTTGCATTTAAACGTTTTTATGGTTTGATTATAACTGATGATTCCGATTCTGCCAGTTCACACCCTCTGATGATAAAACTCCGTGAGTGGATTTTGAGGGTGTGACATTTCTCCATCTCTATACTTGAACCTTTCCAACTGTTGCTTCAGTCTTTGCTTCTTAATGTTCTTCAATTCAGTGTTCCCTTCATACATCTCAAGGATGGCATCATACATTTGTTTGGCAGTTGTGTGATGAGCCACCTTGGTCAGAATTTCCCAAGACAACCCTAGCTTAATCACAGCCAAGGCTTTGTCATCCACCTTTCTCATCTTTTCTCTTATAGCAGCAGTTGCAGTAGCATTTGCACCTTCTTCAACAGTAGTTTGTGGACCATTCTTGATGGAGTTCCACATGTCAATGTCATTGTAGCATACGACTGCTTCAAAGAGTACCTTCCATTTGATAAAGTTTTCATATCCATACAACCTAGGTATCTTGTTAGTAGACACCTCTTGTTCCTCATATCCAGACATTTTGAGAAAACAAATATCAGTTTCTTATAAAAAGTTTTCAAAATAATCAGATCTGAAACCAGAATGCTCAGATCTGATGTGTCTGATGTGATTAGAACAAGATTAAGATATAAAGATTAAAACTTTACATGAAACAAGGAAGAGAAAACACCGGAAAATTGTAGATCTGAAAGAAAAATGAAAAACAGGGCAGTTGACGTCACAAATCAATCAAACAGTGCTCTGCTTACGTTATTCTTCTTCAAATCTTCAATCAGCAACAATCTTTCTAAAAAATAGCAGTAACCAGCTCTGATACCACTTGTCAGGTCCCAATTTTATGGTCGATTCGGCTCGGATCTTTAATCAATCATGTCATAACTCACACAAAATACAAGAGAGTTAATGACGGGTTACTATATTTAGAAAGATGACCGTTTGTTAAAGGGGGAATCAATAACAAACATACGGTTGCAATGAATATTCAAAGATAGAAGACACACACAGGATTCACTCAAAAGATTTCCATTTATATAATGTTAGTTATACAAAACGCTTAAACGCCGTAACGAGGTTACGCAAAACACTTAACGTAAACGCTGAATGCAAACGCTAAACGATTTATCTTATATAACTTGTAAACTCACCAACCTTGTGTTGACACTTTTAGTTTGTTATTCTCAGGTAGCCGAGGCGGGCGCGCGGTTTAGGAGCATGCATTAAATGAAAACACTTTTATTCTGCAAACTTATTTTTAACAGTTTTCTTTGGTTTTAAGTCGTCCTGCGTGGCGTAACTTTTGAATTAAGGTTTTTACGCTTCCGCACTTATTTGAATTTAAACGTTTTTATGGTTTGATTATAACTGATGATTCCGATTCTGCCAGTTCACACCCTCTGACGGTAAAACTCCGTGAGTGGATTTTGAGGGTTTGACAGATTGGTATCAGAGCCATTGGTTATAGCGAACTAGAAGCTGCATGCATACTAGACTATAACCTCGACGACCCATTAGTTATAATGATACGCACTGCATAGGTTTGTGTAGTCTTGAAATCTTATCTCTTTACCTATTTTCACTCATACGCGCGCGCATACACGGCTTACCTGTAGGAATGTCGACGCCACCCTCATCATCATCCTATTCGATGACGCATGCTCACGGGAAGGAACCTCAGTTACCTACCGCCTCGCCACCCCGCGTAGTCCCGGAACTCGAAGCTCCCGCACCGAAGAGGTACCGCCTATCCGGAGGCCTTTATGAAAACGACGTTAGCTGGGATTGGTACCTAACATGATCAGACGTATGGTCTATCGCGAACAAGTTCCCCCGTTGCCTCACCCGAACCATCCTGCTTATCCCAACACCCTACCACCCATAACCGAACCTGTAGAGCGAGTTCTCGCAGCTGTCGTTTCTTGTTTGGAGCGTGATGTGGGTTACATGCGCTACACGAGAGAGAACGTTTCCAGACTGTTTAAAGACGGAACCGAGACTAAGGAGGAGATTGCCCGCATGGCAGCGGCAATGAAAGATATACAAGAGACTAGTGAGCAACAAATGAAGGTTATGATGAAGATGCAAGCTGAGATGATAGACTTGCAAGAGCAACTCCAAGAAGCAAGGACCCGAACTGAGATAGCGTTAGAGCGTTGCGATGTCTTACAAATGCAACTTGCTCAGAACGCAGCCGAATCTGAGGCAGAGCCTGAGGCCGAGCCTGGGGCAGAGCCTGAAGTAGAACCTGAAGAAGATCCCGAAGAGGAGCCTGAGGAAGGAAATGGCTGGAAGAAACGCTGGACGAGGACGTGGTAACATCAGCATGACTGCAGCTGAACTCCAAACTCTGCTGAATGACCATGTTGCGGCCGCCTTAGCCGCACACGTACAGAATCAAACTGGAGGTCCGAGTGGAACGTGTACCTTCAAGAACTACCTTGACTGCAAGCCCAGTACGTTTAAGGGCACTGAGGGAGCTATAGGCTTCCTGCGTTGGGATGAGAAGGCCGAGTCGGCCTTTGAGATGTGTAATTGTCCCCCTGCCAGTAGGGTCAAATTCGCTACTGGGACACTTGAGGATTCCGCCCTCACTTGGTGGAATTCAAACGTCCAGATCCTTGGGTTGGAACTGGCTAACGCGATGAACTGGGAGGAGTTCAAGAGCATGATGCGAGAGGAGTACTGTCCGAGGGAAGAAATTTCGAAGTTAGAGTCGGAATTTTGGTCGTTGAAGATGGTGGGCTCGGAAATCGAAGCCTACATTACTCGTTCGCACGAGTTGGCTGTGATGTGTCCGCGGATGGTGGATCCGCCGAGCAAGAGGTTAGAAATGTACATTGATGGTTTAGCACCGCAAATTCAGGGCATGGTGACGTCTTCCAGACCAGCCACGATCCAACAAGCGATCCGTTTAGCTCACAAACTGACGGATCAGGCTGTGAACCAAGGTGCGTTACCACCTAGGGGTTCGACCACTAAAGCCCGTGACAACCCGAGTAATGACCACGTCAGCAACAGTAACAGCAACAGCAACCCGAACAGCGGGAAGAGAAAGTTTGACAACACCAGATCTTCATCCTCGAACCTCCCACCGCAACAACACTACCGTAAGCCCGAGTTCACTCGGAGCTTTAACACTCAGAATCACAACAACAACAACGGTAGCGGGCAGGTTTCGAGCGGATATGCTGGGAAATATCCAAAGTGCAACAGGTGCAACTATCATCATGTTGGCCAGTGTGACCGTGTCAAGTGTCAAAGATGCGGAAAGATAGGTCACCCAGCGAAAGAGTGTAGAAGAGACCTTGCGGCAAAGGGTGCTCCTAAGCCACCGATGACAACTAAGGGATGTTTTGAATGTGGGCAGGAAGGTCATTTCCGGAAGGATTGCCCCAAGCTGAAACAGAATGACAACAATGGGGGTAATGAAAGTGACAGTAATGGTGGAGGAAATGGCAAAGGAAGAGCGTTTGTGATTGGATCGGGTCAAGCCCGCAATGATCCGCATGTGGTGTCTGGTAAGTTCCCTGTAAACGATTGTTTTGCTTCTGTTTTGTTTGACACTGGAGCTGATAGGAGTTTTGTGTCGAAAGCCTTTAGCCAACTTTTAGACCTTACTCCAACCCCGTTAGACGCTAAGTTTCCTGTTGAATTAGCTAACGGTAAAACTGTAGTTACAACTCATATACTTGCGGGATGTAAGTTGAAACTGTCAGGTCATGTCTTTGACATCGACCTTATTCCTTTTACGCTTAGTAGTTTCGATGTCGTTGTCGGCATGGACTGGTTATCCGAGAACCGAGCGGAGATTATATGCCACGATAAGATAGTCCATATTACCACCCCTTCCGGCGAGATCATTTCGGTCCGAGGCGAGAGAAGCGGCATGACCACCAGCGTCATTACCCTTATGAAGGCACAGAAGTATCTACGAAAGGGTCATCCGGCAATTTTGGCGCAGATTGTTGAGAAACCCGCGAAGGAGAAACGAATTGAAGATATACCTGTTGTGCGAGACTTCCCGGAAGTTTTCCCAGAGGATTTGCCCGGACTCCCTCCTATTCGTCAAGTCGAATTCCAAATCGAGTTGACACCCGGTGCAGCACCCATAGCACGAGCCCCGTATCGGCTCGCACCGGCGGAACTTCAGGAGTTGTCCACTCAGTTGCAAGATTTGTTGGATAAGGGTTTTATCCGACCTAGCTCATCGCCATGGGGAGCCCCTGTCTTGTTTGTCCGAAAGAAAGACGGGACTTTCCGAATGTGCATCGACTACCGGGAGTTGAACAAGGTGACGGTCAAGAACCGTTATCCTTTACCCCGAATTGATGATTTGTTTGACCAGCTTCAAGGATCGAGTTACTACTCGAAGATTGATCTACGATCCGGTTACCACCAGCTGAGAGTGCGCGAAGAAGATATCTCAAAGACGGCTTTCAGAACACGGTATGGTCACTACGAGTTTTCGGTTATGCCTTTTGGCCTAACCAATGCGCCAGCCGTATTTATGGATCTCATGAATCGAGTATGCAAGGCGTACCTCGACAAGTTCGTGATTGTTTTCATCGATGATATTCTCGTCTACTCCAAGAACGAGACTGACCATGAAGAGCACTTAAGGGTAATTCTGGAACTATTGAAGAAGGAACCACTGTATGCTAAACTCTCGAAATGTGAATTTTGGCTTCGCGAGGTTCACTTTTTAGGACATGTGATCAACGAGAACGGTATCCATGTCGATCCCGGTAAGGTAGAGGCCATCAAAAACTGGGAAGCACCTAAGACTCCGACTGAGGTGCGACAATTCCTAGGACTGGCCGGCTACTACCGGCGTTTCATCGAGGGATTTTCAAAAATTGCTCAACCCCTCACCGCTTTGACCCACAAGGGCACTAAGTACAACTGGGGTGACGCGCAAGAATCCGCTTTTCAACTGTTGAAAACCAAGCTTTGTAGCGCCCCTATTTTAGCCCTCCCCGAGGGAACGGAAAATTTTGAGGTACACTGTGACGCATCTATACAAGGTCTCGGTTGTGTGCTGATGCAACTCGAGAAGGTTATAGCCTACGCCTCTCGACAACTACGGGTTCACGAGAAGAACTACACGACCCATGATTTGGAACTCGGAGCTGTGGTGTTTGCTCTTAAGATATGGAGGCATTACTTGTACGGTACCAAGTTTACCATTTACACCGACCACAAGAGTCTCCAACATATCTACGATCAGAAGGAGCTGAACATGCGACAGCGTCGTTGGGTCGAGTTGCTCAAAGATTACGATTGTGCCATCAAGTACCACCCTGGCAAGGCCAATGTGGTGGCCGACGCCCTCAGCAGAAAAGAAACAGATAAACCCAGACGGGTGAGAGCATTGAAACTCACGATTCATGCCAGCTTACCCGATCAGATTCGCGATGCGCAACTTGAAGCTTTGAAAGATGAAAATCTCCCATCGGAACTCATGCGGGGCATGAACAAGCAACTTGAAACCAGATCGGACGGGGTCTGATATTTTGAGAACCGGATTTGGGTTCCACGATACGGAGAGTTGAGAACTCTAGTGATGGACGAAGCTCACAAGTCTCGATATTCTATCCACCCTGGCTCAGACAAAATGTATCATGATTTAAAGGCACTTTACTGGTGGCCGAACATGAAAGCCGACATTGCCACCTACGTGAGCAAATGCTTGACTTGTGCCAGAGTCAAGATAGAATACCAGAAACCATCTGGTCTACTGCAACAACCGGAACTCCCAATGAGGAAATGGGAGCACATCTCAATGGCTTTTATTACGGGTTTGCCTAAGACACCGACGGGATGCGATACCATCTGGGTGATCGTTGACCGGTTGACTAAATCGGCACACTTCCTAGCAATTAAGGAAACGGACAAAATGGAAAGACTGACTCGCGTATACATGAAAGAAGTGGTGTCTAGACACGGAGTGCCTGTCTCGATCATTTCCGACCGAGATTCTCGTTTCACCTCGCACTTTTGGAAGTCGCTGCACAGCGCACTGGGCACCCGTCTCGATATGAGTACAGCATACCATCCTCAGACGGATGGGCAAAGTGAACGGACTATTCAGACCCTGGAGGATATGTTGCGTGCATGCGTTTTAGATTTCGGAAAAAGTTGGGAACCCCACTTACCCTTGGTAGAGTTTTCGTATAATAACAGCTACCACGCAAGTATTAAGGCAGCGCCGTTTGAAGCGCTGTACGGACGGAAGTGTCGATCACCACTCTGCTGGGCAGAGGTGGGTGACAGCCAAATCACTTGTCCGGAACTGGTACTCGAAACCTCGGAAAAGATTGTTCAAATCCGAAATCGCATGGCAGCAGCACGAGATCGCCAAAAGAGTTACGCCGACAAGCGCCGAAAACCTCTCGAATTTCAAGTGAACGATCGGGTGTTACTCAAAGTCTCACCTTGGAAAGGTGTGGTTCGCTTTGGAAAGCGAAACAAACTCAACCCACGGTATGTTGGTCCGTACCGGATAACTGAGCGCATTGGCCCGGTGGCGTACCGACTGGACCTACCAACAGAACTCAGTGGCGTACACGATGTATTCCACGTATCAAATTTGAAGAAATGCCTATCTGATGAATCCCAAGTAGTCCCTTTGGAGGAACTACAAGTTGATGAACAGTTACGTTTCATTGAAGAACCAGTCGAGGTTTTGGATTGGGAAACCAAAACGCTCAAACACAGCAAAATTCCAATCGTTAAGGTTCGTTGGAACTCGAGACGTGGACCGGAGTTCACGTGGGAACGCGAGGATCAAATGATGAAAAAGTATCCTAACCTTTTTGAAGGGCTAACCAAACACCGAAAACCGCGAAACCCGGCAACCCGTCAAACATCACCGGAGGTATGAATTAAATTTCGGGACGAAATTTCTTTCTACTAGGGGATGATATGACAAACTGAAAATTTTTTTTACTCTTTCAGACTCTCATCACGACATGACTCAAATTTTCGGGACGAAAATTCTTTAACATGGGAATGATGTGACAATCGTCAATTTAAGGTTAACTCCGTTAACTCAACTCCGTCAATTCAAACTTTAAGATCATTGAATCTATAACGCACACATCATTACATTTAAACTAGGGTTTAAATGACGCTTAACACTTACTACATGTGTAGTCTTTCGGGATTTGCACCGAAACGCAAACGAGTTGACGCAAACGATTGATAAATAAACGAAAAACGTCAAAACAATAATTATGTGATAATTATGTGTTAGACTTATGTGTTATGTGATAACATGATTATAAACGTTAACTCAAGACGAAAACAAGCTAGTTAGGCTAGAAAAACAACACTTGAAAGTAGAGGGACTAGAGTGTAACTTGTATATCTATAAATATAACCTTAACACTTAACCCTAACTTATTATTATAAACCTACAAGCTCCGATCGGCCCCTCCCTTGCTCCCTCTTGGCTGCCGTCCACAAGCACACACACATACAAGCCCTAATCAAGTGTTTAATCCAAGAACTAGGTGCTAGGAAGGTATAATTGATCATCCTTTACCTTCTTGTTGTTTAATTTTGATGTTTAATGGGTTAATTAAGAACCCTAGGCAGCCGATTTTTATATGTATGTATGAGTTAACATGATGGTTGTTGAATTCATGATGATTGATAACTAGTATTGATGTTGTTGCTTGATTGATTGTTGTCTTTGATTTGAGTTAAAACACAAACCCTAATCTTGTATGTATGGTGTAATTGATATGCATGGATAGTGGTTGTAGTGTCTAGCATGTTATATGATTGATTTATGGTCCATAGATAGTTAAATTGTTGAGTTTTGATGTGAACAGATTCTGGACAGAATGTATATACGATGTTTAAGTGACTGTAACGAAGTGTAAACGTGAAAATTGGTTGAGATTGTGGGTACTGCAGTAAACTAGGTTGAGTCTAGTTTCTATAAAGTATAAGTTTGTAATTTTTGGACAAGTAGAAGTTTACTTTTATGATTTTACAAAAACGTTGTGCAAAGCTGAGCTGTTAGACCTGCTGTTAGGTTATGTTGTAAATGTTATATCTCATGAACTACGAGACCAATTGGGTTGGTTCCACTTCTGGAAGTTGACTCATTGAGTTAGGAACCAAACCCAAGTAGTCTTGCATTGATTGGATTTTTCATTTAACGGGAATGGCAAATAACATTCTGTTGCGCATGAATCTGACTGATATGAGTTTACTGTAGTGTTTTGATCATTATGAGAAATCTATATGGAATAAAAATAAGATAAAATATGTTATGGAAACCTAAGACATGTATGTTTCAGTGGTGATTTTTGGTGAATTAATTGAGATGATATGATCGGTGAAATAGTACAATCTTTCAAGTAGAAATTCTGTCACAGTGAAACTAGCTGCTGAGTTGTGTATAAATGCATGAAATATGATATTTCTTATATAATTGTTATGTTTTGACCAAAATACCCTTGCGGGGAATAGTTGCAAATTGATTGCCATGATTTGACCAAATTGCCCTTATGGGTAATAATGGCTAGTAATTGTTATTTGTTGACCAAAATGCCCTTACGGGGATAATTGCTAGTAAAGTATGTTATTAATACATGACACAAAAGTAATTGTTCACTCACGTATCGTATCACAATTGTACTTGTTTAAGTCACACACGATTCACAAACGAAACACGAAACATGTTACGTGCATAGGTATTATGTGCCGAGTCTAGAGACTCGTTAAACATACCGATACTTAGAAAATCTCTTTGTTATTTAGAACGCTAGAGAGTTTCTACGACGCGCATCACTTGGTGATCTAATTCGGGATATTCTTCGCAAACAGTGAGTTCACTTACCCCACTCTTAAACTGTTTTCAAACGTTTTTCACTTGGGGGAGATAACATACTCCGATAAACGCATTTTTGAGATAAACGCATATTTAAGATTTTGTTATAAATTATATATCACTTGTAAAGACTAAGCGGCAAACGTAACATTTGAAGTCCCACACATCGAACCGGTTAATATTTAGAATAGCGAGTCACTGTTGAGTAGTACTACTGGGTTTGACAAACCCCACCCGACGCTAAGCTCAACTGGAGGTTGAGTGGGTGTAATTTTGGCTAACACTTACCATGGTCTGGATTGACCTGGTGACGGGCACTTGATAAACAGTCAGCTTCGGTGTCGAACCACTTAGTAATACTTGTTGTATAGATTAGCTACCTATCGATATATAATTTGACATAACATTATCTGGTAACGCAAAACGCCGTAACGTGGTTACGCAAAACGCAAAACGCCGTAACGTGGTTACGCAAAACGCAAAACGCCGTAACGTGGTTACGCAAAACGCAAAACGCCGTATCGTGGTTACGCAAAATGCTTAAACGCCGTAACGAGGTTACGCAAAACACTTAACGTAAACGCTGAATGCAAACGCTAAACGATTTATCTTATATAACTTGTGAACTCACCAACCTTGTGTTGACACTTTTAGTATGTTATTCTCAGATAGCCGAGGCGGGCGCGCGGTTTAGGAGCATGCATTAAATGAAAACACTTTTATTCTGCAAACTTATTTTTAACAGTTTTCTTTGGTTTTAAGTCGTCCTGCGTGACGTAACTTTTGAATTAAGGTTTTTACGCTTCCGCACTTATTTGCATTTAAACGTTTTTATGGTTTGATTATAACTGATGATTCCGATTCTGCCAGTTCACACCCTCTGATGGTAAAACTCCGTGAGTGGATTTTGAGGGTGTGACATTTCTCCATCTCTATACTTGAACCTTTCCAACTGTTGCTTCAGTCTTTGCTTCTTAATGTTCTTCAATTCAGTGTTCCCTTCATACATCTCAAGGATGGCATCATACATTTGTTTGGCAGTTGTGTGATGAGCCACCTTGGTCAGAATTTCCCAAGACAACCCTAGCTTAATCACAGCCAAGGCTTTGTCATCCACCTTTCTCATCTTTTCTCTTATAGCAGCAGTTGCAGTAGCATTTGCACCTTCTTCAACAGTAGTTTGTGGACCATTCTTGATGGAGTTCCACATGTCAATGTCATTGTAGCATACGACTGCTTCAAAGAGTACCTTCCATTTGATAAAGTTTTCATATCCATACAACCTAGGTATCTTGTTAGTAGACACCTCTTGTTCCTCATATCCAGACATTTTGAGAAAACAAATATCAGTTTCTTATAAAAAGTTTTCAAAATAATCAGATCTGAAACCAGAATGCTCAGATCTGATGTGTCTGATGTGATTAGAACAAGATTAAGATATAAAGATTAAAACTTTACATGAAACAAGGAAGAGAAAACACCGGAAAATTGTAGATCTGAAAGAAAAATGAAAAACAGGGCAGTTGACGTCACAAATCAATCAAATAGTGCTCTGCTTACGTTATTCTTCTTCAAATCTTCAATCAGCAACAATCTTTCTAAAAAATAGCAGTAACCAGCTCTGATACCACTTGTCAGGTCCCAATTTTATGGTCGATTCGGCTCGGATCTTTAATCAATCATGTCATAACTCACACAAAATACAAGAGAGTTAATGACGGGTTACTATATTTAGAAAGATGACCGTTTGTTAAAGGGGGAATCAATAACAAACATACGGTTGCAATGAATATTCAAAGATAGAAGACACACACAGGATTCACTCAAAAGATTTCCATTTATATAATGTTAGTTATACAAAAGGAGTAATCAATTTAGGGTTTATAAGGAATCCTCGCACAGCCGTTACACACACAAAATATTCTCAATTAATTTGTCGTGTGTATTTTGTCTCTCTGTCTCTCTCGGCGGCGTGCCATAATTATTCAATGTATAGGCCTGCCAACCTAAGACAGCTGTCATTCCTTCTAGAAACCCTATCCGATAGTACATATTCAAATTACATATTCAAAAATAAAACTAAGTGTAAAACAAGTCTTCCGGGTAGGCTTTTCATTAAACTTCAGTCTCCGAGTACGCAGTGTACTCGGCCTTCCTTCAGACTTGGTAAACATAGAAGTGTACTTGGAATCAGTTTCCGGGTAGACTTTACTTAAAGAATATTTTACCATGTAAAATATTCACCGAGTAGACTTCAATCTTCTTGGACTTATCAAACTTTGCCCGACAAATCCTTACGAGCAACCTTGTTCTTCTATGGTCCTGTTCGGCTCATTGTCATTGAATAACTTATTGATAAGGCGTACTCGAGTATACATACCTTACTTGAGCAGAACCTTACTCGATATAACTTAGAGATATTCCATTAAATCATCAAGTATACTCGGACCATAATTATTAAAGAATACCTTGCCCGATCTTCCAATTACTTGGCTTCTTGGACTTGGTTGACCATACCTTACTCGGAAGAGTAAAATACTTGGTCTTGAAGAACAATCCTACTTGACAAAGTGAACCTTGCTCGGATATGCCAAATCAATGATCCTTACTCGAAAAATCAATAAAAAGCATACCTTGCTCGGATATCCACTTAAGAAGTCTATTTGAAGTAAACCTTGTCCGGGAGGCAAAATCTCGTACTCGGCTAAGTAAAAGCTTACTCGAAGGTCCAAGGTGTGCTCGGATTCAATACTTAGCAGTTTCTGTAGAGGTTGAGAAGATTCCAATCTTCCATATTCTTCGTTTTCGGTCAAATCTCCTCATTTGGGTCAAATTCTTGACCCAACAATGTTCACAAATTTGTATAAAGAAAATGCAAACATGTGGGTTAATTCTAGAACTACAGGGGTGGAGGCAATCATATAAGTCGTCCTTTGAACATTCCGAATGAAAGGACTGTAAGTCCGACTTGCGTGGCCTGTAAGTCCAACGTTCAACCTCACATATGTTTGCTAAATTTGAAAAGGAATATCTGAATTTTAAAATGTTCTCTCATTAAAAGTTTTTAACCAAATCCAGGGGGTCAAAGTTAAGTTGGGGTGATCTGGAGAAAGCCTAATAAGCCTTGAGAATAGATATATAGCATCATAAAACAATATGTGTTATCCATTTAGTATTATGCATACTAAATGAACCTTAATTATATCACCAAAGAGATGAAATTCATGCTAATTCTAGACCTGCTGTTAACTTATCTATGTTGTCATAATAATGCTGAGAATGAAGTATTAAGAAAGCTACTTAGTCAATATGATGCCATACTTGAGATCTTTTCAGCAAAAGAAAGAAACTGTTTTGAAAAGAAACCAGACTGAAATTGGATCTCTTAATGCACCATTTGTTCTTAAACAATGATTTCTAATGATAAATATAACAAATATTGTGTTTAAGTCAAAAAGTATTGCATTTTACCTTCAAAAAGGTTGATTATGTATTTTTGGGTAAGGTTTGATGTTTTATAATCTTTCCAAGCTTACTTAGATGTTTTTGTCTAAGTGTTGGAACTTATGTTTTAGACCGACGCATCGAATTAATTTGTGGGTGAAAAATATATTATTTGGTCTCAACCAGATGGTATAAATAGATGTTTTTTTATTCATTTGTCTGGTATGAGTAAGTGTATTGTGTATGAGTGAGATCTAGGGTTTTATCCCTTTTAGAGAGTCTCCGCCTTCAGGATGAACTCTCCTGGTGGCGGCTGATATTTCTTAACTGATTGTATGTATGAATGTATGTATGAGTGATTCATCTTTATGAGAATCATTCGACAAATATTATCATACTACCATTTCTATCTTGTTTGTGTTTTGATTACAATTGTTCATCCTATTATTGATTGTTAATCAAATTGCGCTCTCTCCCAATGCACCTCATCCGTCCAAACATCTTTCAAGAGTGAATATGAGTGAGATTCGATCCTAACCCTAGATCCGAGATCCACACCGTTGTTTAATACCGATTATTTCACGCTTCCGCACCGTGGCTCAGTTCTCACAATTTCTATAACAGCTGGGTTACCGAATCGTTCAGACTAACCGCTGAACTAATTCATTTAGCTCTTGAATCCACCATGGACGTTAAACGATGAAGTTCGTTGAAATTATTTTTGGGGGTTTTGAAAATATTTGATGATTCGAAGAAAATTTTATGGATTGATGTTTGGGTTGGTGACTCGTTTGGAGATCCAACATCAATTTCATGTTTATTTGGTCAGAATGGTCCAGATCTGATGTAACAGTGTTATTTAGCTAGTTTTGGGGCAACTCTGTTCATTTGATGATTTCCAGATCTGAAAAGGCTGTGGATAAGATTGAAGATAGATTTCTTTTATTTATTTCGAGATTACCAGAATATTGCTCATCGATTCTTTTCAGATTTCTGAATTACTTTTTCGATCTGAAAGAATTAAGGTTTTGTTTTCTCGATATTGATTTTGATATGTGTGCTGCACAAACAGGATATGGTATGCTGGAAAATGTTGCTGTTGGTACAAATTGATAAGGAGAATGTACAAGTGAAGAATGAACATGTACTAAAGTCAATATTATAATTGTTTGTTGTAGCAAATGCAAAGTGATATTCAAGCAGGTTCTGCAAGGGCAAATCAGTGATTGATGATGCAGAAATGAATTTTTGATGTACCGGGCATACAATGAACATATAAGATTGATCTCGAGTAATAATAATGGTTAAGTGTTGCTTCGGGCACATATTGTGTTTTGCCCAAGCACAATTTTTGGTTCGAGCACACTTTATCTCGGGCACTTCAAGTTCCAGTGTCGAGTAACCCATTGCATATCTTTTTCTTCTCAAGAAAACTATCTTTTGAAGGCTCCAGAGCGCACTTAGTGCTAGTGAAGGCTCCAGAGCACACTTTGTGCTAGTGATAAAAAATGAAAAATCACAAGTATTTTGCTTTCCGGGCACACTTTGTTCTTGGAAACAAAGTTTATGAAACATTTCAAAGTTTTGAAGAAACTTTTAAGGTTTTTGGTGCCGTTGACCGTTTGACCAAGCTGTTCTCTACAGAAGATATATATTCAGGGGTATTTTGGTAATTTTTCTTCAATCATCAACAAGCCTAAGGAATTTAAACCTCATCCAATTTCACGACTTCATCAAAAGCTTTACAAGAACAAGTGTTGACCAAGCTTAAGGATTTAATCACTTTTAGTGTCAACCAACATATGAATATGTTTATTTTCAGATTATTACAATCTTGATAAGGATGGTCAAGATTGCTTCACCCACACTTGAATTGAAGACACATTTATTAAAGACAATTGCAACGAAATTGGGGGAGTAAAAATCATTGAATTTCATTGCAAATGGCAAGCTTGAAATCAAGTAAAAGACTCAAGTTAAGGAAAAGTTGATCAACATCAATAATCCAAGGTTTTTCAAAGATGTTTCATTGTTTGTAAGTTTTCAGATTTCCTAGTACAGATGAGAATATAGAGTCATCTCCAGCAACAATGTTGAAAGGATGATCAGTAGAGTCTAACCTCCTATGAAATGGTCACTTGAACAGTCAAGAACGGGTTATGGTTGACTTGAATTCTATCTTAGTTCAGGGAATGGTTTGAAGATGAGTTACAAGGGAAGAAACAAATTTGAAGAACGGAAGATTAGTTGATGATCACATTGATTTTATTTCTGTTTGTGGTAACCTTGTTACTTGAAGTTGATCTTTGAAGTTCAAAGCCTAGTTCATATACCCATACAACTATATCCAGAAGTGGTATAAGAGTGATAATTCGAAATGAAAAATGGGAGAAGCTTAACGTGAGGGGGAGAATTTCAACGAAAGACAACGAGTTATTAGGTGATCATGGAAGAAATTCGACGGCATCGGTCTAAGGGGGAGATTCTTGGAACTTATGTTTTAGACCGACACATCGAATTAATTTGTGGGTGAAAAATATATTATTTGGCCTCAACCAAGGGTGGATGACTTGAAGACCAAGTCATGCTAGACTAGTATAAATAGATGTTTTTATTCATTTGTATAGTATGAGTAAGTGTATTGTGTATGAGTGAGATCTAGGGTTTTATCCCTTTGAGAGAGTCTCCGCCTCCAGGATGAGCTGTCCGGGTGGCGGCTGATATTTCTTAACTGATTGTATGTATGAATGTATGTATGAGTGATTCATCTTTATGAGAATTATTCGACTAATATTATCATACTACCATTTCTATCTTGTTTGTGTTTTGATTACAATTGTTCATCCTATTATTGATTGTTAATCAAATCAGGCTCTCTCCCATTGCACCTCATTCGTCTAATCATCTTTCAACTGTGAATATGAGTGAGATTCGATCCTAACCCTAGATTCGAGCTCCACACCGTTGTTTATTACCGATTATTTCACGCTTCCGCACCGGTGCTCGGTTCTCACACTAAGTTTTTAAATTTTGATCATGCTTTGAAGTTTTTAACATTTTTCGAGTAGATTTCACTATTTTACTTGAAATTTCACTTTCTGAGCAAGCTTGATATTTGTTTATGTTTGAATATGATGATTACTAGCAAGATTTTATATAGTTAGGACTTTCGAGCATACCTTAGTGTTTTGTTTGAAAGTACATCTGTTTCTTGCAAACTAGTTGATATGATTGATTGCATTGATTCACTAGCAAGCTTTGGTGATTTCTAAACTTTCTAGTAAACTTAACTGTTTTATAGGTTGTTTAAGTCAGTCTAGAAAGCTTTTGTGATTAGATGTGATATTCTATCAAGCTTTAATGATTTTGGACCTTATAGCACACTTAGGTGTTTATTTTACTATTTAAACTCACTTCTAGAAAACTATGTATTACTTGTGATTATTATTCTTCGAAATTACAAGTGTTTTCAGGAAAACCTAGTTTCCCGGGAACACTTTATATTTCGGGCACTCTTTGAAATTTTCAAATGTTCCCTTAATATACTTGGTAATTTCAAAACTTGACTTTCCGAGTACACATTGTGTTTAGAATCCTTATCTAGCACACTTTGTATTCTTTAAGATTTTCGAGCATACTTTACATTAAAGTATACTTGATTGAATATTTGTGAACTATTTTAAATTTTTGGGTAGAGGTTTTAATAAGTTGAGCTATTCGGGTAAGGTTTGTAATTAGAAGTATATCTGAGAAATTTATTTGGGTATCTTAATTGATTCCTAGCAAGATTGCCTACTTTATATCTTATACTTGATTATCTGTCTTGTGATTCAGTTCTCGAGCAATCTTGTATTTCGAGTAAGCTTTCTTCATTTTACTTAGATCTATTTAATTGTTGAAAAGAGCAAGCTTTGAAAAAGTGGAAGGTTCCAAGAAAACCTTGCTAATATTCAAATGAACTTTTCCGATCAAGTTTTGATAAATGAACTCTAACTAGCAAGGTTTTTAAATGGTTAATAGTACTATTTGACAGCTATTAACTCACTACACGACAAAATGCATTTAAAACCCACTTTCAAAAAGTATATAAATGGGAGTTAGAGAAAATTTTTCCCACTTTCTCTCTCACCTTCCACTCTCTTGCTCTAAGGTCTCGGAACTCAACCGACTTATCGCAAAAATCACAATCCCTAACCCTAATTTACCATCCCACTTATTCCGACTCGGTAAGCTTCAGTTAAATGTTTTCCGATGATGATTAAGTAATGATGGGCTTTGATTATTCATTTTTACTAAACTCTCTGTTTATTGTGTAGGTTATAATTTGTCGAAGATCAGGTTCTTAATGAAATTTCTTTTTATTTTCTTCAAATTATAACTTGAAATTACTTAAAGTTGGGAACTTTATGACTAATTTCTGCTTTGAATATAGTGTTCAGATATGGCTTATCAAGAAAATCCGAGATATCCATTTGAACAAAAGCACAACATGTGTGCCTTATTGAAAATTACTCCTGAGAATGTAGAAGTGGCCCTGATGATAAGGTGGCTGATAAGGTCAAACATTCGATTTGCCTTGACTGAGTGCCAGATGATATACAAAAATCATTTTCTTAATTTTTGGCGCTCAGCACATCTGGTTGATGGTATAAACGGTAGGGAGATAGAGGCTACCTTGGCAAGGCAAGGAATTCACATCATTGAACGATTAATCAGAAGATGCTTGCAACTACATGATGACGACCACAATCTAATCAATTTCAACACTGATCATCTGCTGAGAATAATTGTGTAAACAATGGGATATCAAGGGATAGTGCATGAAGGTCGATTTCAAAAGGGCATGTTCCCAAACTTATATAAATTTTTGATACATCATTTGATCCAGGGCTTTGCCTGGAGAAAAGGATCTTGGACTCTAATGAGTCGTGACTTAGCAAACGCCACTATTGCTATTGTCTATGATCTACCATTCAATTTATCCAAGATGATTTTTGATGGGATGGTAGGCATTTTGAAGAAGGCTGAAAAAGACAGATTCTTAGCTTATCCAAGATTTTTGTAGATAATTTTCAACCATGAGCTACATGATTTACCCATAATGGGTACAACTCATGTCCTACAGAATCCCAACACCTACAAACGAATTGCTAATCTGGGAAGTACCAGCAGATTTAATCCAAACACTCCGTTTGAGATTTTGCCATGGTTAATGAACCATGACTTGGAAATTATGCCTCTACCTGAGCCAAGCTCAGAGGAGGAGGTGGATGATGAGATGGAGGCTGATGAAAGTGATGATGAAAGTGATGATGATAATGATGGAGGAGATGCAGGAGATGATGATGAATGAAGAGATGGAGGAGGTTTAATTGATGATGTACTCGTTCAGGGGGAGAACCGGTCCATCCAAACCCCACCATCCACACCTATAGCCACACCACCTCACTCACCACTCCCAACCCCAAACCATACCCCACCTCAAACTCCACCTACATTGACTCAAACCCCACCTGATAACTTAAGACTAAGCCCGTCCCACACCATCACTCAATTACTGGTCATTAACTCATGACCATGAACTATACATTCCTGAAACCATCCCCACACATACAATACCAAACATTAATCCTTTACCTTCCATAAGTGAAAATATCATTGAAGACCTAAGCCCTCCCAATAACCCAAACTCTCCACCCCATACCTGATCCACAAACCCTATACCATAACCTTTTCCTACCATACCACCTACTACCCCTACCCATATTTCCAATTTTTACAGAAGAAACTTTGATTTAATAATAAAAAAAACTTTGCTTATATTATTAAATAAAAGTTTCTTCTGTAAAGTTGAGGGGAGAAAATGCTGAGTTAAGACAGAAGAATAATGATTTGAAGGTTCATTTGGCCCAAGCACTTTTAAGGATTCAAACCCTTGACCAGGAGGTTTTGAAGACCTTAGCTGACCCAAAACATGGGGAGAATATTTCACAAGATGTGGAAACTGGAGCTGATAAGGAGGTGAATGAGAAGAATGTGTATGTGGATACATGGGTTAAAGCAGTTGATGGCAATGATTTGAAAAGTATTTTAAATGCTTATGCTGATAGTGATGATGAGGAAGATAATGGAGGGAGGATGATTTTGATGAGGATTATGAAGGTGATAGATCTGAAGACGATAAACAAAACTATGATGTAAACAATGAAATGATGAATACTGTTGAAAGAGATGTTGATGATAACCTGTTAACAAACGAGAAAGATATGGAGGATGATTTGGAGAATTTGAATTTTGATCAAGTGGCTACAAATGATATTGCTACTGATGTTATAACAGATGTACCAACTGATGTTGTGACAAATGACTGCCACTGATGTGCAGACTGATGTTGTGATGAATGAAGGAGCTGCTACTGAGAAACTTGTATTTACTGAACAAGAAACAGATGAAGTGAGTTGCAAGAGAGTAGAGCATGATGAGGAGATGGATAATTTGGAGAAAGATATTGATGAGTTTCCCTCAGAAACAGAAAGTGATAAGAAAAGAAGATTAGCCAAAGGGAAAGACATTGCTGATGTGGAGGATTAGCCTATTAAGGCAATTTTTGATGAAGAAGTGGAAGATCAGAATGCTGCTTCTGCTAGAAGGCTGGAACATGTTTTAAATGAAACAAGGGAGAGGGAATTTATTGCCCGAACCCTGACTAGAGAAGAGGTAGCAGAGCTGGAAACACTTATTGAGCAAGCCAACAGTGCAAAAACTTTTGATGATGAAGGAGTTGAAGATCAGGAGGTAATTGAAACATTGATAAATCTGAAAAGAACTGAAGAAGTTGATAACTCCTTAGCAATAGTTATGAGTATGTTCACTCAACCAAAAAATCAACCTGAAAAGGAACCTCAAAAGGAACCTGAGAGAGAAACTCATGAAACAATTGATCAAATGAAGGAAAAAATCTCCAAGTTGCATGAGGAGTTTGCAGAAAAAGTCAACAGATTTGCAAAGATTTATATGAGGAAAACAAAAGGCCAGTGAACAGGATGAGAAAGAATAGTCTTCTAAGAAGGGAAAATGGGATGACAAGAATAAATACTTTGTTGAAACCCCTGAAGAACAAGAAAGCCCTCTAAGGGCTGTTCCAATTCAGATGGTTAGGCCTGAGCACTTACCAAACCCTGATGATGAAAAGATTGATGCTGTCAATGAGTCAACCAAAAAGGATGATACAACTGAAGATGACAATGATGATGATAACCATGATGATACCACTGAAGATGACAATGATGATGATAACCAGGATAATACAACTGAAAAGGTTGATATTGTATCCCCACAAGTAGAAAGGACAGAAGAACAAAGGGGAAATATTCAACAAAGCTTGAATGAGGCTAAAGGGAAAAACCATTTGGTTATAAAGCTAATAAGTCATGGATTCAAATTTGAAGATCTTGCCTCACTAACTGATGAAAAGTTACAAAGAAAACTAGATAGATAGAGGGATACTATAAAGAAAATGATGGAAAAGAAGAACAGGGATAGTCTAAAGTTCAGAAAATATCTAAGAAAACACAATTTCTCTGAAAAAGACCTAATTCATTTCAAATTTGAAGATCTTGAAAAAGCATACAATACAACAAGAGAAGATGTTGAGAGCGTAGAGAAAAAAAAATTGCAAGAGAAGCAGTTTTGGCTGAGAAGATTGAAGCCTTGAGAAAGAAATTTGTTGGGAAGTGTGGATATTTGATTGATAGAGGTATGGCACCTGAATTGGTGAACAGCTTGTCTAAAGCTGTTGTTGAATCTCACTATAACAGACTGCAAAAGAAAGATAAACCAAAGAGAGATCAATCTGAACCCTTTGTTAAACAATCAACGAAAGATCAACCAGAACCTACTACTAAGAAAAGAAGAATTATGAGTTTAAGAGAGAAAAAAAAGGTGAAAAAGAACTAAAAAGGGCTGAAATACAAGAAATTCTTATCCTAGTGGAAGTAAAACCAAAACTAGAACTAGATGAACCTAAAGATCCATGGGAGAATGAGGAGATGATTCAGATTTTGAAGGTTGTGATGGTGAAGCAGAAAGGGATGAGTGAAAATGACTTTGAAGCATTGGGAAAAGCTCAACTGAAAGAATAATCCAAGAAGTTTTGTAGGAGGAAGATTTGTACATGCTGGACAATTGAGGGATAATAGGATTTTGGATATGATTGGTAGATTACACAGAGATGCAGGTGAAAACCTAGCTGAACTGGTTAAATTGCCTGCTGAGCTGATTGAAGGGATGTACAGAAAGATATTTAAAGTCAAAGGGACTACTAAGCCTATGAAGTCAATTCAGACAATGCCCTCTGCTTCAAGGAGATACCCATCAACAGCCAGGGGTGAGTCAAGTAGAGCTGGAACACAAAGGGTGGAAAGGCCCCAATCTGATATTGATCTGCCTAGAACACTCTACTATTGTTGGTGCATGATGTCAGTAGTTCAGTATATAGTGTCTGTAATCGAGTCGTTTGGATTTGTGTTTTGTACGTAGCGAAGTTAGCTCACAAGTTTGCTAATACAGGCGAACTTGTAGAGTAAGCGAAGTTAGTGACAGAAAGTATAAACAGAAGTGATGATAACATGGCTAGAGTCATTGGGAAGATTGTTTGGAAAGAAAGTATAAAAGAGAAGAAGTTCGAGCTGTTGAAACCACAGAAAGGAAAACTTATTGAAGACAAAGATAGAGGGATGAGAGCAGATGGCAAGCCTTGGATGATTATGAAGTATAAGCCGATCCGGTGTCTAAAAGAAGTGCCGATGAAACAAATGCCCAAGGATGTGCTGAAAGAGCTGAAGTGGTGGTATGTAGATTGTGAAACAGCTGAAGCAGTAATGGAGGACGAAGATGAACAAGAGCTGCTGAGAGTCTATGATCCGATGCATCTAGTGAACTTGTCTGAAGCTGATCTGCAGGCGCTGAATGAGAAGATGATATTTATATTCCTGCTTGGAAAGACGAAGCGAGGAAGTATCAAAGAGTTGTTTCGGTAGGTGTACGAGAAGGAGTGCATGCTTTAAGATGATGATACAAGATTGTTGAGATTACAGGACACGTGCTTGAAGATAAAGATATGAAGCTACTGCTAAGGGGGAGTCTGTTGGTGCATGATGTCAGTAGTTCAGTATATAGTGTCTGTAATCGAGTCGTTTGGATTTGTGTTTTGTATGTAGCGAAGTTAGCTCACAAGTTCGCTAATACAGGCGAACTTGTAGAGTAAGCGAAGTTAGTGACAACTTCGCCTGAACATACCAGGTGAAGTTGTCATGTTTTTAAGGTCTAGGTTACGGCTGAGTTTGGTGTTAATCAGTTATCGAGTTGTAACAAGTTTTGTAATCAGTGATTGATATCACGTGTTTCCAGTTGCAATATACAACGTGTCTTTGCTTATTGTAACGTGTGTTCGATTGTGTTAACGTATATCGTCTTCTACGTTCGTAACGTCTTACGTAGGGATTCCGCACCTACGTAGAACGAGATATTCCGTGTAGATCCGGCTGAGAACCTACAACTATGACTCTGTATCAAACACTCTGAAACTGGTCATGCAGATTAGAAAGTTGAGAGAAATCATCTTTAAAGATGATTTTGCTGATTACAAAAGGGAACAGCTTGAGATCATGGCCAATCTTGACCTATATGACTATCATAACAGAAACAAGATGGCTGGGAGACAACAGAATGGTCTGTCCAAATACCTAAGAGATGAAACTAAAAAGGGGTTTCCCCTATTGGACCAGAGAAGGAAGTGGGAGCTGACAAAGCATGAAAAGACAAGAAGAGCCAGTCGAATGAGAAGTATAAGAAATGCTGAGTTTGACTTCCTTTCAAAGGTTGGAAACAAAAACCCACTATCCAACTTTAACACCTGCATCAGTATGAGAAGGAGAATGACTTGTCCAAACTATGAAGTTCAGAAGAATGGCTGAATTACTGAGATAGAATACAAAGAAAAAGAAGGCCATTACATTCTCCGTAACTCAGATGGACTCATACTGGGAATTATCAAGAATGATGAAGATCTGACATTCATAAGCAATGAAGATTTGACGGACATTTTGGAGATGACAATTCCTAAAAACCATCCTCATTATCAAATATTGTCAATATTCAAACAAAGAGCAGGTGCGGTGAGCATTGATAGAAGACAAGCAGCCATAATGCTAGAAGATGAAGATTCTTAGAATAGGCTATGCTTTGTAATGTCTACGAGCAGAATTTGAATATTTAATATTTTGACTTTTGTTATGTAATTTGATTTTTATTTGAAGTGTATTTTGACGAAGTGTAAGTAACCTTAGAGGTGTTTTGGGACAGCTGAGGTGTTCCAATCTACGGGGAGATTGTTGAGTCAAAGATTTGACTTGATATGACTTAAGGAAGATTGCAATCTTCTCAACACTCCCTAGAAATGGACTCCCGAGCAAGGTTTACTTATCCTAGCAAGGTATTTTGTCCTTCGGGCAGGGTTATCTTCTAGAAGTCTTCTTTAGTGTCAATCCGAGCAGGATTCACTATGTCAAGCAATGTTGTTCTTCATAGGCAAGCAAGGTTTACTTCCGAGTAGGCTCTTGGCTAACCTAGCTTTTGAAGCCAAGTATTTGGAAGATCTAGCAAGGTATTCCTTAATAAAATAGTGGTCCGAGCGTGCTTGATTTAAGTTGATAAAGAATAATCCTAAGGACTTCGTCGGGCAAGGTTCAACTCCGAGCAAGCTACAGTGTTACCAGCATACTTTGCTTTGCTAATAAGTTATTCACTAGCAAAGAGTTTATGTGATCTCTGAAGAACAAGTTTGCTCATTAGATTATATCAGGCAAAGTTTGATATGGTCAAGAAGATTGAAGTCTGCTGGGTGAAATACTCTAAGTAAAGTCTACTCGGAGAACTGTTCTCCAACACACTTCAAGGTTACTAGGTCTACACGTAAAAGACAAAAGGCACAATGCCTACTCGGAGAAGACATCTGATACAAAGTCTAACCGGAAGACCTGTTTTTACACTTAGTATAATTCTGAATATGTAATTTGATTATGTATCTATCATTAGGGTTTCTAGAAGACAAGACAGCTGTCAGGTGGTGGCAGGCCTATAGCTAGAATAATTTAGGGCACGCCTACTACGGATTTTAGCCCTTACACTTTTTAGACCTAATCGAATATTCTTGATTGAGTGTGATGGCTGTCCTAAGATTGTATAGATAAAATTTCCAAACAAGAAACCCTAATTGATTTTGCATTTATATGAACCTTTATATAAATGGAAATCTTTTGAGTGATTGTTTGTTTTTGTTACATTTAAGATCCTTAAGCAACAATTCTATTTGTTTCTGATTCCGCCATTTACAAACAGGTAATCTTACTAAAAATAGCAACACACCAACCTTCTTGTCGACACATTTATTGTGTGAGTTGTGACATTTATTGTGAGTTTGAGCGATTATTCGGGACCGACAATATGCAAGGAAACTCTGTCCGTATGGTTAATTTGTTGTTAGGACGTCTTTTATTCCTTACAAACTAACTTGACGGTTTATTATTTTGTAAAATAACTAAATCTTATTGACGATTTATTACTTTCTAAAATAAAATCTAATGTCCGTGATTACTCCGTTACTATGGTATCAGAGCCATGGTTTAAAGGGGAGCATGTGTTATGGTTTAATAATGAAATCTCAGAATGATTAATTTATTTAAAAAGAAGAATACTTTAAAAACAGTATAAACGAGGAATATAATATTCCAAAAAATCTTGATTTATTGAATAAATGAATAATTCCTCATATTAATCCAAAAGTTATATACCAGATTGGAAGTTTTGATAATTTTTTAAATTGGAAACAAGTTGTTAAAATAAATGAAGAAGTTGTGTCCGTCAGCAATGAAGAAATGATAATATAAATTTTAAACCTATCTGATTAAGTCAGATATAAAAAAGATTATAATTTCATTCATGTTGGCTTAGTTCAAGTTGCTTTTAAACCTTTAACCCTAAAAGGTTTACTAGAAAGTTTTATAGCAGTATTACGAGATGCTCGAAATCTAAATTGGAAACAATCATTAATGGGTATTATAGAAACCAGTTTAGCACATGGTCCGGTATATTTTAATGTTTATCCAGACCTACATTTGTCTTAATCTGATCAAAATATATATGATGCTTTAACTTTATATGTAAAAACTCATGGATATAATTATGCCCATGGTTCAAAAATAATTTGTATCTGTTATAGAATATACTATAGGTTGTTACCAACTATGAATGCTAGATGCAAAAGAATAAATAAACAAAATAATGAAATAATACTAATTGAAACAAATTATGGAAAGTCAAATATTTCCATAAGAAGACCAGTTAAACGATAAGAAATAACATTCCTAGAAAATTGGGTCATAAATAAAGCAATAAAAAAACAACCACAAATAAAACACAAGTTAAACAAACTTATTGAAACACCTGAAGATAATATAGAAATAGAATTTGAAGATAATGAATATAAATCAATATCACAAAGGCTTTCTAGGCTCCCTGAGCCCTCTAGGGCTTCTACTTCTCAAATAAGACCCAATAGGGTAGAAAATTTAAATATTAATCATGATAATTTAGTCTCAGGTGTCTATCACCAACAACTCAGAGAGGAAGATACCATCTCTCAAATGAGTTTTAACTTATAAGGGAATACAAAAAAACTAGATTTTAGTCCAGGATCTGCTATTAGAAAGCAGATATGTAAAAAATATAAACAAGAAAAGTGGAAACCTTTTATAAAATGATTTATGGAATTATTTCCAAGAGACGAAAGGATAAGGCTAGGAAATGAGTTTTATAGTGATCTTGAAATTTTACAACAAGTTGTAAAATTTTCTGTTTGGTTCATAAACTAATATTCTCATAAATATGTTTCTATAATAGAAAAAAATTATAAATTAACTACATGAACTATTGTTAAATCAGAATTTCCTCCCAAAAAAGACTTTGGAATGAAAAGAGAGAACGAAGAAATATATTTCTCTGCCTTCGAAAAAGCAATAACCAATGAATCCCTACAAGCAACTGTCCTTCATTTCAACCAACTAATAAAGTAAAATAATTATACAAATCTATGTTTAAATAATTTAATAAAAATCCTCCAAGAAACAAATAATAAGATAGAAAAATTCATTCCATGTAATAAGAAGAGGGTGAAACAAGTAATACAAAAGATGATAACCTTATAAAGATTCAACCTACAATTCAACCTCCCCCAAAAATAGATAATTATAAAATAAAACCAATAAACCAATTAATGGAAGTTTTAAAAGAAAAAATTTCCAAATTAGAACTAAATACTTTAGAACAAGAAAATATGAGTGATGAAACTTTTGAAGCTTATACAATAGATTCAATAAATAGAATGAATGGGAGAAAAATACCAGAATCTTATAGTACAAAATTTGCTAATAAACCAAGACAAAGAATGTTTTATTATCCTAGACCCACTCCTCAAGATGTTCTTCATGAAGAACAAGAATACGAAATTACCAATTCTTAAAATGGAAAGTCCATATATGAATGGAATTTAGATGGTTATACAGATAGGAAAATATACATGATGACACATCGAATGATGATGTACGCTACAATAGCAAAAATAATCAGAATAATGATAGTACTGTATGCAAGATGATAATTGCAGGGTTTACAGGACAACTATAAGGTTGGTGGGATAATTATATTAAACCCTAAAGTCAACCTCATATTTATAATCATATTAAAATGGAAGATGGCCAAAATATTTCTAATGCATTTTACACTTTAATACTCACAATTATAGAATATTTTACTAGAAGATGGTCAAATAATTCTGAAACTATAAGAACTATATTAAATGTTCTATGATGTACTACCCTGACATCATTCATGTGGTATAAAGATGTTTTCTTAAGCATAGTTTATGAACTCCCAGAGAATAACAGTTCTCATTGGAAGTCAAAATTTGTTAATGGTCTTCCACCTTTATTTGCCGAAAGAGTAAGAAAATCTCTTAGAGGGGATAGTATTCAAATCCCTTATGATAATTATTCTTATTGAAGGCTCATAGGGGTTTGTATTCAAGAAGGTCTAGCCTCAATTCTGTGAGCAATTTGGAATGGAATGTAAAAAAGAAAATAAAGAACAAAGTACTTATAAAAGTTATAAACAGGCTTCTAGAGAAAAATACTTTGCTAAAAAAGAAAAGAAGAATGGACCCCAACATGTTATACATGTAAGAAGAAGGGTCATACAACAAATAGATGCTACCAGAGAAAGAACATGAAAAATAAAATTAATAACCTAAATATAGTAGAAAATATTAAAGAAGAATTATGTAGAACTCTTGAAACAGAAGAATCTACCGATTATGATTATGATCCAACTTCGAGTCCTGAAGACAGCGAAAATTGTTGTAAAATTGAAAAGTCGGATGATGAGATTATAAAATCATATCCCAATTCCAAGATAATGATATTAATGAAAGTGATCTTAATTTATAAATAGTAAAACTTTAGAAGATATTCTTAAAAGAATAAGAGATCCCGATGAAAAGATAAAAATCCTTGATATAATTTATCACGAAGAAGAAAAGAAAAAATGATATTTTAAAAGAAACAGAAGGTCCTTATACTATGAAACAAGTCCATGAAAGATTGAATAACAAAAACATAATTCTTCAACTCCTGAAGATTTAAAGATCGAAGTCACAAAGTTAAAAGGAGAAATAGTAAATTTGAAAAAAACAAGGTCATGACTTTGAAACAAGAATCCTAGATCTTTAAAAAACTAGTATTTATAATACTATAGGAGAGACTTCAGGCAAATCCCCTACTTATTCAGATATATTTCCTCCTCTCAATGGAGAAGATGAACATATTCATACTAAAGAAAATATCATTTCTCAAAAATGGCTAGTAAAAATAAATTTACTAATTGAGAACAATTTCAAAAAGGATTTATCGCTCTAATAGATTCAGGCGCTGACTTATATTGTTTAAGGGAAAGACTTATACCCACAAAATATTTTGAAAAAACCACACATATCCTTCGGACAGCAAACCACCAAGATATGGGAGTAAAATACAAACTTCCAAAAGAAAAAATATGCAACAATGGAGAATGTATTGCTACTTCATTCTTGCTAGTTAAAAATATATCTAATGAAGTTATACTAGGAACTCTTTTTTTATCAAAGATATTCCCGTTAAAGGAAGTTAATAAAAAAGGGTTCACAGCGACATATAATTAAAAAAACCTTTACTTTGAGTTCATAACTCAACCAATTGAGAAAATGATAAATGAAATACTAATACAAGCGAATACTAGCCAAATTAATTTCCTTAAAGAAAAAATAAATATTCATACAATTGAAGAAAGCCTAAAAAATCCTAAATTATTATAAAAAATTGAACTCTTAAAGAGCCAATTTACAAATGATATATGTAATGATCATCCAAATACCTTTTGGAACAGGAAACAACATATAGTTTCTCTTCCATACGAAGAGGATTTTCAAGAAAGTAATGTTCCAACAAAAGCAAGGCCATGTCAAATGAACTCTGAATATTTAGAGTTATGTAAAAAAGAAATATCTTCACTTCAACAAAAGGGGTTGATACATCCCTCAAAATCTCCTTGGTCATGCACCGCCTTTTATGTAAATAAGCATTCTGAAAAGGAAAGAGGTGTGCCAAGATTAGTAATAAATTATAAGCCTCTTAATAAGGTCCTAAAGTGGATCAGATATCCAATCCCAAAAAAAAAATGATTTGTTAGTTAAATTATATGATTCATTAATATTTTCAAAATTTGATTTAGAATCTGGGTAATGGCAAATTCAGATTGATCAAAAGGATAGGTACAAAACAGCTTTTAATGTTCCTTTTGGTCAATATGAGTGGTATGTTATGCCTTTTGGTCTTAAAAATGCACCTTCGGAATTTCAAAAAATTATGAATGACATATTCATTCCTCTTTCAAATTTTATAATTGTTGACATAGATGATATTTTGGTTTTTTCAAAAGATATTGAAACTCATTTTAAGCATCTAATTTATTTAAAAATATTATTATAGAAAATGGACTAGTTATTCTAGTCAAAAAATGATGTTATTTCAAACAAATGTTAGGTCTTTAAGACATATGTTTGAAAAAGGAAAAATAATTCCTATCAATAGAAGTATAGAATATGCAAACAAATTCCTTGACAAAATTATTGATAAGACTCAATTAAAAAGGTTTTAATTGATAAGACTCAATTAAAAAGGTTTTTTGGAAGGAAAAATAATTCCTATCAATAGAAGTATAGAATATATTGCTCAATATTACCAAGATCTGGCAAAGGATTCGTCCATATTATATGATAGATTAAAGAAGAATCCTAAGCCATGGGGTGAGGATCATACGAAAGCGGTGGTGAAAATAAAGCAAAAAGTCTCTAACCTCCCATGCTTAACCATTGCTAATCCAAGTTGGGATAAGGTGGTTGAGACAGATGCTTCAGATATAGGTTTTGGAGGGATACTAAAACAAATCTCTCCTCAGACTAAACAAGAATATCTTGTTAGATTTTATTCAGGAAAATGGTCTGACAGCCAAAAAAATTATGCTACTATAGCAAAATAAATTTTGGCAATTTTAAAATGTGTTTTAAAATTTTAAGATAACTTATATAACCAAAAGTTTATAATAAAAACTGACTGTCAAGCGGCTAGATTCATGTTTAAAAATGATTTTAAATGTGATGTTTCTAAACAAATGTTTGCCAGATGGCAATCACAGTGTTTGATCTCGGATTACCAATCAATAACAATAACAGATCTCAGATATGTGAATATCCGATTAATACTATTAAAGATCTAGCTCATAATTAACCTTGATTCAGTGTTATGTATGTGTATATATTATCAATATATTAGATGAATAATGTTAAGGTGAAGCTTGAGAGAGAGCAATTGGTTAATTAACACTCAAAAAACTCTTTTCAAAAACTTACATTAAAGTGAACAGTAGTTCACTATACATAGAAGGTGATCTGGTTCGCTAACATCCCCTACCGAACCAGCTTCGCCTTCGTTACATAAATTAACATGATGAACCATCCCCTGATTCGTTAACATCCCCTAACGAATTAGGAGGGAATACATTATAATGTCTTAGTTCGCTAACATCCCTAGCGAACTAGACTTAACCTTAACGAACTAGTTAATAATAAACATTAATTATTACATTAATTAATAAATAAAACATTAACGATAAATACAAAGACTCTAGACGCAAAACCGTGCACTAACAGACACCCCCTCGTCTTGAGCTCTTTGTCTTTAACTTATTTGAAGAGATTGGACTGCCAGTCTCTGCAACTATGAATTCCATGTTCATGACACACACGAACGACTCGTTGGAATTGCATAGCCAGGTCGTAATCTTCTTGGCGTTCAAATAAAATCTGCTTCCTGTGTAGCACGTCGTTGTCTGTCTCTGATAAATTAACCCACCACATCGGGTAGATTATCTTGATGAGCTCAGTCTGCAGTCCTCGACCACGAACAATAACGGCCTCGCCAGTACGATTGTCATAGTACCAACGATTGAAAGACAGATAAATATCTTGAGGCATTGTCTTCACAGGAACCTTTTTCATTGTCTTTGGCGGCTTCACTTTCAAGACAAGTTTCTTCCAGCCGGTCCTTGGATCAATCTCATCAATGCGCTTACACCTTGGGACCTGGGTCTTGAAGAATTTGAAGCCAAGATTGACCTCGAACAGTTAGTGTTGGGAAACCACTCAGCTGTTCGGTAACCCCCACGATTGATAAATGGACGTCTCGCGAGGGTACGAATATCCCACCGCGGTAATGTTAGAACATCCATTATCCTCTCGTAATATTGGACACCCTTTTCCCACTTAACTATACATACCTTAAGGTCTGAATCATAGAGCCAGGAGACAATATCACCATGTACCTTAGAAACGGTCTTGAAGGTAGTCACCTGATTAGCCTTAACCCAAGCAGCAGTAGTATCTTTTCTTTCTTGATCTACATAATGATAAGCACTGATAATTTTACCCACTTTATGACGTTTAAACCATCTTTCTACGTCCTCATCAGTCACTTCTTTGAGTGAGGGTACTGTTCGCTACACAACCTTTTCCAATTCATCCTCAGTCTCTTTAAGCACCTCTTCTTGAAATACCGGAGCACCTTGATCAACGTTCGTGTGTTGATACAAGTCCGGATACTCATCAGCAGTCACATCCTCCATCTCAATCTCCTCGTTCTCATAAATAAAATCCGTATTCACAAACAACGGATCAACTTCCAAATCTTCCTCAGTTATTACTTCGACATCGGGCTCAGTCTCTAAAGCAGTCAATTGGTCGTCGTACAACCCAAGCATAACCAAAATCTGCTCCCGTGTCAAGGATCTAACCACAAACTCACCAACCTCTATCTCATCTCTGTTTACCACACTACAAACCACCCCTGATCGATCAACAAATATCACTGTGTTAGCTGCAATCATCTCAATTAGCTTGGCAGCTGTTGGATCTTGATAAATAATTATCTGCTCGCTCGAATCATCACCGCCACTAACACCTACACCAGAGGATGAACCATGCGATTGTTTAGGCTCACCTCCTGCATCAGACTCGTCAGGATCATCATCGTCATTCTAGAGTTTCTTGAGGGCATCTTCTTTACAAGTTAATTGTAAAATCAACTCTTCTTGTTCCTTTAATTTCACTCCATGAGACTCAGCAATCGTACGCAATGACTTAGTCTCCTTCTGACAGAAAGAAATATAACTCATCATTCGTCGTTGATTCTCCATGAGTCATTCTTGAGTTTGATGGTCAGCTGCCATTTGATTTTCATATAGATGTAACAGATTTAGCAGCATTTCAGTTTGACGACCTAGTGGCAATTTGTATACAGATGGATGAACAGGTTGAACATGTCCTTGAGGCCGAGTGATTCTCATGAATGAGACATCACTAGGCGGAGGTGGAGGAAGAGTAGTGTTGGCGGAGGAGGATGTCACACCCCGGTCGTAATGGCGGAAAACCGAGGCGTGGCGACTAGGTCGTGATTGATTGAGCACAATAGTATAAAAGTCTAAATGCATAAACATAACCAAACTGTCAAATATTACATCATCCAGGTAACATGAAACAAATTGTTTTAATACAAAATATCAAGTTTCCAAACAACTCCTAGCCTAGCCTTCATCTCTCTAAGGCCTCTATCAGCTATTAGCTACTTCCTGCTTCATTTCCTGAAAACATGTAATAAAACGTCAACTACAAAAAGTAGATGAGTGAATTCATAGGTTAACTAATACTGTAGTGATAAGCCCTACACAAGCATACTAGGCTAAGTTGTAGGGGTTTATATATAGGGTGTACCATCGGCTAACCCACCACTCCTACAACTTATCCTACTATGCTTGGTATGCTTATCATCTCAACTGAATCTGCAAGAGTTTCGTATAAAGATTCCAATTATTGTTTCCATGCATGCAGGAGGAACGGTATCAAGGATATATGTATAAGATACCCAAGAATCATATGTAACCATGCCATGATGAAAAATGATAATGATGCATAATGATCACACAAGACCTGACATCGACCCCACACAAGACCACACTATGCTACTTGATTTCCTTGATGGTAACCCAAATCGATCACTTTGGGTACCATGAGAGAATTCTAAAGCGTACTTTAGTATCTCTTGGATTCCTAATCAATCACTTAGGAGATCCTTCGGATCCTTAATCGAACACTTAAGAGATCCTTCGGATTCTTAATCGAACACTTAAGAACCCCATAGGTCACGTGTATTCTAAATCGATCACTTTAGAATCCCACATCTAGTGACGGCCTGTCTACCAATCGACCACTTGGAGATCAAACCTATGCACTATTGTGACCTATATTGCCACTGTTCACACGATCACAAGACTGACCAATGAATAATGTGTTTTCATGATAAAGTATAACGGGTACATGACTTTGATTTCCAAACGTCCAATGTTCCCTAAACGCTGAGTGATTCCCATATTTACTCCTGAATATTTGATTATGCATACACAACTTCCGAGAAAGTTAAGGTACGCGTAACCTGCCATGATTACTTGTTTTCCCAATGTTCATTGTTTGCAAAAGATTTGTCAAGTGTTTATGATAAGTAATGTTTGAATAAATGTGTTTTGTCAAAACGTGTACATTTACCATGTTTTCACCCCCAATGATTTGAAAGGCTTTAAAAGAAAAATGGGGGCTATGAACTCACCTTGTTGACTAGGTGTGGTTGCTAGGGCGGTCGGGTGCTGTCAAACGTCGATCCTCTAAGTCTAGACAAGGACATAATAAGTTAACAACACAGTTTAAGTCTAAGAGTGTAAGCCTTACACGATCTCGAGCAAAAACTAGGTTTTAAAGACGAAACAGCTTGGTTCTGACCTGATTCGATCGAATAGGAACACATTCGATCGAATCGAAACACATTCGATCGAATCGAAACACATTCGATCGAATAGACACACATTCGATCGAATAGACACACATTCGATCGAATAGAAACACATTCGATCGAATAGACACACATTCGATCGAATAGAAACACATTCGATCGAATAGACACTCATTCGATCGAATAGACAGACGTTCGATCGAATACGAAGCTCATTCGGTCGAATGAGTTGGAGACCATTCGGTTGCTTTCCTATTCGGTCGACTGGACTGGTTCGATCGACACATTCGATCGAATGAACTGATTCGATCGACTGGTTCGATCGAATGAACTGATTCGATCGACTGGTTCGATCGAATGAGTCTGATTCGACTCCTTCAAGCTGGGCGACGGAGATACCCACGGGTTTTCCAGATTTTCCAGATTTTTGACCCAAAATCGAAGTTTTTGACATGGAAATGCTCGGGATTGAAAGGGGTATCGATTCCTAGTACTTTTAAACACAAAAGCTTGCATTTTGACACCAAAAATGACGGTTTTTGACCAAGAACACACTTGACACAAAAGTCGGAGTTTTTGCTCGATTCGGGGCGGGTTTTGGTTGTAAAAACGTATGATTTTCAAGAAGATCTTACCGACAACAACGATAAACAGATTGGTGGACTCGAATCTTAGATTGGATGACTTTCTCTCACTACTCTCTCTCTAGAAGTGGGAGTGTTTGGGTGGGAAGTGTTGGTGGAAATGAAAGAGATGGTGTAAGAATACTTGATTTTCCGCTTAAATACTCGGGTGACTCGGGTTCGGGTTTAGGCTACCGACGGGTCAAGACTAGTCGAGTTCATAAGTTTTTAAACAAACTAAAACTTTTTCAGCAAAACTTTTATAAACCATTTTCCGAATAATTATTTAAAATCTTTTTTTTTTTTTTTTTTAAATAAGAACATTTTATTTTTCAAAAGCATAAAAATTAATATTTTCCAGGCGTAAATGTCGTTTTATAAAATAAACATTTCAAATGATAAAAGCAGATTTCTCCAATGATATGGGTTCCGAACTTATCGTCCAGAACCCCAAAGTGTATAGTTTCCGATGATTCCTTGATTTTTGTCTACCAGTCAAATTCCAGGGCGTTACATCCTCCCCAACTTAGGGGAATTTCGTCCCGAAATTTAGCTTTTTAGTATACTTGATGCATCGATGATTAAGATTACATGATCCCATGATGACCACTATGCGCCACCACTTCTAATATTCGTCTCAGGCACCACCCAAATCAAGCCGAAGGGGCTTATATATAGGGTGTACCAGCGGCTAACCCACCACTCCTTCAACCTTACTTGGGTGTTTCCTTCGACTCCTATTAGATCAATGACACACAGGACGACACACTATTTTCCACTACGAGGCATCATCCTCAAGCTTTACATCAGACATATTCATTTCGGATTGAAGGGGTTTATATATAGGGTGTACCAGCGGCTAACCCACCACTCCTTCAATCTTCCGCGAATATTACCCTCGGTAATTCTTGAATTCAATGTCTCACAGCTGCCACGCTAACTATAAGTCCCTAATTCCAGGTTTCGCTTCAGACATATTCAACTCGTGCCGAAGAGGTTTATATATAGGGTGTACCAGCGGCTAACCCACCACTTCTTCAACCTTTGTCGAATATTTCTCTACACGAACCTTGAGTTCACGACTTCTAGTTACACAATAGCATATTGCTTATACACGTATACACCTGTGACCTTGATGTAATTATATTCCGGACTATAATTACGAGCTCACCTTGTATCAATGTATAAGCTCTATTGTGTGCGGCTAGAAAATTTGACACGACACCACGCACATACACACAACCATGCTCCATGAATGCAAGAATGAATGACAAATTTTTGGCTTAAATAATGTATAAATTTCCCCAAAATTCATATGATTGAGTAGATATGACTTGTGCTCCCAGCATGAGCCCTGAGTAGCCAAATTTGTGGATGCAAATAAAAGAATACTTATAAGCATAATAAGGCAACACGATATTCATTGAATAACACAATTATTTGATACATGCTGCAAATGTTATATTGACTTCTAGACAATAGATTACAAGAATAGAGACTAAGAGAACAGATGAGGGTATTTCTCCTTCATTTGATCTTCGCGTTCCCATGTAAACTCGGGTCCGCGTTTGTTATTCCATCGAACATTCACAAGCGGTATGCGGCTACGCTTGGTCTTCTTGACCTCGTGATCCAAGATTTCGACGGGTTCTTCAACAAAAAGCAGATTGTCGTTAATTCGAACCTCGTCGACGGGAATGAGAAGGGCCTCGTCAACAAGACACTTCTTTAACTGCGAAACATGAAACACATTGTGAACTCTACCGAGTTCCGGCGGCAGCTCAAGACGATAGGCAACTGGTCCGATCCTTTCAAGGATTTTGAATGGTCCAACATACCTAGGAGCGAACTTTCCCTTCTTCCCGAAACGGACTACGCCCTTCCAGGGGGAAACCTTCAGCAGAACACGGTCACCAACTTGAAACTCGAGTGGCTTGCGTCGTTTGTCTGCGTAGTACTTATGCCGACAACGGGCGTCTTTGAGTCGCTGTTGAATGATAGCGATTTGATCGGTTGTTTCCTGTATTAGTTCCGGGCCGATGATCTGTGAATCCCCGGTCTCGGACCAACACAAGGGTGAGCGACACTTGCGACCGTAAAGAGCTTCAAACGGCGCGCATTTAATAGAAGAGTGGTAACTATTGTTGTAAGAAAATTCTGCCAGCGGCAGATGAGCTTCCCAACTATTACCGAATTCAAGGATACAAGCTCTCAACATGTCCTCTAGGGTTTGTATGGTCCTCTCGCTCTGCCCATCAGTTTCTGGATGATAGGAAGAGCTAAGCTTCACACTTGTCCCAAAGGCCTTTTGCAAAGATTTCCAGAACCTGGAAGAAAAACTGCTGTCGCGATCAGACGTAATGCCCTTAGGCACACCATGACGGGAAACGATCTCACGAATGTATATCCGCGCCAACTTTTCCGTAGTGTAGTCCTCACGAACCGGGATAAAGTGAGCGGATTTAGTTAGAATGTCCACAATAACCCAAATTGAGTCATGACCGCTAGGCGTCCGCGGTAGCTTGGTGATGAAATCCATAGCTAACTCTTCCCACTTCCACTGAGGAATAATAGGTTGCTGAAGCAGCCCAGACGGCCTTCGATGCTCTGTCTTGACTCGCGAACAAGTCAAACATCTCATCACGTATAAAGCGATGTCTTTCTTCATCCCGGGCCACCAATAATGAGGTTTAAGATCTTGATACATTTTGCTGCTGCCGGGATGAATCGAGTATCTGGACTTGTGGGCTTCACTTAGAATAAGCGTTCGAAGAGGCTCAGAGTTTGGGATCCATGCTCGATCAAGAAAATAGAGGATGCCGTCCAACTTGGTTTCGAATTTCTGTTCGGCTCCACACGACAAAACGCCCTTGAGATCTCCATTCACAAGCGCCTGATTCTGAGCTTCGCGAATTAAGGAGGGAAGATTGGATTGAATTCGAATAGAGTGCAGCTGGGTCCTTTCTTTACGACTCAATGCGTCAGCCACCACATTAGCCTTTCCCGGGTGGTAGCGGATTTCACAATCGTAATCGCTGAGAAGTTCGACCCAGCGTCGCTGCCTCATGTTCAACTCTTTCTGATGGAGGATGTGCTGTAAGCTCTTGTGGTCGGTATAGATGACACACTTCGTGCCGTACAGGTAGTGTCTCCAGATTTTTAAGGCAAACACCACAGCACCCAACTCGAGGTCATGCGTGGCGTAGTTCTTTTCGTGCACCTTGAGTTGTCGAGAAGCGTAAGCGATGACCTTCCCTCGTTGCATTAAAACGCAACCGAGGCCTTGATTTGAAGCATCGCAATAAACGGTAAAGTCATCGTCACCTTCCGGAAGCGATAGAATCGGTGCACGGCAAAGTTTATTCTTCAGAGTTTGGAAGGCTTCCTCTTGATCTCGTCCCCACACGAAGGGTTCTCCCTTCTGAGTCAGAGTGGTCAAAGGCAAGGCAATCCTGGAGAAGTTTGAGATAAATCGGCGGTAGTAACCAGCCAATCCAAGAAATGAACGGATTTCGGTAGGTGTTTTAGGCGCTACCCAATTTCTGATGGCTTCTACCTTGGCAGGGTCGACGTGTATGCCGTCGACATTGATAACATGTCCCAAGAATTGAACTTCCTTTAGCCAAAATTCGCACTTGGAGAACTTGGCATATAGTTGTTCCTTCCTGAGAAGCTCCAAAATAAGCCTGAGATGAAGCTCATGATCGGTCCTCGAACGAGAATAAATGAGAATATCGTCTATGAAAACAATGACAAACTGGTCGAGATATGGACGGCAAACGCGATTCATCAGATCCATGAAAATGGCGGGGGCATTGGTCATTCCAAAAGGCATAACCATGAACTCGTAATGACCGTAACGAGTTCGGAACGCAGTTTTCGGGATATCCTCTTCCAGAACACGCAATTGATGGTAACCAGAACGCAGATCGATCTTAGAGAAAAACGTAGCACCCTGAAGCTGATCAAAGAGATCATCAATTCTCGGTAACGGGTACCGGTTTTTGATGGTCAGTTTATTAAGCTCCCGATAGTCAATGCACATACGGAAAGTCCCATCCTTCTTTTTGACGAAGAGTACTGGGGCTCCCCATGGAGACGAGCTAGGGCGAATGAATCCCTTGCCAAGAAGTTCTTGAAGCTGATTCGATAATTCTTGAAGTTCCAGCGGAGCTAGACGATAAGGAGACTTAGCAACAGGGAGAGCACCAGGAATAAGATCGATACGAAATTCCACCTGCCTGCTAGGAGGAAGTCCAGGCAGCTCATCGGGAAAAACATCAGAAAATTCACGCACGACAGGGAAGTCCTGCAGTCTCTTGACTTTGGATTCCTTGAGAGTAACACGGGCTAGAAATGCGGGATACTTCTTTTGAAGGTACCGACTGGCTTTTAAGCAAGAAACGATTCTTAGGCATCCACCCGACCTATCCCCTTGAATGGTTAGAATTTCACCAGAAGACAGAGGGATACGAATAAGTTTCTCGGCGCAGATTACTTCCGCGCGATTGCTAGACAGCCAGTCCATTCCCACAACTAGATCGAAGCTTCCAAGACGAAAAGGTATAAGGTCAATACTGAACGATGTGGTGACAAGAGTAAGGGTGCAATATCGAATGACAGACCTCACTTGTGTGGACTCTCCACTAGCAAGTTCAACAACCAAGGCAGGTTCCAACTCGGAAATTTTTAATTTCAGCAAAGGAACCAATTCGCAAGAGACAAAACTCCTATCAGCTCCTGTATCAAATAGGACAGACACCCAATTGTTGTTAAGAGTAAACGTACCAGTAATAACATCGGGGTTTTGGCGTGCTTCGGCAGCTCCAATGGTGAAGGCCCTCCCGCGAGCCGGAGGAACGTTGGTGACGCGAGGGCATCGATTTCTGTAATGGTCCATCGCGCCACACTCGAAGCAGCCTCGAGCAGGGTTAGGCTGAGGGTTAGCATTCCCCACAGCCAATTGGTTGCCAGGACTCCTGCAGCGCTCCACCAGGTGTCCGAATCGTCCACAATTTGTGCACTTGCGGCACAACTCACTTGTTGGGTGATGATAAGAACATAAGTTGCACTTGGGATGCGGCCCAGTATATTCCTTTCTCGGTCTTCCCTGAACTGTTGCGGCTGAAACGGGGGCCATGGAGTTGATAGGCGTAGCACCAGTGATCGCAGTTAAGTAGGTCGCTTTCCGCTTCCTATTGTTCCCCTTTTTCGCTTTCCCATCGGAAGATTTGCCCTTATCCTGATGCAAAACACCGGACCTGAGCTGTTCCCTGGTCAAACGGGCAGTGAGATCGATCACTGCCTTAAGTGTAGTGGGGTCAACTGCAACCGCAATGCCCCTCATAGAGTCCGGAAGACCGCTGATGTATTGCTCGACAGCGCGTGAAGCTGGGGTAACCATGTGGGGCACCAATAGGGAGAGTTCATGAAATCTCTCCGTGTACTTCATGTGATCGGCGCCCTTCATCGTGTGCGCCCTAAACTCAGCCTCCAATTTCTGGAGTTCGGTTCTCGGAACGAACTCCTGCGTGACTAGCTCAACAAACTCGGCCCAGGGCAAGGCTAAGACCGCGTCTCGCCCCCTGGTTCTAATCTCGATATTCCACCACGTGAGAGCCCGTTTGTGGAACATACTCGCCGCGAATTTGACCCTGAGTTCATCCGGGCAAGAGCACATGTTGAATGAAGCTTCGACTTTCTCGAACCACTGGAGAAGACCAGCAGCTCCCTCGGATCCATTAAAGCTCGTAGGCCCAGTGTTAGTAAAAGCCTTATAGAGCCTGTCGGCCTGAAGAGTAGGATTCGGTTCTGGGGCTTGTGGCGCACCCGAGGTTCCTTCTTGCCTTAGGTTGTTAACCAGACCCGGAAGAACTGCTGCAATTTGCTGCGCTATGATGGCAGCGAGGTCAGCAGGGTCAGCATTGACGGACGAGCGACGAGGAGGCATTCTGAAAAAGAAAAAGAACGCGCAAGAATGATACCGGGAATAAGAATAACAGGATAAGGAATAGCCAAAGAATACATCGCTACGATAGACACAATTAAAGATGCAGCACATAAGCACATAGCAAGCACATAAGTGTGGGCGTGTGATAGTGATGCATGAATTATCTAGAGTTAAGGGTCCTAGGTTATAGTCTAGGTCGGTTTCCTAATTCCCTATAACCATTGGCTCTGATACCAATCTGTCACACCCCGGTCGTAATGGCGGAAAACCGAGGCGTGGCGACTAGGTCGTGATTGATTGAGCACAATAGTATAAAAGTCTAAATGCATAAACATAACCAAACTGTCAAATATTACATCATCCAGGTAACATGAAACAAATTGTTTTAATACAAAATATCAAGTTTCCAAACAACTCCTAGCCTAGCCTTCATCTCTCTAAGGCCTCTATCAGCTATTAGCTACTTCCTGCTTCATTTCCTGAAAACATGTAATAAAACGTCAACTACAAAAAGTAGATGAGTGAATTCATAGGTTAACTAATACTGTAGTGATAAGCCCTACACAAGCATACTAGGCTAAGTTGTAGGGGTTTATATATAGGGTGTACCATCGGCTAACCCACCACTCCTACAACTTATCCTACTATGCTTGGTATGCTTATCATCTCAACTGAATCTGCAAGAGTTTCGTATAAAGATTCCAATTATTGTTTCCATGCATGCAGGAGGAACGGTATCAAGGATATATGTATAAGATACCCAAGAATCATATGTAACCATGCCATGATGAAAAATGATAATGATGCATAATGATCACACAAGACCTGACATCGACCCCACACAAGACCACACTATGCTACTTGATTTCCTTGATGGTAACCCAAATCGATCACTTTGGGTACCATGAGAGAATTCTAAAGCGTACTTTAGTATCTCTTGGATTCCTAATCAATCACTTAGGAGATCCTTCGGATCCTTAATCGAACACTTAAGAGATCCTTCGGATTCTTAATCGAACACTTAAGAACCCCATAGGTCACGTGTATTCTAAATCGATCACTTTAGAATCCCACATCTAGTGACGGCCTGTCTACCAATCGACCACTTGGAGATCAAACCTATGCACTATTGTGACCTATATTGCCACTGTTCACACGATCACAAGACTGACCAATGAATAATGTGTTTTCATGATAAAGTATAACGGGTACATGACTTTGATTTCCAAACGTCCAATGTTCCCTAAACGCTGAGTGATTCCCATATTTACTCCTGAATATTTGATTATGCATACACAACTTCCGAGAAAGTTAAGGTACGCGTAACCTGCCATGATTACTTGTTTTCCCAATGTTCATTGTTTGCAAAAGATTTGTCAAGTGTTTATGATAAGTAATGTTTGAATAAATGTGTTTTGTCAAAACGTGTACATTTACCATGTTTTCACCCCCAATGATTTGAAAGGCTTTAAAAGAAAAATGGGGGCTATGAACTCACCTTGTTGACTAGGTGTGGTTGCTAGGGCGGTCGGGTGCTGTCAAACGTCGATCCTCTAAGTCTAGACAAGGACATAATAAGTTAACAACACAGTTTAAGTCTAAGAGTGTAAGCCTTACACGATCTCGAGCAAAAACTAGGTTTTAAAGACGAAACAGCTTGGTTCTGACCTGATTCGATCGAATAGGAACACATTCGATCGAATCGAAACACATTCGATCGAATCGAAACACATTCGATCGAATAGACACACATTCGATCGAATAGACACACATTCGATCGAATAGAAACACATTCGATCGAATAGACACACATTCGATCGAATAGAAACACATTCGATCGAATAGACACTCATTCGATCGAATAGACAGACGTTCGATCGAATACGAAGCTCATTCGGTCGAATGAGTTGGAGACCATTCGGTTGCTTTCCTATTCGGTCGACTGGACTGGTTCGATCGACACATTCGATCGAATGAACTGATTCGATCGACTGGTTCGATCGAATGAACTGATTCGATCGACTGGTTCGATCGAATGAGTCTGATTCGACTCCTTCAAGCTGGGCGACGGAGATACCCACGGGTTTTCCAGATTTTCCAGATTTTTGACCCAAAATCGAAGTTTTTGACATGGAAATGCTCGGGATTGAAAGGGGTATCGATTCCTAGTACTTTTAAACACAAAAGCTTGCATTTTGACACCAAAAATGACGGTTTTTGACCAAGAACACACTTGACACAAAAGTCGGAGTTTTTGCTCGATTCGGGGCGGGTTTTGGTTGTAAAAACGTATGATTTTCAAGAAGATCTTACCGACAACAACGATAAACAGATTGGTGGACTCGAATCTTAGATTGGATGACTTTCTCTCACTACTCTCTCTCTAGAAGTGGGAGTGTTTGGGTGGGAAGTGTTGGTGGAAATGAAAGAGATGGTGTAAGAATACTTGATTTTCCGCTTAAATACTCGGGTGACTCGGGTTCGGGTTTAGGCTACCGACGGGTCAAGACTAGTCGAGTTCATAAGTTTTTAAACAAACTAAAACTTTTTCAGCAAAACTTTTATAAACCATTTTCCGAATAATTATTTAAAATCTTTTTTTTTTTTTTTTTAAATAAGAACATTTTATTTTTCAAAAGCATAAAAATTAATATTTTCCAGGCGTAAATGTCGTTTTATAAAATAAACATTTCAAATGATAAAAGCAGATTTCTCCAATGATATGGGTTCCGAACTTATCGTCCAGAACCCCAAAGTGTATAGTTTCCGATGATTCCTTGATTTTTGTCTACCAGTCAAATTCCAGGGCGTTACAGAGGAGGTCTCATTGATGTAGTAGGAGATACTGTAGACAATGCAGCAGGAGGTCTCGGTATCTCGGTTAACGCCATTTGAGGAATAAGACCGAGCCTCTCGTGTGACACCAACGTCGTCGTCAAAGTAAGCATCGGAGTGCTAGTAGTTAGCGGCACCGCCGAGCTTTGAGGGGTTGATTGACGTGGTGGTGGGGTTCCAATGATTACCCCAGCCCCAGCAGACACACGGGGCTTCTTTGATGGTTCACCAGTAGCTACAGCTTTACCTTTTCTTTTACTTTCCAGCTGAGCTTTCATGGTGGCAGCTAGAGCAGCATCGACTGCATCTTGTTGTTCTATAAGAGCTCGTTCACCAGCTCCACCATCACCATCATTCCATCATTATCACCATCATCATCATTCCCACCTTCTCCCTCTTCACGCTCGGAATCCGAATCATCGTGGATCCAGCGCTCATTAGGAGGACATACATAATTCGGATTGATTATATGACCAATCATCCGTTTATCCTGTGGCTTTTCCTTTCTATAGATTAACATACGATGTACCGTTTCAGCTTTCATATGTTCCATATCAAGAACATCATTCACCAACGTTCGATCAATCACCAAATTCGGAATCAAATCCTGAATAATTAGCTGTAAAAAGGGAGGTTACATCAAGAACTTCTTTGACTGTAGAGTTTGCTGAACCTGTTCTTTCAGATGATCAAAGATGAGTTCTGAGTAGTTGAAGGGCTTGTTCAGGATTAGGGCAACAAACGCCGACTGTAAACTTAGTCTACACTCATCAAAACCACCGCGACGTTCACTCATACAACGAAGTAGAACATGCAACATATACTTGTATGGTGGATACAATCCATTCTTGTTCAGCATAGATTTACGAATATCACCTCCATAGTTCAAGCGTGTGAATAAACCTCTAACCAATGTCCTGTCAAATTCACTCGGTTTCTCATCATTATCGTCAAATTGAAGTACCCGACGAATGACCTCAACATCAATCGTTATTGGAATCTGATTGATTGTAGCTCGAACCAATTTATCTGCCTCAACATATTCCGCCGTGTTCCAAAATTCTCTGATTATACTAAGATACAATTTAGGTTTAGCAGTGATTGCATAGTGTATATTTGAACGTCGTAAGAAAGTCAACATAGCTCCAAACGTCACATCTTGATCAACATAAGCACAAATGTTGTGCTTTTTATCAAACGGCAATAAGATCACTTCAGCTTGTTGATCGTGTTGTTTTGGTTGTCCTTGTGGAGGTTGTTCTTATGGTGGTTGATTTTGTTGTTCTTGATCAGCCATGTTTTACTGTATAAATAAAACCGAATATGAGAATAGATATCAAAATATATATAATCAAAAGATATGTGTAATTAATCTATTTACGCGTATTAGACGATTTAAATCCTTTAATTAAATTAAATGAATATTGAAATTAATTTATTTTAAAAAATGTCATTCGTTGGGAATCACACTGATTCGTTACAATAAGATAACGAATCAGGCGATTCGCTATCAAGTAAATACTTTAATGAACTGAACATAGAGAATTACTATTTAATTTTGACGAACTAAACTCTAGTTCGTTATATTTTAAGCGAATCCATTTCCGATTCGTGTAACATCTTATTCGCTTAGCTAGTTCGTGTAAAATTTTAACGAATTGGACACGAAACAGTCCCAATTCGCTAAGACTAACTAATGGTCATAATTAAGACTTGTTCTTTGACCCATATGGTCAAAGTCAAAATTACGATGAACACAAATAGTCAAAAATATGATCCCGGGGACGATTTGACCATAACTATCGTCGAATCATCGCAATAATGAGCTCGTTGTACTCGAAATTACGTTCGTAATCGAAGATGAATGAGATTAAGACTCAAAATCTCTAAGTTCATAGGTAAGACGAACCCACTGTAAACACCGATAACATGAAACTATAATTAACCCGGCAAACAACAATCAAATCATGATTGAAGCCCACCAAGGGTATCGGAATATGATTCCGATCACAATGACATCAAACTCATATAGTTATTAACATAAATTATACAGAAATGGATTTCAAAACTTCGGAAACCCTTAAACCCTTAAAAGTTGATAATTTAACTATCAACTCGTAGCCATTTTTGACGAAAATTATGTCGCCATGATCGGCTATACCTTAGAAACTCAAATATATCCTTGAAATATCTAAACAAGAAAGTCGAGATTTCAGAGAAAATTTGAACAGGGTTTCTTAAAGGTGAAGGAAGAAGGCGAACAGTGGAAGACTGTTTGTTATTCTTGTCTTATATAAACCTTGCACGCAACTCGAGGTACAACTTGTACGAATCAGACGATTCATTTAAATTAAAGTTAATGAATTAGCCCATTCGCTAACAATTCTTTACCTTATGTTGGCGAATCGCTACTTGATTAGTTGAATTAAAGGTAGCGAATCAAGACATGATTCATGTCATGATTCGTTAAATATGCATAACGAAGGGATGATTCGTTACAGAGTGCGGAAGCGAAGTAGGTTAGCGAACCAGAAGCTAGTTCGCTAAAGAATCACCTAGTTCGTTATCCATAAATAACTAATTAGATTCTAATTAAAAAAAAATCTTTTATTTAATTTTAAATTAAATAATTAAATGAATTAAATAATCAAATAAATAAATAAATTAGGTTATCGAGAATCTTTTTATCCCGACAACCAAATACTTTAAAAACGTTTCAGTTTACCGAAACATAACTTAAAATATTTAAATAATCTGTATAAAGAAGACGAAAATATTTTTGTTTTTTTTTTAAATTTAAAGAATTAAAGAACGTATTTACAAAAGAATATCCGATCCTTTAAAAATAGACAATCTTTTTGTGTTTTTCAATGATTTTATCAAAAGCAGTACATATTATTGTATTTTTGTTAAGTTTGAGCAGAGAATCATATTGACCAAATTGCCCTTCCATCACAGTTTTATATTTCAGCGATATTATGACTGGCGATAAGTCGGTCATTGGTATTGTTGTCCACATAAATCTAATAACACACATTCAAGTATTTTTGTGATATGATTAAATTGTTCAATTAAAGCACAGAATATCATAAACTATCAGCCTCTAATCTCGGTTCAAGCTTCATTTGATTTTTGCCAAATCACCCCAACTTGACTTAAACCATTATATTGTCGATCAAAATTTTTGATACCAATTTTGAAATTTTGAGCAATGCATCAAGTTTCCTTTACTGAGAGTGAGTATGCACGAGTCCATCTATTGGCTTACATACATTGTATCCCCTGGGGTCCGTTTCTTAATGGTATTAAGACTCGCGGAAGGGAGGAACACTTGTATGACTAACAACGGATTTTGATCAAGTCAGTAATTTAAATTGTACGAAGTACAACGGTGATCAAGTTTAATGACTTTGGGTTTGCTTCTTGAAAGCGAGTGAAATATTCATGCTTATGAATACCCAGATGATTAAGCCGCATAAAGACTCACAGTGTCTAGAATCCTACCGCTTGTTATTTGCTTTATTTTATTTTTGGGTGATCAAAAAATATAAGACTTGAGTATGACTGGTTATTACATTTCTGCCATCCTCACCGAGACTTTTGCTAGAGACTAACACCCCTTTCAATTTGGCGTTTCTTTATGTTTATATCACATACTTTACTCTACTGGGTTGTTTTAAGACCTACCAATGCACCAATGCAATTAAGCACACAGTCTTTTAAGCTTACTTTTTGCTGGATTTGGGGTCAAGATAATCAATGTACTATCATGTTCTCTTTTTGCTTCAAAAACTCAAAATTTTGAGGAGCATAAAATAAAGAAAAGATAAATTTAATCGCCATAGTTAACTTAAGTTTATAAATAAATGGCTAACCATCAATTCACAAGTGAATAATAGGACCAAGACATGTAAACATGCTTCACAAACTTAAATAACCGACATAATTTTCAGTGAGAAAATAAACTAAAAATGCCTGCAAAAATCATTTTAGTTTTTCTCTATACAAACTTTAAGAACACAATATTTTTGTCTTTATCAATTTTTTGTTATAAACAAAATAAACTTCACAATCTTTTTGGATTTTCGGAATTTTCTGTACAAAACATAAATCACATTCTTTTTGTTTTTTTTTTCATAAATTTTAAAATGTTTTTGGTTTTTCTAAATATTTAAAAGAGAACAGAAATCACAATATTTTTGAATTTTGAAATTTTTTAATGTTTTTGGATTTTATCTATACAAACGAAAAACACACTCTTTTTGTATTTTCTAGATTTTCACCCCCTAAAACCAAAATAAATTTTAAAAGAAAAAATATGACAGAAATTAAAGATAGTCATCCTTGCTTAAGGATATCAGCGAGGGTCTTCAATCCGTTTAAATCAAGCAAAAATTTAAAACGTGTTTTGTCAAAAGCTTTAGTAAACATATCGGCTTTCTGAAAATCAGTATGTACTTTCTCAGGATCGATTAATTTCTTTTCATAACAATCCCGTATAAAATGATATCAAATTTCGATATGTTTCGTTTAAGAATGTTGTACGGGATTCTTGGTGATACAAATAGCAGCAGAATTATCAATCAAAATAGGAGTAGTAAGAAACTTCAAACCGTAGTCGCGAAGATGCTGTTGTATCCACAAAACCTGGGAACAACTACTCGAGGCTGCAACATACTCAGCTTCGGCGGTTGAAGTGGAGACCGTTGTCTGCTTCTTACACTGCCAGGAAACAAGCCGGTTTCCTAAAAATTGACATCCTGCAGTCGTTGATTTAAAGTTGATAATGCATCCTCCATAATCTGAGTCTGAGTAGGCAGTAAGATCGAATGTATCATCCTTAGGGTACCACAACCCAATGTCTGGATTTCCCCTCAAATACTGAAGAATTCTCTTGACTACAGGTAGGTTAGTCACTCGTGGACTTGCTTGATACCTAGCACAAAGACAAACAACAAACATAATATCAGGGCGAGAAGCCGTTAAATACATTAAAGAACCAATCATGGCACGATAGAGGGTAGGATCAACGGAATCCTCCAATTCATCCGGTGATAAATTGTGCCCTACTGGAAGAGGAGTAGAAGGGATTTTTCCGGCAGAAATCTTGAATCGGCTCAAGACGTCGTTCACATACTTATTCTGGTGAATAAAAATTCCATGAGCAGACTGGTGAACCTGCAACCCTAAAGAGAAATTCATCTCTTCCATGGAGCTCATCTTGAACTTTGTTTGCATGGACTTCTCGAACTCCTTACACAATGTGTCGTTTGTAGACCCAAAAATAATATCGTCGACATAAATCTGGACTAGGAGAAGATCGTCACCAACAGTTTTATGAAATAAAGTGCAGTCGACAGTCCCTCGTTTGAAGCCATTATCAGTCAGATGGTCGGCGAGCGTGCCATACCAAGCTCTCGGGGCTTAACGTAGACCATACAGAGCCTTGTTTAATCGGTAAACACGGTCCAGATAATCAGGATCTTCAAAACCAGGTGGTTGTTGGACAAACACTTCCTCGTGTAATTCACCATTGAGAAAAAGCACTTTTAACATCCATTTGATAGACCTTGATATTCTTATAAGCTGCATAAGCCAGGAAGATTCGAATCGACTCTAATCTTGCAACTGAAGCATATACCTCTGTGTAATCAATACCCTCTTGCTGATGAAAACCTTGCACCACTAATCGTGCCTTGTTTCTCACAATTACCCCTCGATCATCCTTCTTACACTTAAATACCCACTTAGTCGGAATGGCTTTCTTGACTCTAGCAGGTTTGTCTATTAATTCCCAAACACCCAAACGTGCAAATTGCTGTAATTCTTCTTGCATAGCTTCTACCCGAGAAGGATCTTCAAGTGCCTTACGAGCTGTCGTTGGCTCAACTTGAGATAGAAAGCAATAGAATTTAGCAAGATTTACAATTCCCGAAGAATGTAAGTTAGTGTAAGCACACAATATGTTATTATCACTTGACGAAGCAACTTGATGACGTGTACGAACGCCCACATCAAGTTCTCCAATGATATTTTCCTGTGGATGATATCCATGAATCCGAAGAGTGGGATTCTCAGGAACAATAACATTATCAAATAAATTAGTGTAATGTTCACCTAATTCGGGAGATGAAACATTATCACTGTCAATGTCAATAACTTGAACATCAGCTTGATCATCATCAGAAGAAGTAGAAACATTATCAATATTAACTGGAGAAACAACTTGAGATTCTTCAATTGGAGCATCTGATTGAGCTTCAACATCATTTGAATTTGAAAATCTTGGAATAGTCAAATGATCTTAAATTATGCTCGAACCAGATCTTCGTCAATATGTTCAGTCGAAGGAGTAAATGAATTAAATAAACTATCGTAGTTAAACATCCAGTCTGGACCTTTACCTTGAGAAGGAGTTGTGTACTTTTGACAGTCCACATGGTACCATTCTTCAACACAACCAGATGTGAAATTAAAAACCCTTTTCTTTGGATATGCATATCCCAAAAAATAGCCTTCGATAGCTTTTTCTTCAAATTTACCCGAATCCTTCTTCAACATTGTACATGGACACCCAAATGGTTCCAGATACTTTAAATTAGGTTTTCTATTATTTAAGAGCTCATAGCTTGTCTTCTTGAGTCGTTTCACAGTTAGAACTCGATTAAGCGTATAACAAGTTGTATTCACTGCCTCATCCAGAATTGGACAGGAAGCTTAGAATCAGCAAGCATTGTGCGTGCAGCTTCAATCAGAGTTCTATTTTTCCGTTCAGCAACACCGTTTTGTTGAGGTACATAAGGTGCACTATATTCTTGGTGAATTCCCTTTTTGAATACAAAAGAAATCCAATATAGTGTTTTTGAATTCAGTACCATTATCACTTCGGATTCTCCTCACCTTTTGTTTATACAGTGATTCGATCTTAGTAATAAGATTTTGTACCAAAACCGGTGTTTGATCTTTTGAACTCATAAATAACACCCAAGAGTATCTTGAATAATCATCAGTCAATACAAGACAATACCAGTCTCCAAAAATACTCGCACGATTCACTGGACCAAACAAATCCATATGAAGTCGTTCAAGAGGTGTATCAATGGAATTCAATAACTTAGAGGGATGTGTCTTCTTCTTCTGCTTGCCCTTTTTGCATGCAACGCAGTGATCGGATAACTTAAAATTCTCTAACGAGACACCCTCAACTAAGTCATTTGCCATTAAATAATTCATCTTTCTGACATGTATGTGACCCATTCTACGATGCCATAGAATCAAGTCTTTCTCGGTTGCTTTCAAGGTAAAACATGTTTCGATCGATGTGGATACCTTAGAACTCATATTTAAGACATAAATATCATTTGATCGTGGTGATCGCATGACAACCATGTCCTCGGGAATAACATAACCCAGTTTCAAAATAAGACATTCATTGTCAGTAAATATCGTAGTGTACTTTTTTATCACACATCTCACTCAATAAGTTATGATCAACTTTGTCGCAATAATTCACTTTCTCAAACGTAATGTGACCATTTGAAACTTCACCTTCTTGTGTGATCATGCCCCCAGAATTCCCAGCAAATGCTACATAACCCCCTTGAATATTTCTTACATTTGATAAAAGGTTGAGATTTCCAGTGATATGACGAGAACATCCGCTATCCATGATCCAGTTTTCACCAGAGATGGTCTTGGATGAACCCTACACACAAACAAAAGTGATTAGTTCAAAAAGGCAGCCCAGGCCTCAGTCTTGGGCACCTTTTGGTTTTCTCTTTGATCATTAACTTGAACAGATTTCAACTGTTGTTCAACCACTTGTGAATAAGTTACCGGCTTCCTAGACTTTCGTCTTAAGTAAGCTACCTGAACAATGATTGAATTCTTGTTCTGACATATGGGTTCAGTTGGAACAAATTTTCGTTTCACTTGACCATATGTCTCATTGACATGAAGAACCTTCCGAGGATTCACATTAGAGAACAAAATATGAGTATCATCAGCATACGACACAGGTCGTTTCAGGATCTCCTTGACCAATGGAATTGGCTTAGATTTGTCCTTGATAAAAGGATGAAGATTATGATAGTTCTGCTGACTACAATTCCTCACAACATGACCCTGTTGACCACATAAGATAAAACTCCGCATGTCTACACGATGTTGTTGTGAAGTATTTGGAATGAATGATGCAGACGGTTGATGATGACTCACATTTTTAGTCTTACTCTTAGCAAACTCATCAGATAATTCAGATTTCTTCTTTAAATAAAAATCTAAATTTGAACAGTTAGAAAAATTTTTTAGTTTATCTGTCCCAGTTGACTTCAGAAAGTTAATTTTCTTAGCTTGTTTTAAACATTGTTTTGCCTTAGTCAATGGGTCAGATTGAACTGATGTTTTTGTTTGAGCATACACACGTTCAAGTTCTTGAATTTTTGAAGTTTCATTGACAAAAACACTCTCAATAAGTTCAGGTTTGATAATACTTATTGGAATATCTTTTTTAGTGAACATCGTATCCATTCCCTTTAACTTAAAAACTTTAGCCGATGAAAACTTAGAACTCGAAGGATTAATGAAACGCATTAAGTCCTCGTCAGAAATCTTTGGTTTAACTAACTTCTTTGCCCTCACTGGTTTGGTTTTCACAATTTCTTCCTTGTTCATTTGAGATTTGAATAAACCATACAAAGCTTCCTCAAACTCTTGAGGTTCGCAAAGAATATGATTAGAACTAGGAATGTTCTTATTCTTGTGTATTATTTCAGGTTCAAACACATCTTCAATAATCACTTTGTCAACATTTTCAACAAAGACCTTTTTACTTTCCACATGAGGTTTTTGAGGAGCAACTTGGGGTTTGACAATTTTAGGTTTAACCAATTTAGGTTTTTCAGAAATCACAGATTCTTTTTGAATCAAATCTTCTTATTTTCTTGCAAAAGGGTTAATTTTATAATCATTAAGAAAAGGTGGTGGAATTTCAACAAAACCAATACCTTTCTTGTAATCCTTTTGTTTTCCAAATACCTCAATAATTTCATTCAACAGAAAAGATGAATTTCTAAATTTCCCCAATTTGTTCTTCAACTCAAGAACCTCATTCTCAAGCTCAGTTATCTTAGAACGATGTTTCAAAATTTTCTGAAACTTTTGGTCATTAATGGTCATTTTCACAGATAACTCGGCTTTGAGATCATGGTTACTTGTCGAAAATGCTTCAATCTTTTCTCGAGATCTCCTTAGAGATTCAAGAGATTGTCGATAAGTATCCTTAAGAGACGCAATTTCTCTTATTAGACAATCATTTTGATTTTTCAAAGCTTCTAACTTAGATTTGTTAGATTCACAGTCAACACATGATGCTTTAACAAATGAAGTAGCAGAAATAGAGTTACTAACCTCATTGATCTTGGCCATGCAAGCAAACATTGATTCAGTAACCGTTGTGTCTTGACAATCTTTATGTAACCCAAACATAGCCAAATTTGCTTGAACATCATTGCATAGTAACCGTTGTCACCAATCAGTTCCATCTGCTAACATTGCTTGTGTTGTAGAAGAAGATAGTTTCTTTTCAGTATCACTTCCTCGTGGTGTAGAAGCATTTTGACTTTGACCACGAGGTCCAGTGTATTCTTTCCTTGGTTTGTCACATTCCTTCGCGAAATGCCCAAATTCTTGACAATTATAACACTTTACTTTTAATTTTTCAAAACCCAACTTCTTGTTTAAGGCTGGAAGATCTTTTCCAGTTCTCTGCATGAATCTTTTAACTTTACGAACGATCATAGCCATGTTCCATTTTAAATCCATGATTTCTAGATCATCTGGATCAATCTGATCATAGTCCTCATCTGTTAAATCACTTGTGGCAATCTTACTACTCACTAAGTTTTCATATGAAGACATAAAAGTTGTCAGAAAAGCAAAGTTTTGCTCAGCTTCCTTCATATTAACACTAGGTGGTGTAGCAAATGGATTTGTATTAGTTGAACTTCCAGAACCACCCGAATTACCAGCAGAGTAGAAACAAACTTTTGGATCATTCAACATAGTTGATTCTTTTTCACTTGCAGCATGAGTAAGAAAAGCAGTGACTGGAGAGATCGTTGAACTAAGAGGCATACTTCCACCATAGAAAGCTGGATCTTGATTTTCTTTGGAGGATTTTTGACACTTAAGATCGTATTCACTAGCTTCGATCTTTTGTAAAAATTCAAGTGACTTCAAGTCTTCATTCAAGAAATAGTCATTCTCTTTCAAAACCATTAGAAATGTTGAGTAATAACTTGGAAGCACACTTTTAATAGTGTCAATTTTATCTCTTTCAGTGTTTAACGAATCAAATAGTGAAATAGCGAATCAAATTTAAGTGTTTAACGAATTAAATAGTGAAATAGCTTAACGAATCAGTGAACAGTTATAGCGAACTGTGAATAGTTATAGTGAACTGTGAACAGTTACAGCGAACTGTGAACAGTTATAACGAACTATGAACAGTTATAGCGAATCAACTTTTAACGAAGTTAAGACTGATCAGCAACGAAGTACCTTAACGAATGAGGTGAGTGTTTTAGCGAGTCAAAAGTCAACTTAACGAGTCACAAATAAAGTTAATGAATCAACCAAAGGGCGAAACAGATAACGAATGAGATGAAGGTTTAGCGAATCACAAGTCAACTTAGAGAATCACAAGTCAACTTAACGAATCACAAGTCAACTTAACGAATTGACCAAACGAATCACAAAGGATTAGTTTAGCGAATCAAATGATAATCAGTAACGAATCACCAAAATAAACTTAACGAATCACTTAACGAATCACTAAGGAATGCTTAGCGAATTAATATAACGAATCAGCTACAGTTGATTAGCGAATCACACTATAGCGAATCAGGTTGTTACAACCGTTTGTAACAAACTCTGACACCTTATGCCACGTGGCAAAGGTTGTTGACACAAATCCCAAGAAGAACACGTGTCACACGAATCGGTTATTCTAGTTAACGAACTAGATAACACGAACCAATAACTCACACGAATTGATTAACGAACTAGGTAGCGAAGTAGCAAAGTTGATAACGAATCACAGACAAACCTATAGCGAATCACCATACAGATGATAGCGAATTACGTTCATCTTCAAATCTTCAAATCTTCAAACAATTTTTCCAGAAATTTTGAAGATTAAACCCAGAAACTCAACAGTACCAGATTTGTAATACTCCTTCATTTCTCAACCAAAACACACAATCGACCTACCAATACACTTGTAAACCAAATCCGAATCCAGCAAACACCATCTCGTAACCGATTCACACTAATTACCTTACTAATTTGACCAAAACAAACACCCTGTTTCAGACTTAAACCAAAAACCAATCCACACAGATCCAATCTAAACTTCAATTCCTCTAATCCACACCTATCCAATACCTTAACCAACACAAACTCAATCCAAATTATTCATAATTCAACTAATTCAAATCAAAATTGTTTCAAAACCAAACAAAACCGAAAAACTTAATAACAATAACAATTAAAAACCAAATCAAGTGTAAATCGAGCACCAACAGCTCTGATACCACTTGTTTGATCTCGGATTACCAATCAATAACAATAACAGATCTCTGATCTGTGAATATCCGATTAATACTATTAAAGATCTAGCTCATAATTAACCTTGATTCAGTGTTATGTATGTATATAATTATCATTATATTAGATGAATAATGTTAAGGTGAAGCTTGAGAGAGAGCAATTGGTTAATTAACACTCAAAAAACTCTTTTCAAAAACATACATTAAAGTGAACAGTAGTTCACTATATATAGAAGGTGATCTGGTTCGCTAACATCCCCCAGCGAACCAGCTTCCCCTTCGTTACATAAATTAACATAACGAACCATCCCCTGATTCGTTAACATCCCCTAACGAATAAGGAGGGAATACAGTATAATGTCTTAGTTCGCTAACATCCCTAGCGAACTAGACTTAACCTTAACGAACTAGTTAATAATAAACATTAATTATTACATTAATTAATAAATAAAACATTAACGATAAATATAAAGACTCTAGATGCAAAACCATGCACTAACACACAGCTAGCCCCATTTGACTTCGAAATTCTATACAGGAAAGGAACTGATATTAGTCTTCCTTGTTTTCTTTTCAGGGAATACATAAATGAGGAGAAAAATCAAAATCAAAGGTCCTTTAAAAATCTTATTTAATAATATATCACAGGATATAAACCTAGATAGTCTAATTATAAGAGACCAAATGCGAAGAATCTCTAGTATACGAGATGATTTCACTATTCATCCATATAATAATGCATGATTCTATGGAAATGATAAAAATCCTAATAGAAAAAGAGAAATAAATCTCTTCGGCATAATTTTATGTTTTCAGGAATGATTCCTCAAGGAAGAGGAAGAGGCTCTCCTAATAGAGGACGAGGTAGAAGTATTTGTAATTGGAAGGACATAGTCCTAGCTCAAATGGGTACAAGAAGGCTCATAGCTTCAAATATTGCTTCTAGCTTAAGTGTCATTCATAACAACACAAATGATACTGGAATTCAAATTGATCCAAAAGACCCATTATACGAAAAGGTCATTGCCATGATAAAGGCTCAAAGAGAAGAAGAAGCTTCAAAAGCTCCTACCTATGCCTATGTAGCCCAAGACAACGATGAGGAAGATTCTTTCTTCATAACCGAGAGGCAAAAGAAAATAATTCTTTTAAATCAAGAAGATGTTGAATTTTTTGATGATCCATGGGTTCTTATGCAAAAATATATTGAGTCGGCTTCATATGAAGCATCTTCTTATAAAACACGACAATACTATGCAAATATTTTGCAGCTTACAGAAAAAACAGAAATAAGACATTTTTACCCGGGAGAAAGAGAGAAAAATATGTATAATTTTGGCAAAAAATTTTTAAAAGCAATTATATCGGCTCAAAAAATGGGGATTAAGCACCTTAAAGGAAAGGGAATTCATATATCCCGAGACAGGTGGCAATGAAGTTTATAAATAAAATTACTGGGATTATATCCAAGGATTTGAAAAAACCTTATTTTATGAAAATCCAAAAAGAAAACATTCATGGTTCATAAAGATTAGTGATAATACCTTTAAACAAGGTATACCTTGTTGGTTTCAAAAATGGTTCATTTTATATGGACCAACAGTTCAAATTCTTCCTGAACCATTTAAAGGATTATATCTATAATGGGTTAAAGTCTCTCCCAATCTTATAGAAGCAAAAAATAATAATTTTTGGTTTGAGGGAATAGCCTCAATGTATTTTTCATTGAATTTTCGATTCCATGGATATGGAAATGGAAACCAACCACAGGGTATACCCTAAGGGATAATTTCACATGCCTCAAAAGAACTTGTTATACAAAGTTTTGGACAAAAATGATCCGGATGAATGTGTCCACCAAAAAAATTGAAGGCCACGACACGGTGAATGCAATTACTTCAAGAATACAATATTATAAAACCCAGCTAACAATGAAGCAACAAAAAGAGCTTATAATCCGTTCAAGCATATTTTGAAAAGGCTTATTGAAGGAAAGAAAGAAGTTTCAAGGTCCGAGATTATTAAATCCTATATGTCAGGTCCCCGATTTCAGCTGGATCTCACTCAAATAATGTCATAACTCACAAAAATAAATGTGCCGACAAGAGAGTTAATGACGGGTTGCTATATTTAGAAAGATTACCGTTTGTTAAAGGCGGAATCAATAACAAACATATGGTTGTTTAATCAGTATTCAAAGGTAACCAACACAAACAAGATTCACTCAAAAGATTTCCATTTATATAATATAAATCATACAAAGTGGATAATCAAGTTAGGGTTTCTTGAAGGAAGGTTTTATCTGTACTATATTAAGACAGCCATCACACACACAATATTCTTTCTAAATTAATGTGTATGTCTGCCTTAGGCGGCGTGCCCTAAAACATTCTATTTATAGGCCTGCCACCCTATGACAATTGTCATTCTTTCTAAAGACCCTAAATGATAAGACATATTCAAGTTACTTATTAAGAAATAATCCTAAGTGTACAACAAGTCTTCCGGGTAGGCTTTGCATCAATCTTGTCTTTCCGAGTATGCTCTGCCATCCTTTAGGACTTGGTAATATAGAAGTGTGCTCGGGATCAGTTTCCGGGTAGACTTTACTTGAAGGGTATTTTACCAAGTAAAATACTCACCGGGTAGACTTCAATCTTCTTGACTTTGTCAGACTTTGCCCGACAAACCCTTACGAGTAACCTTGTTCTTCAATGGACCCTTAAACCCTTTGCTAGAGAATAACTTATTAGCAAAGTGTGCTTGGTAGCACTGTTTCTTGCTTGAGTTGAACCTTGCCCGATCATACTTGAGATATATCATTAAATCATCAAGCCTACTTGGACCATACTTATTAATGAATACCTTGCCCGGTCTTCCAAGTACTTGGCTTCATGAGCTTGGTTAGCCTAAAGCTTACTTGGAAGTGAACTTTACATGGCTATGAAGAACAAACCTGCTTGATACAGTGCACTATGCGGGGACTTGCATAAACTAGTGAACCTTGCCCGGTAATACACTTATTTGCAAACCCTGCTCAGATTTCCACTAAAGAAGATTAAAGAAGATAACCCTGTCCGATAAACAAGATATCGTACCCGCTAAGCAAAAGCTTGCTCGGAAGTCTAAGGTGTGCCCGGATCCATACATAGAAAATTCTGAGGAGGTTGAGAAGATTCCAATCTTCCATATGTTCCATATAACAAGTCTTTTACTTAACAATCTCCCCCTTAGGTCAATTTCTTGACTCAACAATCTCCCCCCTAGATTGGAACACATCAGCTAACCCAAAACACATATATAGTTGCTTACATAGGAATAAAATACACATCAAATTAAAGTCAAAGTTACATAATCAAATTACATAAACAGTTACATATTCAAAAGCTGTCAAACGACATTACAAATCAAATCCTACTCTATGAATCTTGTCTCCTTCTTTCATTGTAGGCAGCTTGTCTTCTGATTGTTATCACTGATGCAGCTCTCATTTTAAAGATATCAAGGGCTCGGTAATGAGTATGACCTTCTGGTATGACTAAGTCCCTTATGTCCATTAGATCTTCATTATGTAAGCAATTCAAGTCTTCATCCTCCTTGATTATCCCCAGTACTTTTCCATCAGAGTTTTTCAGCAAGTAATGGTCAACATTTTCTTTGTATTCAACTTCAGTAATGATACCATTTCTTTGGACTGTGTAGTTGGGGCGTGCCATTCTTCTTCCAAGGCTTAAGAATGCATTCAAGTTTGACACTGGATTCCTGTCTCTAACATTTATTTGGTAGTACAGTTCAGCCTTGTCCATTTTTATCAACTTCTTTTCTGACCTTTTCGATATGTGAAGTTGAATCATTCTCCAACTTCTCTTTTCTTTTAAGAACCGGAATCCCTGGTCAGCTTCTTTCTTCAAAAACTTTGAGAGATCATTCATTTGCCTACTTGTCATCTTTTTTCTGTCTCTATAATCATACAGGTCAAGTGTGGCCATTCTTTCTAGTTGTTCTTGAGTATACTCCTAAAAGTCACTTCTCACAACTATCACTCTCAGCTTTCTGCTTTCCATAATCACTCTTAAGCATTCCGATACAGAATCATAATAAAGTTCTCTTGGAAGATCCACATCTGATTGTGGTGTTGATGTTCTTTGTAGTCCAGATCTACTTGATTCACCTCTTCCACCTTCACCTCTTCAACCTTGTGGATGTCTTCTTGAGATTGGAGGCCTGAATGGAATAGACTTCTCTGGTTTTCCAGGCCTTAAGTTGAAAGTGTTGATGTAGATTGCCTCTACCATCTCAGGTGGAAGGTTAGCTAGTTCAACTATATCATATCTAGCTTGTTCTTTTAGAGTGAGCAACATTTTTGGCATACCAGGTCTGTTTGATAGACCAGCAGGTACAAATTTTCCATCCACAAAGCTTCAAGGGTTTTCTCCTTCCCTTAGAACTTTCTCCCACTCTGCCTTTTGGATATAGAAAAGTTCTTTTAAGTCTTGGTTTTCCAAGGCATCAAAAGAAGTTTCATCCATTCCCTTTTGATTAATCATTATTCTCCTCAGAATATTAATCATTTCTTCATTCTCCCAAGGAACAATGGGTTCATCTTCAGGTTCAGGTTTGACTTCTTGTAGAGTGGTGGTTTCAACAACAGGAACCTCCTCTGACTTTGACTTTTCACCCTGAATTCTATGTTTCTCCCCCAGAGTCATTATTTTTCTTTTCTTTATTGGAGGCTCAACAGATGTTTCAGATTGTTTAGCTGATCTCTCAGTTTGGACCCTCTTCAGTTTTTCTTTTCTTTTCAGTTTGTTGTATTGGTCCAACACTGATTCTCTAGATAGGTTCTCAACAATTTCAAGCTTCAAACCTTTCTCCAGCAGGTATCCACACATACCTCCAAACTTCTCTTTAAAAGTTTCCATCTTTTCAATCCTCTCATTCTCCTTTACACATTTCTCAATCACCTTTTCTCTTTCACTGTTGTAAAGGTCTTGGAGTTTATCATGATTATAATGGCTCAAATCTTTTTCAGAGTATCCATGCCTTCTCAAATATTCTCTGTGTTTCTGAGCATCTTTATTCTTTTGTTGCATGGCTCTTTTGATCTTTTCATTTTCTTCCTCAAGCCTCTGATTCAACTCACTATCATTCATATGAGCCACACTTTCAAAGCTCACACCAAGTGCCCTTAGCTTCTTAATCAAAGGATTGTTCATTTTAGCATTCAACAAACTCTTCTCAATGTTTACTCTCTGCTCATCAGTCATTACTACTTGTGGAGTCTCAACATTTGCAGTATTGGCACTCTTTCCTTGATCATCAGCAGGATTATCATCATCATCCGAATCCTCAGATTCATCCTCCTCTTCAGTTAAGTCATTTACAGCATCAATCTTGGGTTCATCAGAGGGTGGATGCTCTGTATTTGGTTTAGTTCTAATGGGCACATTAGGAACACCTGGAATTATTTGATCTGGTTGCAACAAAGTACTTGGTCTTGTCATCCCATCTTCCTTTCTTTGCAGACTCAGTACCTTCAGCTGGCATAAATGTTTCTGGTCTATCCCTTCTTTTTGGGTATTTCTTTCCATACTTGGGATCATCCACATACTCCCATTCATCAGGATTTTGTCTAATGTCATCTTTAATCTGTTGAGCCCATTTCTTTGTAGCCTTTGAGGCCATGGACTCACCAATTTCCACTTCAACCCTCATATCATTGTTCAGATTGATTGGTTCAGCAGTCTCATTTGACTTTGTTTCTTGTTGACTTTGAGTTTGATACATGCTAACCACTATAGCTATGGAATTGTCAGCTTCCTATTGCTCTTTTAACTTAATCAAGGCTTCAATCACCTCTTGATCAGCCACTTCTTCAATAATTTCTTTTGCAAACTTGGCTTGGTTGATCAAGTTTTCCTGCTCTGCCAACTTGGGCCAGTATCTCTCTGTCCCTTGTTTCTCTTAAAATATTTTCTTGTTCCCTTAAAGCAGCAGCATCAGCTTCAGCATCTTCTATAAACAAAACATCCTTTTCTGGATAGGCCTTAACAGGCTCTTCTTCTGTGACTTTTTCTTTGCCTTTATCCATCCTTTTGGGCACTACTTCCTCCTCATCATCAGATTGTCTATAGTCATCGATCTCTTTCTCAAGTGCTTCTAATTCAGGGTCGTACTCTACCCTCTTGGAGCTTTCAGGTTGTTCACCTTCATTAATGATTGGCTCCTCAGTAGCAGTCATTCCTTGAATAACTTCATCAGTTTGAGTTTCTTTCAGCACATCAGTGACCATATCAGTGGTAGTCACTATTTCTTCATCATTTATCTTTTCACTCTTATCCACTGTCTCAACATTCTCTTCAACATCCTCTTTATCTCTTTCCACATTTGTTATTTCATCATTGTAATCGTAATCTTGTTCTCCAACATCTGATCTGTCACTTTCATACTCATCATCTTCAACTCTCCTCTCCTCACTACTCTCCTCTCTATTATCATATGCATACATAATTAGTTTCAAACTGTCTACAGTCTCTACACCTGTTCCAGTTACAGTATCAACATTCACAACAGAGTCAGTTGGTATTATTTCATACTCCCCTTATTTTGGGGCAGCTGAGGTCTTCTCAACCTCCTGCTCCAGGGATTTAATTTTAATTTCAGCTCGTACCAACTTGTCAATTAACATAACATTTTCCATTGTCACCTCGTAATTCCTTCTCTTCAGATCAGCATTTTCTTTTAACAAGGTTAATAAGACTGTGTCAGATGGTGGTGTTGTAGGTGGTGATGTAGAAAATTTTTCATATTGTGGGGTTGTGGTGTGGGTTTGTAAATGGATTGTGGTGGTGATTGTGTATGAGGTGGGCTTGGAATAAATGGATCAGAATGAGTTGGGCTAGATGTAAGTGGTGTTTGTGTATGAGGTGGGGATCTATGTGTTGATGTATCAGGTTGGCTTATGGTTAGGGTTTGGGTTGGGGATTGAGTGGTTTGATGTAGTGGAGTTTGTGGTGGTGAGGGTATAATGGGTTGAACAATGTGTGGTGGTGATTGTGGTGGTGGTGGATTAGGTTGTTCTTGTTCCTCAAGTTGCTCCCCCTGATCAGGTGCATCAACATTCATAGCTACTCCAGCTCCTCCTCCATCTCCATCATCAACATTATCATCTCCATCATCAGAACCATTATCGTCATCCTCATCATTATCTACCCCTCCTTCCTCCTCTGAGCTGAACTCAGGCACTGGCATCACATTCAAGTCATGGTCCAACAACCATGGAAAGATCTCAAACGGAATGTTTGAGTCAAATCTATTAGCCACACCTGGATTTCTGATTCTTTGTAGGTGTCAGGATTCTGCAGTAGGTGTGTAATGCCAATAGTGGGTAGATTTTGTAATTCACTGTTGAAAATTATCTGTAGGAATCTTGGGTACTGCAGAAATCTATCTACCTCAGCCTTCTTCAAGTTGGATACCAATCCATCAAAAATCATTTTTGAGAAATTGAACGATAAATCATATATAATCCCCACAGTGGCATTTGCTAGATCACGACTCATCAGAGTCCATGATCCTTTTCGTGGAGCAAATCCCTGTATCACATGGTGAATGGGAAATCTATACAACATAGGGAACATTCCCTTTTGAAATTGGCCATCATGGACTGTTCCCTGATAACCCATCGTCTCTTCAAATATTTTTATCAGGTGTGTTGTATTGAAGTTTATTGGATTATGGTCACCGTCATTCAACCGCAAGCATCTTCTTATCATTCTTTCAGTTATGTGTATTTCTTATCTAGCAACAGTTGTTTCGATTATCTTTCCATTAATGTCTTCAACCAGTTCTGCAGATCTCCAGAAATCCAGTGAATGATTTCTGTAGATGACAGGACATTCAGTGGAAGCAAAGCTGACATTCGATCTAGCCATCCATGTAATCATTCTCGCCACTGGCTCGTTGTCAGGTGTGACTTGCAAGAGTGCACACATGTTATGCTTCTTTTCAAAGAAGTACTTGGGCTGTTCTTCTGCCACATCTGAACAACACAATCAAACATATTCAAAGTGAAATTAGTCATAAAGTTCAGTACTTTAAGTAATTTCAAGGTATAAATATGAAGAAGAAAGAGAGAAAAAAAATCATCAAGAACCTGTTCTTCGACAAGTTTATAACCTAAACACATAAACAAAATATTAGTAATCAAATACATAATAAAAGCCCATAATAATCTAATCGTGATCGGAAAACACATCATTAATGCTTACCGAGTCGGAATTAGAGGGCTGATTCAAATTAGGGTTTGGATTAAGAATGAATGCGATAGGTCGGTTTGGATTTCTTTGCGAGTAAGCAGTTGCAGTGGAAGGAGAGAGAGGAAAATGTAATGTTGAAAATTTTGTCTAACTCCCTCTTATATACCTTTTGAAAGTGGGTTTTAAATGCTTTTTGTCATTTTGTGAATTATAAGCTGTCAAATAGTAACATTATCCACTTGATATTTTGAAAACAATTTAAAAACATATAACTCTTTATCATTTTAGGCTTAGCAGACCTTAATCGGAAAAGTAAACCTTTGCAAAGTCTACTCGGTATATTTCCACTTACACAAAGCTTACCCGATAAAATATTAAACCTTGCTTGATAACATTTTCTTTTAATCTTATAAGGTTTACCCGATTCCTTGTTAGTCACAAACCTTGCTTGGTCAAGCTAGATAATTTAAAGTCAAGTAAAGATGAAGAAAGCTTACCCGAAATATCGGATTTCTTGAGAACTTAATCACAATTTAAATAATCAAGTACAAAATATCAAATAAGCGTTCTTGCTAGGAATCAATTAAGATACCCAAATAAATTTCTCAAATATAAATCAAGTAACTCAATCTAGCATAAACCCTATCAAAATTAGAATCACATTCAATCAAACACACTTTGATGAACAGTGTGCACAGGCAACCTTCATAAGAGTACAAAGTGTGCCCGAACAGGCTTTCCATGCAAAGTATACCCGAATAACCTTCCTAGATTACTAAGTGTGCCCGAAATGATATCTTGCAGACAGTGTGCTCAGAAAGTCAAGTTTTGAAAATACCAAGCATATTGAGGGAACAATAGTGTACCCGGAATATAAAGTGTGCCCGGAAGACCAAGTCTCATTTGTAATTTCAAAGCAATCATAATCACAAGTAATAAATAGCATGCCCGAAATGAAATTAAATATAAAACACCTAAGTGTACTATAGTCTAAAATTTCAAAGAGCTTGCCCGACGATCCAATGTTAGCACTAAGCTTCCTAGGATCAACATATTCACACAACAGGTAAGCTTGGGAACTAAACTAAAGAGGATAGTCTACCCGAGAAAATTCAAATCATCAAATCATACCCGAAAAAGACAAACTTAGATAAAACCAACTAAGTGTGCCCGGAAAAGTTATACATCATAAAACCTTACCCGAAAATACGTATTCAATTATAAGCAATCAGGCTTGCCCGGAAAGTGACTAATTTAGTAACTCTACCCGAAAAGTATCAAATACTTCAAAACATGCCCGAAAATAGTAAACTTAGATTAAAAGTATCTAAGTGTACTCGGAAAGGTTATAAAACATCAAACCTTACCCGAAATACATATTCAACCATATTCAACTGTTTTGTGCCCGGAAAGATTTGAGAACATCAAACCTTACCCGAACCTACATATTTAACCTATTAAAGGCAAAATGCAACGCTGTTTGACTTAAACCACTTGTCAGAGACATTTATAAGTTATTTATCATTACAGATCATAGTTTAAGAGCAAATGGTGCATTTAGAGATCAAATTTCAGTTATGTTTTTCTTCAAAACAATTTCTTTTATAAACTGAAAAGATCTCAGGAATGGGATCATATTGACTAAGTAGCTTTCTCGATACTTCTTTCTCAGCATTATTATGACTACAAAGACAGGTCAACAGCAGGTCTAGACTTAACATGATTTACATTTCTTTGGTGATATGATTAATTTCAATTAATTTTGCAGAAAATCCTATGGATAACACATATTGTTTTCTGATGCTCCTTATCTATCCTCAAGGCTTATTTGGCTTTCTCCAGATCACCTCAATTTGACTTTGACCCCCTGGTTTTGGTTAAAAACTTTTAATAACAGAACACATTTTGAAAATTTAAAAGATACATCTTGTCAAATCCACAAACATATGTGAGGTTGAACGTTGGACTTACATGCCACGCAAGTCGGACATACAGGCCTTTCATTCAGGATGTTTAAAGGACTTATATGATTGCCTCCACCCTTGTAGTTGTGGAATTAACCCTCATGTTTGTATTTTCTAAATAAAAATTTGTAAACAAGTATCAACTTTTGGTTGACAAAATTTTGAAATTAAAGTAGTTCACAACTGTTCTTTTTCATTCTTTAAAAGATGTTTCATTTTGGGTAATCAAAGACCTACAGGCTTGTGTATGACTGGATAATCACTTTTCTGCCTATCATTTGAAAAAATTTATCTAGGAACATGCATAGACAACAATGTAACTCCACATAAATCTTAGCATTTTCTTTATGTTTATATCACCTTAGATTTTACATATCATGAGAAAGCAACCATACATGTTAATGACTGTACTAAGAGTCCTTTTAGCCTAATAAATCCATATGATTGGCTAAGTAGTCAATGTACTATCATTTCCCATTATATTTAGTTTAATATTCAATCACCCCAATGTCTCTTAATTGGCAGGTAAATGGTTATTCTGTTTGACCAAGAGTAGTCAACAGGACCAAACATACATTGTGAATATATGTCATTTCAAAGTCAGAGCTATTGACATAGTTTTAAGTGAAGGAATAGAGAACAAGTTATAATTGCCCCAAATGCTTTCAGTTTTCTGGTTAATGGCTATCCTTTTAATCTTTACAGATTGCAGGACCAAACATACACATGTGTATGTCCTTCCAACTGGTCAAATGACATAATTTTCAGCAAAGATAACTACCAGAGATTTTTTCATTGAAAAATCCTTCTTTTAAGCTTCTTAAAAGCTTGAACTGAATAATCTTATCATATCTCTTAACCATTAACAACTTGCTCATGTTTTGATCAAAATTTTTGATTATGCACAAAATTCATTTGAAACCTTTAAATTTGAAATAAAATCATATTTTGACACAAACAGTTGTAACATATAATCAAATCTTAATCAAACTTAATATTATCAGGACAAGTAGACAGTACTAACATTCAAAGTCTATCCTATCTTAATAATATTAGAAGATCAGATAAAACACAAATTCAAGCAATTAAGCAGTGATGTTAGATAAGTATTTAGCAGGTAGTTCATAAAAGGATTACTCATCTAAAAATCACAAATGCACATCAATTGATAAACATGCACACATTTTAGACAAATTAATCATGTTAAACTTTGCATACAAAATCAGTTTCAGCACACAACAGTTAACATATCAAGCATATTCAATCAACATATTCATTCAACATTCAAAGTATGTGACCTCAAGTAAGAATAGTCAATTAGCATATTGAGACACACACTAAGCATACATCCTCAATCAGACCTCATCTGAGTTGATCATACCCAGAGCTTTCAGAAGAAAGTTGAATCTGGTTCTGTCAAGTGGCTTGGTGAATAGGTCAGCCAAATTGTCACTTGTGTCAACTCTCTGCATTTCAATCAAACCTTTTTCATTACAGTCTCTAATGATGTGATGTCTGATTTCAATATGCTTAGTATTTGAGTGTTGAACTGGATTCTTTACAGTAAAGTATGCAGCAGTATTATCAATGAAAATAGGGGTATTCAGAAAATTCAAACCATAATCCATCATCTGGTTCTGAATCCATAGAACTTGTGCACAGCAGGTAGATGCAGCAACATATTCCGCTTCTGCAGTTGAAATTGAGACAGTTGTTTGCTTCTTGCATTGCCATGACACTAGCCTTTCTCCCAAGAATTGACATCCTCCTGAGGTTGACTTCCTGCTCATGTTGCAGCCATCATAATCACTTTCTGTGTAGGCAGTTAGATCAAATGATTGATTCTTTGGATACCAAATCCCCAAATCTGGTCTTCCCTTCAAATATCTGAATATTCTTTTAACAGCATTCATGTTGGAGACTTTTGGACTTCCTTGGAATCTTGCACAGACACAAACAACAAACATAATGTCAGGTCTTGTAGCAGTCAGGTACATCAGAGATCCAATTTTGGCTCTGTATTCATGTTCATCCACAGGCTCCCCCTTTCATCTGCAATCACCTTTTCTTTGATGTCCATTGGAGTTGAAGCAGTTTTGTATTCATGGCAGTTGAACTTGTTCAAGATGTCCTGCACATATTTAGTCTGGTGAATGAAGATCCCCTCATCTTTTTGCTTAACTTGCAATCCCTGAAAGAAGTTCATTTCTCCCATAGAGCTCATGCTATATTTGGATTTCATCACCCTTTCAAACTCCAAACACATTTGTTCATTGGTTGAACCAATGATGATATCATCAACATAGAATTGTAACAGCAGCAAGTCTGATCCCTTTCTTTTGTAGAAAAGTGTCTTGTCAATGGCTCCTCTCTGAAAACCATTTTCAATAAGATGATTTCACAGCTCATCATACCATGCTCTAGGAGCCTGATGCAATCCATAAAGGGCTTTGTTTAGCTTATACACCCTGCTTGGATACATGGGATCCTCAAAGCCTAGAGATTGAGCAACATACACCTCTTCATCAATCTTTCCATTTAGAAATGCAGACTTTACATCAAGCTGGAATACTCTGATGTTCTTTGAGGAAGCATATGCAAGAAAGATCCTGATAGCTTCAAGTCTTGCCACAAGAGCAAAGACTTCCTCAAAGTCTATTCCTTCCTCTTGAAGGCATCCTAGTGCCACAAGCCTAGCTTTATTCTTAATCACCAAACCCCTCTCATCCCTTTTGTTTCTGAAAACCCATTTGGTTCCTATTGCATATCTGTTAATTGGTCTATCAACAAGATCCCACACATGTAGATCTCTGAATTGTGCCAGTTCTTCCTGCATTGCTTCTACCCAATTATTGTCTTTTAGTGCTTGAGCAATGTTCTTAGGCTCTATTTGGGATAGAAAGCAGGAATAAAGACAGATGTTAGCAATTTCTGAATGACTTCTTGTGACCCTTTCATGTAAATCTCCAATGATGTTTTCAGAAGGATGACTCTTTTCCACATATGGAGTTTGAATAATCATATCTGTAGACACAGTTGTGTCAAGATTTGACTCATTGAATTCTGGTTCTTCAGTGATGAAATCAGTCTCTGCATAATGAAATTATGGTGCTTCATCATTATGTTGTCCCGAAGTAGATGCACCATTGTTTTCAATATTCAAGCTTTCAAACAGATGCTGAAATCTTGCAGTAGTTACATCTTCTTCAGTGGTTTGGTTGCTTGGATTCTCTTCAGTCTGAACCTGCTCATTCTCTACTTCTTGATTGTCTTGATTAACCTCTACATCATCATTTTTAGACCTGTGATTGTTTTCTTGATCAATAATATCACTTGAGGAGTTCTTCACAAAATTATATTCCTTTTCTTTTCTAGCAACCTTTTTCCACAATTTTTATAAGTCCAGTGGTTCCTTCCTTTTCTCTTCAATTACACTGGTCTTGTAGAATGAGTCATCAAAGTCTTCAGGATAAATCTTGAAAGACCTTATCAGCTTTTCATGATCAACTGTGTTGAATTGATTCTCATTAAAGATGATGTCAGATGATTCTATGACACTCAGATGGTCTTTCACATGTACTCTGTATGCCTTTGAGTGTGTAGAATATACAACAAAGAAAAAATCTAGAGATTTTTTTTGAAACTTGTTCAAATAATCCCTTGTGTTCAGAAGAAAACATTTGCATCCAAAGGGCTTGAAAAACTTAAAATAAGGCTTTCTGTTGTGGAATATTTCATATGGAGTTTGGTTATCCCTTTTGTTGACAAGCACCCTGTTCTGAACATAGCAGGCTGTATTTATTGCTTCAGCCCAAAAGTAACAGGCAAGTTAGCATCTGCTAACATGGTTCTTGCACCTTCAATTAAGGTTCTATTTCTTCTTTCTGCAACACCATTTTGTTCAGGAGTTATAGGAGCTGAGAATTGTTGAAGTATTCCCTTTTCTGCACAAAATTCTTGCATAACTCTATTCTTGAACTCAATACCATTGTCACTTCTCATCATTTTAACCTTCTTATTCAATTTGTTCTCAATCATTGTTACACATCCCTTAATCAACTTTACAGTCTCATCTTTGGTACTTAGGAAATAAACCGAAGTATATCTTGAATAGTCATCAATGATCACAAGACAATATCTTTTCTTCCCTATACTTGGCACACTCACAGGACCAAAAAAATCCATGTGAAGTAATTCAAGTATTTGATCAATTGAGTTGATTAGCTTAGGCTTATGAGTAGATTTGTGTTGTTTTCCCTTTTGACATGAATTACAATGATCCTCCAATTTGAATTCTATTGTAGGTAATCCAATCACCTGATCACATTTCACAAGTCTGTTCATGTTCTTTAAGTTCACATGACACAGTTTCCTATGCCACAATTTTGATTCTTTTTCAGTGGCTTTGGAAACAAAACATGCACCTCCTTTTGAAACAGCTTCTTTCATATTCAATTCATACAAGTTGCATTTTCTTGGTGCCATCATCATAATCATTTCAAGTGGAATTACAAACTTAGGTTTTAAGATGAAACAGTGGGAAACATCAAAACTGACTTTGTAACCCTTATCACAAATCTGTGATATACTCAGTAGATTATACTGAAGACCTTCAACATGAAACACGTTATCAAAAGAAACCTTTCCATTTGTTAAGATTCTTTTCCCCACAATCTTTCCACCATTTTCATCACTTCCAAATGCTACAGGACCTTCATACTTTTCTTCATAATTGACAAGTGATCTTTTGTCACAAGTCATGTGCCTAGAACAACCACTATCCATATACCATATGTCATTCAATGGAGTGGACTGTTCCTGCACAAAAGAAAATTTGATTAGTTGAGTGATGAAATGCAAGCTGTATCAACTTGCAACTCATTTGATTCAGTTTCAGAGGCAGCTTGGGAAGTGAGTGTTGCTGGTTCAGGATCTTTATGTGTAACTTCTATATTCTCTGAATTGTCTGTTTCATACCCACATTCTCTTGGAGATTTAACAAATGAGGTTGAATCTAGACAATCTTCTGATGCTATGTCACACTCTTTTACTACATAGTCTTTCTTTTCAGAGTAGTCTCTCACATCATGGAATATCTCAACCTTGGTTTCAACCTTAGGTTTTCAAAGAAATCCTTCAGGTTCAAATCCATGTTTCATTAGAAACTTTTCATCACCAGTGAGTTTTGTTGGTTTCTTTCTAGGAAATGCTCCTATATCTCTTATCTTCTCATTGCTTGATGATTCCTGAGACCTATCAGATTTAACAGATTGAGTATCCTTGTAAGGATTGATTCTTAAGGATTGAGTGTTCCGTTAATCCTTCCTTTCACTCTTCACATGAGATTTACTCCTTTGAGCATGCTTATCCACAGGTTTCTTTGATTTCATTTGATCATTTTGGGTCTCTTTCTTCAGTACCCCATTTTCACAAACTTTTCCTTTTCCCAGGTAATCATCATACTTTTTCTTGTACAAAACAAAGTCTTGTCCATACTTTGTTTCATCAGGGATATGAAAAGGCTTGAATTTGAGTCTTTCATTACAGGAGTTTGTATGATGACCATACTCATCACACTTTCTGCCCCAAACCATTCCTTTGAAAATTTCATATTCTTTTGGTTTCTTGAACCTTTCACTTGGTTTAGGTGTCTCGACTCCAAGAGTCTTCTGTGTCTTCAGACTATCAAAATGAATAGAGAAAGGCACAAATTCTTCAATTTTGATGTTTTGTCTTTCAACTTTGCTTTCAAATCTTTTACTACATAGTCTTTCTTTTCAGAGTAGTCTCTCACATCATGGACTATCTCAACCTTGGTTTCAACCTTAGGTTTCCAAAGAAATCCTTCAGGTTCAAATCCATGTTTCATTAGAAACTTTTCATCACCAGTGAGTTTTGTTGGTTTCTTTCTAGGAAATGCTCCTATATCTCTTATCTTCTCATTGCTTGATGATTCATGAGACCTATCAGATTTAACAGATTGAGTATCCTTGTAAGGATTGATTCTTAAGGATTGAGTGTTCCGTTAATCCTTCCTTTCACTCTTCACATGAGATTTACTCCTTTGAGCATGCTTATCCACAGGTTTCTTTGATTTCATTTGATCATTTTGGGTCTCTTTCTTCAGTACCCCATTTTCACAAACTTTTCCCTTTCCCAGGTAATCATCATACTTTTTCTTGTACAAAACAAAGTCTTGTCCATACTTTGTTTCATCAGGGACATGAAAAGGCTTGAATTTGAGTCTTTCATTACAGGAGTTTGTATGATGACCATACTCATCACACTTTCTGCACCAAACCATTCCTTTGAAAATTTCATATTCTTTTGGTTTCTTGAACCTTTCACTTGGTTTAGGTGTCTCGACTCCAAGAGTCTTCTGAGTCTTCAGACTATCAAAATGAATAGAGAAAGGCACAAATTCTTCAATTTTGATGTTTTGTCTTTCAACTTTGCTTTTAACAAAGACAACTTTCTCCATTTTCATAGGTTCCTCATCACTGCTTTCTCCGTGTCTTGACTGTCTTTTCTCATATTCTTCCATGGTTTCCACTTCTCCAACATCAAGTACTTCATGACATGAAAAGATTGGATAAACAGGGATAAAATTTTCTGAATCAACTTCTTCAGTTACTCTCTTCTTTTTGTTTTGTTTTATCCTTTCCAACACAGCCTTGCTTGGTGGCTTGACTGCATTGTAGCTTACCTTTTTTCTTTTCATAACTGCCATAGGACACATGCTCTCTTCTCATTTCACATTCTCTTTCTTCATTCTAGGTGTTACAAGTGGATACTTAGGAAGTTTGTCAATGGATTCTGGTTTCTTGTATCTTCTTCCTCTTTCAGCTTCTTTGATAAGTTCATCTATGATCTGATCACTCAAATCACTCAAATCATCTTGATTGAGATCATTAGAATCAAAGTCATCCTCAGAGACTTGAACTCCAATTGACTTATCTTCTTATACTTCTTCTTTCACAACAAATTCAGCTTCTTCATTCACTTCAACATTTCTTTATAAATCAACAAATTCTTCTTTATCTTGAAAGACATCTCTGAACTATTGCAGGTATGCATCTCTTTTCTCTTTATCAACTTTGGGCATAAAATTATTGTTGAATGGAGGTGGAACTGCTTTGTATTTGTATTTGTCCTTTACTTGATGTAGTATACCACATATGTTTCCTGTAGAAATCAAGTTCTTCAGGAATTCAACTTCAACTTGCAGTTTTGTGTTCTTCACCTTTTCTTCAACTAAAATCTTCTTTAGTCCATCTATCTCAGTGATATATCTAGTTTGGGTTCTGTAACTGATCATGCAGTCATCTTCCAAACTTTTAATCTTTTCTTCACAGATCATCTCACTGGCTTCATACCCATTGATGATACTATGTTTCCTAAAACACTCACTTTCCAGCTTGCCTACTTTTGTTTTCAATTCATTGATAATTTCATTTAAATCAACAGTAGGAGCAGAGTGTACCTGAGATGATGAACCAACTTCTTTTTCAATCAAGGCCATGAAAGCCACATTTGCCCTCTTGATGTCATCTGCAATGTCTTCTTCATGATTACTCCAGTCAAAGTTACCCTCATGCTGTGATGTTACAGCCACATTCCCTTGATTTCTTGGTTTACTTTGGTTGGATGGAACTGAATTGTTTGAACGGTTTGATTATTCTGATAGTTTTTCCTTTGAAATCCTTGATTCTGTGGCACAACTGGTTGATTATTGTTCATTGGAGTCTGTTGGAAGTTGTTGAAGTTGGGGTTATAATTGTTGGAGTTGTTGTTATTGAAGTTGTTCCTTGGGTGAGTCTGTTGTTGAAACTGATGCTGCTGGTTTCTTGGTTGGTTTTGAAATTGGTTCACTTGATAGTTCCCTGGAATGTTGCATTCTCTAGCAAAATGACCTGGGTGTTGGCAGTTGTAACAGATGGCCCTTGACTTGTCAAACCCAATCCTTTCATTTGGCCCTGATAGAAGTGATCTACCAGTTCTGTTATAAAGCCTCTTGCTTCTGAGTGCCAACATGGCAGCTTGCCATTTCAAATCCATGTCCTCCAATGTCATCTGCATCAATTTGCTCCAAATCATCTTGAACAATGCTTGTATGAACCATGTTCTTTGCAACAAAAGCATTATAAGATTCAGTGAACATTGAGAATAAACCATGATAGTCTGATCCATGACTTCCATTGCATCCAACAAAAGGTGTATGTCCACTAGCCATTGAGGCTGAATCATGTTCTTCTAGGAGTTGGACATTAAACCTTTGCTGATTTTGTGAGTTGCTTGAACTACTACCAACAAAAGCCTTAGGTGTATCAACACCATTCTCATTTGGTTCTTCAATGATGGGAATCTGTTGTTGGTTTTTGGTTCACAAGTTCCCCATAGGTGCAATGAGAGCATTGGTTACTTGAAAACATGGCTTCTCTTCTTTGATCATTTCATTCTCAATCATTTCTATTTCTGCAGCTTGAAGGAAACATACTGTATCATCCACCTTCAATTCATTGAAATTGGGTTTTTGAAGGATGAATTTGCAGGCAGTGTACCATTCTTTGGGCATTGAATTGAGCAACTTGGTATTTCAGTCAAAATCAGTCATGACATGATCAGTTGTCCTCAACTGATCCACAATAGCTAGAAAACGTTCTAGTATTGTTTTCAATCTTTCTCCTTCCTTATACTTGAACCTTTCCAACTGTTGCTTCAATCTTTGTTTCTTTATATTCTTCATCGCAGTATTCTCCTCATACATCTCAAGTATGGCATCATACATTTGTTTGGAAGTTGTATGATGTACCACCTTGGTTAAAATCTCCCAAGACAGTTCTAGTTTAATCATAGCTAAGGCCCTGTCATCCATATTTCTCATTATTTCTCTTACAGCAGCAATTCTAGCTGTGTTTGCACCTTCCTCAACTGCAGCTTGTGGACCATTCTTGATGGAGTTCCACATATCAACATCATTGTAGCATACGGCTGCTTCAAAAAGCACTTTCCACTTGGTAAAGTTTTCTTAACCATAAAATCTTGGTATCTTGTTAGTAGACACCTCTTGTTCCTCATATCCAGATATTTTCAAAGACTTAAAATCAGTTTCTTTGTAGAAAGCAAAGTTTTAAAATAATCAGATCTGAAAACAGGTTGTCCAGATCTGATGTGTCTGATACGATTAGAGAAAGATTTATATATAAAGATTAAAGCTTTGATTGAAATAAAGAAGAGAAAACACCGGTAGATTGTTGATCTGGAAGAAAAAATGAAAAACAGAGCTGCTGACGTCACGAATCAATGAAACCGTAGGCTGCTTACGTCATCTTTCTTCAAATCTTCAATCAGCAACAAGAATCTTTCCAAAATAGCAGTAAAGGGATCTGATACCACTTGTCAGGTCCCCTATTTCAGCTGGATCTCACACAAATCAAGTCATAACTCACACAAATAAATGTTCCGACAATAGAGTTAATGACGGGTTGCTATATTTAGAAAGATTACCGTTTGTAAAAGGCGGAATCAATAACAAACATATGGTTGTTTAATCAGTCTTCAAAGGTAACCAACACAAACAAGATTCACTCAAAAGATTTCCATTTATATAATATAAATCATACAAAGTGGATAATCAAGTTAGGGTTTCTTGAAGGAAGGTTTTATCCGTATATATTAAGACAGCCGTCATACACACAATATTCTTTCTAAATTAATGTGTCTGTCTGCCTTAGGCGGTGTGCCCTAAAACATTCTATTTATAGTTCTGCCACCCTATGACAGCTATCATTCCTTCTAGAGACCCTAAATGATAAGACATATTTATGTTACATATTCAAAAATAATCCTAAGTGTAAAACAAGTCTTCACGGTAGGCTTTGCATCAATCTTGTCTTTCCGAGTATGCTCTGCCATCCTTTAGGACTTGGTAATATAGAAGTGTGCTCGGGATCAGTTTCCGGGTAGACTTTACTTGAAGGGTATTTTACCAAGTAAAATACTCACCGGGTAGACTTCAATCTTCTTGACTTTGTCAGACTTTGCCCGACAAACCCTTACGAGTAACCTTGTTCTTCAATGGTCCCTTCAACCCTTTGCTAGAGAATAGATTATTAGCAAAGTGTTCTTAGTAGCACTGTTTCTTGCTTGAGTTGAACCTTGCCCGATCATACTTAAAATATATCATTAAATCATCAAGCCTACTTGGACCATACTTATTAATGAATACCTTTCCCGGTCTTCCAATTACTTGGCTTCATGAGCTTGGTTAGCCTAAAGCTTACTCGGAAGTGAACTTTACTTGGCTATGAACAACAAACCTGCTTGTTACAGTGCACTATGCGCGGACTCGCATAAACTAGTGAACCTTGCCCGGTAATACACTAATTTGCAAACCCTGCTCGGATTTCCACTAAAGAAGACTTAAAGAAGATAACCCTGCCTGATAGGCAAAATATCGTACCCAGCTAAGTAAAAGCTTGCTCGGAAGTCTAAGGTGTGCCCGCATCCATACTTAGCAAATTCTGAGGAGGTTGACAAGATTCCAATCTTCCATATGTTCCATAGAACAAGTCTTTTACTTAATAATCTCCCCCTTAGGTCAATTTCTTGACTCAACACTATATGAAAGAATTGAAGTAGGAACAAAAGAAACATTTTTCTACAGCAAGTTCCTCAAATGCTATGTCTATTTCGTCTAATAGTCAAGGAGATTATAATGAATTCTCATATTTACTAGGAGAAGCCCAAGATACAGAGGACATCACATGCCTAGATGCAGACTTGGATAAATATTTAGAAAAAACTCCAAGAAGAATTCATAGATCAATCAGGGGAATCTTCCCAAAGCAAACAAGACAAGGGAAAAGAAAAGGCTTAAAGTGACAAAACGCTTTCGCTACTCATAGTGGGAATCTTTAAAAAAGTTAATAATTCATCTTCATATGGGAATCTCTGACAAAGCCCCATAAGGCAGATCTTGGATGCCATTTTAAATGACCATGCTTCTCCCATGAGGAATCTCATGTTTTTTATTTTATTTTGATATATTTTGTTTCTTTTCGGTGTGTTTTCCCTATAAAAGGGGGTTTAGTTTCTAGTTGGAGACACGCTAATTCTTAGAAAAACAAGAGAAATAAATCCACATAAATATGCATAATGACTCTCTTGAATTTATAAGTCGGGATCAAATTTCAGTTCTTAGAAAAACTGCCGCCCTTTTATGAAAAGATCCGAACATGGAAGCATATCGTTTAAGAGGCTGTCACAAGGATTCATGTTCAGCGTTATTATGACTTAGGAGACAAGTTGATAGCAGGTATAACATACTTAGCATGATTTTCATTGCATCAGTGATATGATTAAGGTTCATTTTGGCATAAAACTTAGATGGACATCACTCATGGACTTATGGTGCCTCCTATCTCTTCTCAAAGCGTATTTGGCTTTCCCCAGATCACCCCAATTTCACTTCAACCCCCTAGTGCTTGATCAAAAGTTTTTATAAACGCATAATTTTTAGGCTTTAAGGTTGAACGTTGGATTTAGTGCCAGTAAACTGACAAACCTTTCATTCGAGATATGACAGGACTTACTTGTGTGCCCCCATCACTATAGTTCTAGTTTGTCCCTTTAAGCCTTTATTAAAATTAACTTAATAATAAATAAATAACTCTTTTGCTAATATATATATATATATATATATTTGAAACACAAAAGAAAACATGATATTTTTGGTGATCAAGACACTAACGGGCTCGTGTATGACTGGGTAATTACTTTTTTGCCTATCATTCAGAGAGATGTACCTGGAGACATGCACCTTTCTTCAAAATGACCATCCACATTAAGTTTAGCATATTTAGTTTATATCACTTCAACTTTTACGCATCATGGAAAGCTACCGTACAATATCAATGACTGTTCTAAAGCCTTTTAAGTTTAATAACTTCACCCGTTAGGCACACAAAAACGATATTTCTATCATTTTCCAACGGTTGGATCAATTTTCATTTGAAAATATTTTTGATGCTTCCAAAAGATGTTAACTGAATAATAATATCATTTCCCAAGGAGTTACAAAAAACATGTGTGTTGAGTATTCAGTCACCCTGGTCACTGTCAAGCTTTTAGGTAAATGGCTGTCCTGTATGACCACAAGTGGTTAACCGGACCAACCATGCATTGATATGCAGGTCCCTCCAGCTCAGAGTTGTCGACATAATTTTAAGTGAAAGAGCACAAAACACAAAAAAACATCATAATCGCACCGGGTTCTTTCAGTCATTGGGTAAATGGCTATCCTGTGAAACTACAAGTAGAACACCGGACCAACCATATATGAATATATGTCCTTCAGACTTGAGCAACCGATATAATTTTAAGCGATAATGAATCATGAAAAAAAACTCAATTTTTTTAACAATATAGACAACGCACACACACTATTTTTGTCTTTTTGATTTTTCTCCCCCTAAATTTGTGCAAAAAATTAAACAAATATGTACAAATTTATGCCCAAAAAGAATCAATCCTCGAAACGAAGCATTTTAAGAAAACTCACAAGCACATTAAATTTTGCTGTTCCGACCGGTTTTGTAAATAAATCCGCCACGTTGTTGTCGGTGTGGACTTGTTCAAGATGAATCAATTTCCGATCGAAAAAATCACGAATAAAATGAATTTTAATATTAATGTGCTTGGTTTTAGAATGTTGGACTTGGTTTTTCACAATAGCAATGGCCGTATCATTATCACAGAAAATAGGAGTGTCAAGAAATTCCAAACCGTAATCCAGCAACTGGTTTTGCATCCAGATAACCTGAGAACAGCAAGAAGATGCAACAACATATTCCGCTTTTGCAGTCGAAGTAGACACCGTCTGTTGTTTCTTGCACTACCACGAAATGAGACGGTCTCCTAGGAACTGACAACCAGCTGACGTGGATTTCCTGTCAATGTCGTCTCCACCATAATTGCTATCAGTAAAAGCATAAAGAATAAATTCTGATTGTTTGGGATACCAAAGACCTAACTTTGGTTGTCCCGTCAGATATCTAAAAATACGTTTAACAGCAATTAAATGAGAAAGTTTAGGATTAGCCCGGAACCGGGCACACTTGCAACTGCAAACAAAATGTCAGGACGGCTTGCTGTCAGATACATTAGAGATCCGATCATCGATCTGTAGTAAGTTTGATCTACTGGACTACCATAAGGATCAGATGTCAATTGTGGTCTTTCCGCCATTGGTGTATTGGCACTCTTTGAATCTTGAAACTCAAACTTTACTAGCATATCCTCAACATATTTCCCTTGATGGAGTAAGATTCCTTCTAAGCTTTGACGAACCTGTAGCCACAGAAATATAGTCATCTCACCCAACAAACTCATCTCAAACCTCTTTTTCATCATCCCTTAAAATTCTGTACACAACTCAGTTCTGGTGGATCCAAAAATAATGTCATCAGCATAAATCTGGACGAGAATCAAATCTTTTCCAACGGTTTTTCCAGAACAAGGTTTGATCGATGGTTCCACGCTTTTATCCATGATCAAGAAAATGTTTGGTCAATGTAGCATACCACCCTCAAGGAGCTTGGTGTAACCCGTACAAAGCCTTGTCTAGTCTGTAGACGTGAGCTGGTTTCTTGGAATTTACAAAACCAGGTGGCTGATCAACATAAATCTCCTCTTTAACTTCTCCATACAGAAACGCAGTCTTGACATCCATCTGATACACAGTGAACCCCATGAATGAATCATATGCCAGGAAAATTCCAATCCCTCACCCTGACGAAAACCTCGAACTACCAGTCGAGCCTTATTACGAACAATAACCCCTGTGTCATCTTGCTTATTTCTGAAAACCCATCTAGTGTCAAGAGCTTTCTTTCCTTCCGGCAGTTTAACCAATCTCCAGACCTTCAACTTATCAAACTGATTCAACTCTTCATGCATCGCATAAACCCAACTTGGTTCTCGAAGAGACATTTCTACATTTTTAGGTTCAATTTGAGAGATGAAACATGAAAACATACAACTGTTTATGTGTCCTGTTTGGCTTCCGGTGGACACACCCGCTTCAACTGGACCTATGACATTTTTGATTGGATGATCTTTCTGAATTCTTGATGGAATTAACTGTTCAGAGACATCATCGGTGTGTTGCAGATTTGACAAGTTCTCGATATCGTCAACAAGAGGGTTTTTCCATTCAGATGTTGCCATGCTGTGAGAGTATGAGGTGCCGGCGACATATTCATTTGGAATGTCATCGGGAAACAAGGTGATCCCGAAGATCTGACGAACAGAACTCTCCCCCTCAACATTGGTTGCATTTTTCACTGGTGTTTGGCGAGCATTCTGGTTCTGGAGTTTTGTTCACTGACTGTTAGTAGCAGGTGAAGCCACATTCTATTCTGCAGTATCATCATCAATCAGTGGAGAAATATGAGACACAATCTGTGGAATTTCCTTCGCAACTTCCACCGTGGGATTACATGGAAGTTCGGAGTTGATGACTTGAAATACATTGAATGGTTGGAAAAATTCATTATAATCGAAAGTGGTTTCGAGATTTAACAAAGTACACGGACAACTAAACGCTCTGAAATGTGCAACCTTGGGTTGATGACCGAAGACAATCTCATAGGGAGTCTTCATCCTGGACTTGTTGATTATTACCCGATTCAGAACATAACATGCCATGTTAACTGTAGGTTCCCTGGACGGATCACACGAGATATCGCGGTCTACTCAGGTGCGGAATCCCTGCGAAGATCGTTACGAGTGTAGAAAGCAAATCAAACAAACACGATACGATAAACGAACACGTTATATTGATAACCGAACACGTGATACGATATCACTATTACAGACTCACGTTACCGAACAAACGACTAACTTCTTAACTGATTGATTGAACAACCAACAAAGCCGTAACCTAAGACTTTATATACACGACAACTTCGCCTGATATGTTCAGGCGAAGTTGTCCATAACTTCGCTTGTTCAACAAGTTTGCCTAGGCGAACTTGTTAACAACTTCGCTTTAAACAAAAACATAAATAACATTACAGACTCAATTACAGACACTAGACTATGAACTACTGACATTTATGCACCAACAGACTCACCCTTGGCAGTAGCTTCATATCTTGATCTTTAAGCTCTTGTCTTGTAATCCTGTATCTTCACGCATGCACTCCTTCTCTAACACAAACTGACACGACTCTTTGATACTTCTTCGCTTCTCCTTCCAAGCAGGAATATAAAAGATTTTCTTCTCATTAAGCACCTTCAGATCAGCTTGCGATAAGTTTACCAAATGCATCGGATCGTAAACTCTAAGGAGCTCTTGTTCATCCTCGTCTTCCATCACCGCCTCTACTGTCTCACAATCCACGTACCACCACTTTAGGTCTTTAAGCACATCCTTGGGCATTAGCTTCATCGGTACTTCTTTCAGGCACCGGATCGGTTTATACTTCATTACCATCCAAGGTTTTCCATCAGTTCTTAGACCTCTATCTTTGTCCTCAACAAGTTTTCCCTTTTGTGGCTTCAACAGCTCAAACTTCTTCTCTTTTAAACTCTCTCTCCAAACAATTTTCTCAATGACTCTAGCCATATTATCGTCACTTCGATTGATTAACCCCAATCTGGCTAAGTTTTTCACTTCACATTCCGGCAGTGTATTCAACGACTTTAACATTCTTTTAAAATACTGAACGCCGTCATACCGTTTGAGCACAAAGAGCTTCAACTGCTCATCATAGATCCAGCAAATAATCCCTTTCTTCGCTTCAGCATAGCCTTTGATATTATAATTCTTCTTGAACATGGTTGGAACGGCAGGCTTTTTAGTCTTAATAAACCAATGAGCATATCCTTCTTTCCACCTAGGCTGCTCCTCCCACTCTGTCTCATCATTCTCCATCTCAGTACCAATATCGGCTTTCTCAACATCTGGGATCTCGTGTTCAACATTTTCTTCTACTATCTCACCCTCTTCAATCTCATCTTCAATCACAATTTGTGCGCCAATCTTCTCAATCTCCTCAATCGGCAGTACATCATCATCAAACATATCATCATCTTCTAGCATATCATCATTCAATTCTTTCAACGCATCTATCACATCATCATCATCATCATCAACCATCACCACCTCATCACCACCAACTGCACCCGCAGACTCCCCCTGAGCTGTGGAAGTCCCAAGAGCTTGAGTAGTTCTTGGCAACTCACCACCTGCACCTTTCGGTGCATTGGGATCATCGTCTCTGTCATTTCTCTTCTTCGTCCTTAACTCGTCGCCTCTACAGCCTGTCTCCCCTGAGATGCCAAGAACTCCTTCATAGCATCTATAATACGCCCATGTTCAACCAGGAGGGACGACTGTAGTTGATTCTCTGCTACAAGGCGCTGAATAGCCTGGGTCTGGATAAAGTTTATCATTGATTGCTCTGCCACGACCCGCTCAAGTGCAGCTATTCTCTCCGAGTCTGAGAGGGTTGCATCGAAATCAAACCTCATGTTAGATGTGTCTTGAGTTTACTGAGGAGGGATCTCGAATGTAACCGGGACTTCAGAAGCAGTTGTGGACGTAACCGCAGGTGGTATCGTGACCGACAACCCTGCAGTTGCGACAACCGTCGACTCTACAAACCGTGCCACCACCTCTGAAGGAGTAAGCGTTGGAGGTGGTAACGACACAATCTCCGGAGTCGTCGTCTGTAGTGTGATGGATGGGATGCCGACAACTGATGTAGCCACCACAGGAACATCTGCGGCGCTTGTAACCTGTACAGAAGTAGGAACAATCGACATACCTGACAGTGCGGATGGAGCAAAACGTACAACCCTTGAAGTCTCTCCAGCTCCCATACCTGCACCTGTCCTCTCACGTCTTGAACGTCTAATCAACTTGTGGATATCTTCTTCCTCTTCTTCTGATTCACTATCATCCACCGTTCTCTTTCTCTTTCCTAACGTCCTCTCTCTAGTCACCAACATCCTCCTCGCCTCATCCATAACGTCATCAAGATCTGAGTCAGCCACCGTCGTAGCTGCTCTAGTAACAATCACTTCCCGAACCTGTGCAACCGAAACCTGCACTTCTTCTTGTGAATCAAAACGATCCATGTCGTAGAATCCTTGACCGCCAAATGCAGCATCAAGGTCAACATCCTCCTCAGCCGACACCACTGGCACAGTAGGTACATCTCGAGTTGCTCCTGCCTGTTGTGGTTGAGGGTCTCTGAACTCATCCCCCCTAGCTGGCACATACCCCGGGTTTATTAAGAACCCAAAGAGTGGAGTATGCCTTGGACGACGTTCAGGCTTGCTCCTCGCACTCGAAGTACGGCATTGAGCAAAGATACGTTTGCTCACACTCTCCACGTATCTTATTGGGCGTCGTTGTGGCAAATTTGGAGCCACATGGTTCAAGATCATCCGGATGAATCTTGGATACATTATGAACCGCTCACGAGCCATCGCCCTCCTCTGTCTATCGATCTCGTAAAAGACCATCTGACTGAAGCTATAACGTTTGTTATAGGTCAGTGCAGTCATTGCGGACTGCATGGTCGCACCCATACCGTCAGTACCCGCCTTCCTCCCAGACATACACACAATCATGACGTGCATGAGGAAGCGCCACTGATCGAGCAGGAACCCCTTCCGTCTCTGGGTATCGCCCAATGGACCAGAATAGCCCATTCTTAGAAATGCTCCATCACGAAACGGAGCCACAAACTCCGTTGGGTCGTTCCGAGTCTCCTCTCCAAAACGTAACGCCACCCGTATTTGTTCAGATGAGAACTGAACTTCTTGGTTGTTGGCGGTTGCTCGCATAACCGGGGGCTCAACACGACAATCGTACTCCACCGTCTGCCAGAAGTCCTCGATATTGGGTAAGGATATCGGCAGTGTCGTCGTGATTGCGTGGAATATCCTCGAGCGTATGAGGAATGTGATGATCTCACGGTAGTCTTCAACACCGCTCATTTCCGGGTCTAAGGTGATGAACATGTTGTGACCCGGAAAGAATTGTCTCTGATTATCTCCGTCATCGCCTCCAGCACCTCCGGCACCTGCAACTGCAGCCATATCTGCAACAAACGAACCAAGTTAGATGTACGTTAAGGTTTAACACAAGTTCGCTTATTACCATGAGCGAAGTTGTGATTACTTCTGTATAGGCGAAGTTAAAGTTGGGGCGAAGTTGGGAACAACTTCGCTTCATCTTTAAGTTCGTCTAATAATTTAAAAATTTTAAAGGTCCAAGCGAAGTTAATGATAACTTCGCCTCACCACAACATCGCCTCAGGCGAAGTTTAGACTCAGGCGAAGTTACGGATAACTTCGCCTAAACCTTAAGTTTGCCTGAATCTGAATCGGCGACAGTGAGTTTGATTCAAACTCGAAAATCTGAGGTTTTCTTGGTATTTTGACGATTTAGGACACTTAAACTCAAGCTTTTAAGGATATGTTGACGATCAGTTTGGTCATGAACACGTAAAACAAGTTTTGAATTCGGGTATAGGTTTCGAACGTCCGAGGTCGTTAACCGGGTGTCGAAACAACCTAGGATTAACAACATCGAACATCGAGTATAAGATATAGAACCCAAACACACCTTGAAAACTGATTGAAATCGGAAAAAAGATAATCGGATGAAAATCGGAGATAAGTTCGCTGTGGTTTACGAGGATAAGTTCGCTGAGAATTCAAGTAATGAACAGTTTGACTCTTGAAAATCTTATATAGGGGCGGAGTTATGCAGGCGAAGTTACGGTTAACTTCGCCTAGGCGAAGTTATTCACAAGTTCGCCTGTTTAACAACATCACCTATATTTACAAAATTAACCCCTATAATTCGAAAATTTTGCAATTAAGTTCTAAAACTTCCCTTTAAGAATTAAATGACACGATCAAGTCCAAGTAACCAGTTATAAAATCATAAAACTAACTAAGTACAAGAAAGTTTTAAAAATAAAATATAAGGGATCAAATTTCAGTCTCAATAGGGACTACTATTTTTTAGAAAAGATCCGAACAGGAATCATACTAATTACGTGACTGTCACATAGATCCGTGTTTAGCTGTATTATGACATATAGAGACAGGTTGTAAGCAGGTAAATAACTTAAGATGGTTTTCATCGTTTCTGTGATACGAGTTAAGTTCAATTAAGCTCAAAAATTTAAGTGGGCAACAACTCAGAGATTATGATGCCTCCTATCTATTCTCAAAGCGTATTTGGCTTTCCCCAAGTCACCCCGAATTGACTTCGACCCTTAGTGTCTGATTAAATTTGTAAATACTCTTCATTTCCTTCCCGTTCTCTTTCTTACTCCTTGATTAAGAAGTCTTGATATGTTGAACTCTAAAATGTTTCAATAACTCATAATAATTTTTTTTTTTTTTTTTTTTTTTTATGATAAACTTTACATAGACTTCAGAGTAGTAACCAACTGCAAGTCCCGAATCTGGATCACTGCAGTTTCTTGAAACGCTATCTTCACGGGAATCAGAACACTTACGGGCTCGTGGATGACTGGGTAATCGCTTTTCTGCCTATCATTCGGAAAGATATATATGAAGACATGCAAAACTCGTAAGGAGTTTCCACGTAAAATCAAGTAGTTTTAGTTTGTATCACATCTATTTTTACGCACCATAAAAAGTTACCATGACATACAATGACTGTCCTAAAGCCTTTTAAGCCTAATAACTTCACTAGTTAAGCACACAGAATCAATATATCTATCATTTTCCAAGGTTAGATCAATTTTCTGTTAAACATAGCTAACGAACTTCTTACGAAGTAGTAGACTTGAGAAATAATTTCATTTCCCTCTAAAACATTTTAACATTAATCGCCCCGACCAAAACAAAGTCTTCAGGTAAACGGCTATCCCGAAGATCCAATGGATCAGCTGGACCGACCACATACTAGTATGTGTCCTTCTAACTAATTAATATGATCGACTAATTTTAAGCGAAAGAATGAAAACTCATCATAAACCGCCCCGGTCACTGTCAGTCCTTTGGTTAATGGCTATCCTCAAATTCTACAAGTAGAAAATGAGGACCAAAACATATCCGAAGACAAGTCCTTCAAACTGAGGTAACCGACATATTTTTAAGCGATAGTTATTTATTTATTTTTTTTTATTATTTTTTTTTTAATATAACTTGAAAAACATGGTTACTCGGGATTGATCATCCCATTCAACTCAATAAGGTTTTGAAATCTCGTTCTGTCAAACGCTTTAGTATAAAGATCAGCGAAATTATCAAGCGTATCCACCTTTTCAAGCACTATCAGTTTCTTCTCAGCACAATCCCGTATAAAATGATGACGTATGTCAATATGTTTAGTTTTACTATGCTTCACGGGATTGTTAGTTACTGAGATAGCAGCTGTGTTATCAATGCAAATAGGTGTAAGTAAGAAATTCAGACCATAGTCGCGCAATTGTTGTTGAATCCAAAGAACCTGGGAGCAGCAGTTGGATGCTGCCATGTATTCTGCTTCCCAGGTTGAAATTGCGACTGAAGTCTGCTTCTTGCATTGCCACGACACCAATCTGCCACCAAGAAACTGACATCCTCCAGTTGTTGACTTCCGACTCTGATTGCACCCTCCATAATCAGAATCTGTGTAAGCGACTAGCTCCAAGTCTCCTCCTCTCGGGTACCACAACCCCAGCTTCGATTTGCCCTTGAGATACCGCAAGATCCTCTTCACACCCTTCATGTGAGATTCCTTTGGGTTTGCCTGAAAACGAGCACAAAGACAAACAGCAAACATTATATCAGGCCTAGAAGCAGTTAAATACATTAAAGAACCTATAATAGCCCGATACTGAGTTGGGTCCACATCTGCATCACCGTCTGACTCAGCACCCAATTTGTGATTGACGCAGATTGGAGTGTCGAATGGAGTGGTGTCCTCCATCTTGAAGCGTTTGAGCACATCATGGACATACTTGGTCTGATGAATGAACATCCCATCCTTCTTCTGATCAACCTGCAATCCTAAAAAGAAAGTTAGTTCACCCATAGCACTCATGTCAAACCTTTTCTTCATGACGTCCTCAAACTCCTGACACATGGAGACTTTAGATGCAGCAAAGATAATGTCATCCACGTAGACTTGCACCAGCAGGAAGTCGCTTCCTTCTCTCTTAACGAACAACGTGCTATCAATCTTCCCTCTTTCAAAACCATTTTCAAGCAAGTAATCTGTTAAAGTTGAATACCAGGCACGAGGTGCCTGATGTAGTCCATACAATGCCTTGCCAACTTGTACACGTGATCAGGAAAGTCTGGGTTAGGAAAACCCGGAGGTTGCTCAACATACACTACCTCATCAACTTTCCCATTCAGAAACGCACTCTTCACATCCAACTGAAATACCTTCATCTTCTTATAAGCAGCGAACGCCAAAAACAATCTAATGGCTTCCAACCTTGCGACAGGAGCGAACACTTCATTATAATCAATACCCTCTTGTTGATTAAATCCTTTCACAACTAGCCTCGCCTTGTTTCTTATGATAATCCCTTTCTCATCTCTCTTGCATTTAAACACCCATTTTGTGCCTATCGCATGCACATTCTTCGGTTTTTCAACCAAATCCCATACTTCCATTTTCTTGAACTGAGCCAACTCTTCTTGCATGGCTTCGACCCACGAGATGTCCTTTAAAGCCATTTGATAATTCTTCGGCTCAATCTGGCTGATAAAGCAGGTGTACAAGCATTCGTTGATTATCCCTGTCTCCTTGATGCTTGTGTAAACACAGGTGTGCTCATTCAAGCTACGTCTTGTTTGTACACCGGAGGACACATCACCAATCACATTCTCCAAAGGGTGATCTTTATGAATCCTCGTGGTCGGAACAGAACCGACATGCAAATTGTCTTCCAAGTTAGAAGAGAGCTCGTCAATGGTTGTTTCATGCTGAGAGTGAAATGGATTGAAAAATTCTTCTTCAGTCGAGGTAGCAGGGGTATCGACAGCATTTGATGAGGAAGGTTGACATTTATCGATCAGCAGTCTTTGCAATAGATTTTCTTCCTCATCAAGGATCATCTTCGTAGCAACTCTCTCTTCTTCTTCAGCAATATCCAAATACGGTATGTTAAAAGACTTAAAAAGTTTAACATAGTCAAAAAACTCAGCAGGTCCGTTGCTCGGTTTTGGCGGTTGGTAACTTGTGATGTCGGTGTTACACACCACCTCAACCTTGCTGGTCGATGTATTGAAGACACGTCTGTTGGGAGTCCCAACAATATAACCGACTAAGATTCCTTCATCGGCTACTTCACCAAATTTAGAATTTGTCTTCAAAATCGAACAAGGGGACCCGAATGGTTCAAGACCACTCAAGTTGGGCTTTCTCCCATGCATAAGCTCATAACACGTTTTACCGAGTCTTTTAACAGTTAAGACTCTATTCAGAACATAACAGGCTGTAGCAACAGCTTCAGCCCAAAATACCACAGGAAGCTTCGAATCAGCCAGCATAGTTCTGGCTCCTTCAATTAATGTTCTATTCTTCCTTTCAGCCACTCCATTCTGTTGCGGTGTATATGGAGCGCTGTATTGGTGTTCAATCCCTCTCTGAAGGCAGAAGATCTCCATCTCAAAATTCTTGAACTCCGTTCCATTGTCACTCCTGATGAACTTAACCCTTTTTTCCATAACGTTCTCAACTTTGGTAATCAAATTCTTCACCATCTGAGCCGTTTCGTCTTTTGATTTCAGGAAATACACCCACGAATATCGTGAGTAGTCATCAGTGATTACCAAGCAATAAGAAGTTCCTCCTAGACTTTTTGCATTCACGGGACCGAAGAGATCCATGTGAAGCAACTCCAGAGTACTGGCAATTGAATTGACTTTCTTGGTGAGATGGGATTTCTTGTGCTGCTTTCCCTTCTTGCACGCTATACATTTATCTTCAAAATTGAAATTCTTCAAGGGAACGCCCAGCACAAGCCCATTCCTGACAATGTGGTTCATCTTCCGAAGATGAATGTGCCCCATTCTCCTATGCCACAACTCGGACTCTGATTCACTCGCTTTCGTCATAAGGCATGATTCTGCCGTGGCCATTTCAGTTGATCTCATATCCATGATATATGTATTTCTTTCCCGTGGGGGCTTCATCACAATCCACTCGTCTGGTATCTGAAAACCATGTTTCAACACGATCGCCTCAGTCTTTGTAAAGTGAACGGTGTACTCCTTATCACAAATCTGCGACACACTCAGCAGATTGTGCTTCAATTCTTCTACAAAGTTAACCTTCTCCAAAGTCATCTTTCCGTTTGACACCGTTCCCATTCCAGTAATCTTGCCACCACTTTCACCGGCAAAGCTAACTCTCCCTCCTTGAACAGGTTTCAAATCGTGTAACAAGTATTTGTTTCCCGTCATGTGCCGGGAACAGCCGCTATCTACAACCCAAAGATTGTTGGCAGCCCTGTTCAACTGTTCCTGCACAATAAAGCAAAAGATTAGAATTTAGGGACCCAAGACCAATTGGTCTTGGATCTATACATCCCAAACTTTGGCTTTCCAAAGTTAGTATCTCGGTAATTCCTGTAAGTCCCATTAAGATATCTCATTGAAGATTGATTGTGAGGCCTTCCAAACCGTTGTGAATTGAAAGAATTATAGCTTGTGGTTTGGTTATTAGCAGTGTAAAACTGAGATTTGTTTCTATGAAAACCTGAATTATTCACATGTTTGAATTTTAAGTGGTTTTCATTTTTAGCAGTATGATAATTACTATTAGGTTTATTCTCAGCTTTAGTAGGCCTTACACCTTTGAATCGCTGCTTCAGAGGGCAATTTGCAACAAGATGTCCTAATTGATTACATCTAAAACAACACCTATGCTCAACCTTTTTATCAACCGGTGTTTTAGATGTCGAGGCTATATTACCACCCGTTCGTCTCACATATGGTGGGACGTACGGGTTTAGTGGAGTACTCTTTTTATTCATTTTATCTTTTTCTCCACTCTTGGGTAACACAACCTCCTCTTTTACCTTACCAGACTCGGATGACTTATCCGAATCTGACGAGACAGGACTCTGATCAGAAATTTCAACACTTGAAACAGGCGAACTTGTTTCGCCTCTACTAACATTTGGTTCTTTAACAGTTACTTTAATCGGCACTGTCTGAGCAACCTTAAAATCAACAGATTTCTGAACACTAGGGTTAAAAGTGTAATTGTGATTGTACGGTGGTGGAACCTCATGATAAACGATTCCTCCTCTCTTAGCAGAGGAACCTTGATCACTAACAAGGTGATCAAGAATAGCAGAAGAATTTCTGAACTGCTCCAGTTTTCGATTCAGTTCCACCACTTTCACCTGGTTGTCAGCAATCTGTTTTTCTCTCTCAGCAATTAGTTTGGTCTTTTCTTCCAAAACTTCATAACTTAAATCAATCACTTCAATTTTTTCAGCAAGTTTTGTTTTTAAACTTTTAACATCCTTTTCACAAGCTTTTATTTTAATTTTATAATTGTTTTCTCTTGATTTAATAAAGTGATGATCTTCTTTAAGGTTTTAAATTCAGCATCCAACCTAACATACTGATCGGTTATGGTTGCTAGTTGCTCAACAAGTTCTCACATTTTGAACAAGTTGGTTTAGAACATACCTCGGAGAGCTGGTCATTAACGTCTGCCATTAGAGCTTTTTCCTCTCCGGTAACCTTCTCACATTCTTCAATTTCTACCTTTGCCAAATTTGCCTGCTCAAAAGTTTCTTTAGAAAGCAGGTTCCAGTTGTATTCACCATCTGCTCTAGACATCATGGCACTGTACTCTTTTCTACCCTCACTTTGCTGTGGAGACCTACCCTGACTTCGTTCCACACGCTCATTCCTGCATTCTTTTGCAAAGTGACCGTTTTGTTGACAATTGTAGCATCTCACTTTTGCCTTGTCAAACCCCGGCTTTCCACCGACAAACTTCTTTCCCGTCTTTCTCATAAACCTCTTTACTCTTCTCACGATCATGGCCATTTGCCATTGTAAATCCATTTCTTCCATATCGTCAGCATCAATCTGTTCGTAATCTTCATCCAATATAGCTGGATCAACAATCTTCCCTTGAATGTAGTTCTCATAGGAAGCAATGAAAGAAGCATAGAGACCAAACTGCTCTTCAGCAGACTTGACACTCATAGGCATCTTGGAGTAGTTGTTGCTTGGAGAACTTGGAGAGCAACTACTCTTGCTTACCTGGGGTTGAGAACCACTCGATCCAGCTGCTACATAGCAAACATCCCCATTTGTGTTAACTGACACATGCCCCTCATATGATGAGTTGGGGCCCGACTCTCCCTTCGAGTAGTAGGCAGCCGATTCAGTCTTCGATCTTGAGCTAGTGTTGACTTTAGCTCCATACATACCTGGATCTTGAACCTGATCCATAGGTGTCTCTTTTCTGACCATGTTAAGCTCAAAGGTTCTGAGCTTGTTGACTGCCGTTTCTAGATCATATGTGGGAAAGTCCTTGTCTTCCCTCATCAGCACAGTGTACATCTCCCATTTTGGTGGGAGAGCATCTAGAAGCTTCTCAACTATTTCTTCTTCTCGGTAGGAAATGGAATAGTTGCTCAATTCAGTCATCAGATGGTAGTATCGAGTGATAATATCATCTAAAGATTCATTCTTCAAATACTTGAAGACTGAAAACTGGGTTTTGAGCAATTTTATTTTTGAAGCCCGGATTCCTACATTCCCTTCAAATCTGCTCTCAAGAGCTTCCCAAAGCTCTCTTGCTGATGTGTACTTTCTAAACGTATGAAGGATCTCTTGTGGAAGAGCCATAGTAATAGCAGCATGAGCCTTGCTCTCAGCCTCATACATCTTTTTCTCTTCTTCTTCCATTTTACTATACTTCTTGATTTGGTCACGACCTTCATACTCCATAATTGGTGGAATATAACCATCCTGGATGCATACCCACATCTTCGCATCCTGGTATTTGACGTATTGTATGAACCGATCCTTCCAAGCAACGAAATCGGTTCCCTTCAGCAATCTTGGGGCCTTGGTAGCTGACCCTGCTTCAACTTCCATCTTCACTAACTCAGAGATGTTGATCGACGACATCTTTCCCGAAAAGTAAGCAACCCGAAAAAATAAATTTTTTTTTAAGTACCGAAGGCGAAGTTACGGATAACTTCGCTTGAAGTAGGAGAAGTTGTAGAGAACTTCGCTGACGAACACTACTGATTAACTTCGCTGATTCTTAACTTCGCTTGAGGTAAGCGAACTTAAGAGGTAGGCGAAGTTGTAGAGAACTTCGCTTTAATTAAGCGAACTTGAAAAGGTAGGCGAAGTTGTGGATAACTTCGCTTAACCTTATATCTTCGCCGAAACCCTACGAACAGTGACGGCAACTTCGCCTGGTGAACACGAAGTTTCTGCAGATCTGTAAATCGGATTTTAACGAGGTTTTTGACGGTGTAAAGGCTTGAACACGATGGTAGGAGGTAAGAATGATCAATAACACAGAAAACACGTCCCGCGAATAGTCAAAACGGGACGATTTCTACACCCGCGTGAATATCCCGAACCACACAATCGAGCAAATGCTCTGATACCAATTGTAGGTTCCCTGGACGGATCACACGAGATATCGCGGTCTACTCAGGTGCGGAATCCCTGCGTAGATCGTTACGAGTGTAGAAAGCAAATCAAACAAACACGATACGATAAACGAACACGTTATATTGATAACCGAACACGTGATACGATATCACTATTACAGACTCACGTTACCGAACAAACGACTAACTTCTTAACTGATTGATTGAACAACCAACAAAGCCGTAACCTAAGACTTTATATACACGACAACTTCGCCTGATATGTTCAGGCGAAGTTGTCCATAACTTCGCTTGTTCGACAAGTTCGCCTAGGCGAACTTGTTAACAACTTCTCTTTAAACAAAAACATAAATAACATTACAGACTCGATTACAGACACTAGACTATGAACTACTGACATTTATGCACCAACATTAACCGCTTCTGCCCAAAAGAACAATGGCAATTTTGAATCACACAGCATTGTTCCTGCAGCTTCGATAAGAGTTCGGTTTCTTCTTTCAGCCACACCATTTTGTTGACGAGTTCGTGGGGCGCTGAACTGATGAAGCTCCCCCTTTTATTAGCAGAAGTGATTCAAAGTCGCATTCTTGAACTCTATTCCATTATCACAATGGATTCCTTTCAGTTTCAGGTTAAGTTGATTCTCCATTAACACCACAAACTTCTTGATCAGATCTGTAGTTTCACTCTTATTTAACAAGAAAAATACCCAGGTAAAACGTGAGTAGTCATCAGTAATAACAAGATAATAAGAGCTACGAGTCAAACTTAAAACATGAACCGACCCGAACAAGTCCAAATGAAGTAGTCGAAAAATAGATGAGATGGTATTAATCAATTTTGGCTTGCGAGTTTTTCGATGATGTTTGCCTAAAGCACAAGCCACACATTTTTCAACAGTCATAAAATCCTTGATGGGTAAACCACGCACTAAATTGTTTTTAGCAAGACGATTCATGTTTTTAGTATTAGCATGACCAAGCCGACGATGCCAAAGCATCACATTATGTTCCGACAGTTTTGAACACAAGCATGTTATTTCGTCAGGAACATTTTTGTTCATGTCGATCACATAAGCGTTATCTTTTCGTTGTGATGGAATAAGAATCCAATCTTCTGGTATGATTATACCAGGTTTCGGAATTAAGCACTCATTTTTAGTAAAATGAGTTGAAAAATCTTTGTCACGAATTTGTAACACGCTCAAAAGACTATGCTTTAATTCTGGAACAAAATTAACGTTTTCAAACTTTAAAACACCGTTACTTACAGTACCCTTCTGAGTGATCTTTCCCTTTTTCTCCTCCCGCAAAAGACACGTACCCACCATTAAATGTTTGAATGACGTGTAGCTGGGTAATGTCCCTGTCATGTGCCTGGAACAACCACTATCAACATACCAAGGTCTGATGATATCCCTCCATAACTGTCCCTGCACAAAACGTGGGATTAGTTAGTTTTTGGTACCCAGTCCATAGTCACACTGGGTGACCCTGATTCATCTATAGTTGTGACAGATTGCCATGTCATATCCTTTTGATCATCAAAAATAGATTTTGTTGAATCTTTTGCCGGAGATTTAGGCAACCATCTATGTCTGTGTGACTTGGAGTTATATGTAAGAATGGTTGTCGTAACCTCTGGTGATTTGGGCGTGGGAGGAGATGAATCCACCCTTTTCTCTTGTTTGGACTTAGTCTTCATATTTATATTAGAGTTTGAATTTGAGACATCTTTTCTGACCATTCTTTTGGACCTGGTAGGTTTGTTCTGATGAGGACTAAACCTGCCAGATTTGTTTCGATCCCAATCATCATCAAAGGAACTAGCTGGATAATGCCTGAATCCTTGTTTGTACGCATTACGAGGCACATATGGCATATTCCTTTGATAAAATCCGTAATAGGGAATATACGGACGATGTGGACAGTTTCTAGCAATATGACCAGGAGTGCCACAGTTAGAACATGTCTGACGTTTTATGAAAAACTCATTATGGGCAGCTCCTTGTCTGGACTGGTTGTGTGGACCAGTCTGCTTAGATTTACGAGAATTCATATTCCCGTTTTTGAAATTATCACCTTGTTTGTCATTAGAGCATCCCTCCTTAACGAACTTAGGTGCAACATATTTTTCTGAATTTTTGAAATTTTGGTTTTATCAGGAACCACATTATTAGAGTTTAAAATCTCAACCAAATCAACCACACAAGAATCCTTGCTCCTTAAAACGGAGCCCACACAAACAGTCGGAATAACATAATTCAAAACAGGAAGTTCTAAAGAAATATCAGAAACAGAATTATTATCAAAATCAAAACACGGGTCGTCATTCTCATCAGTCCATTCCTTCACAATTATTCTTTCTTCACATGAAGTAGATACATTAGAATCGTTCATATTTAAAGTAGACGAACCAACATCAGCAGAGCTGGTTCCATCACCTTTTGTCTTGTTTACCATACTTCATACCCTTTATGTTTTCTTCCTGTTCTTTGGTGACAGGAGTAGGAACATAATTGTGATTATATGGTGGGGGAACCTGACTATATCCTATGCCCTCACCTTCATTTTCTTTCCACCACAATTGATTTTCAATCATTGAATCAACTACTTTACTGGAACCATCGAATTTTTAAAATCAAGTTCAGCCTTTTCAAACTTGCTAGTTAGATTCAAGATTTCTAACTTGGAGGCTTCCAGTTTAGCAGTTAATTCAACGATTTCTTGTTTGGAATCAAGGTGATGACAACTCTTTATACATCAGACTTAAGCTTTTTAATGTCCTTGTTAAGAGATTCTATTTTGTCTAGAAAACCCTTTTCATTTTTCTAATGTTTAAAATTTTCGGATTTTATTCTCTTCATATCTCTACTTAGACTGTCATTAATGAAGTTTATACATTTCTATTTTCTCACCACAATTTAAATAACATGGTTGAAAACGTACCTCAGGTGAATCCGGAGAAGTGAACGCCATGTTTGCGAACTTGAGTTCCTTGACCTTCTCCTCAGCAGTGTTTTCATCTTCAGAGTCTTCATCGGTTGCGAAATTCGCAGTCTGATTTCCAATGTTTAGCGCAGCCATCTGACATTCCCAAGAGAACGTTTGACCAACCATACCCCTTTCACCATTACCCGAGCTACCTCCAGCTTCACCCCGTGCACTCCCAACAGGAACCAATGCTCTTTCCGTATTTCCATCTTTGGCTGGGTTAGTACATTCACGAGTGAAGTGACCCGGCTCATGACAGTTGTAGCACCTTAGAGTCTCTTAATTAAAACCCACCTTTTGGTTATTAGGCATGTTCCAATTGTTTCTACTCGTCCTTTTGGTAAACTTCTTTGCACGGAAGACGGCCATGGCAATTTTCCACGAGATGTCCATTTCCTCAACATCGTCGGGATGAATCTGATCTAGTTCAGCAGTGACAATAGGTTGAACCAGGTCTCCGGCCAAAAAGGCATGATAACAGTTCATAAATCCCGCCATTAGAGCTATATTCTCTTGAGTCTCATTTGGTATAGTGGGAATTTGACTGAAGTTCTGACTTGGAGTGGTTTTACCAGAATCATTTGTAGACTGACTAGATTTGGTGAAAAAGGCAGGTGATGGATTAGGTTAATTTGATGATGATGTTTGACCGAGGGTGGATGAAAACATCTGGAAGTTTCCCTGTGGTGGTTGTTGAGTGGGCTTGAACAGTGAGAAGCTATCTTGAGACATGAGGGCACTGTTATATGCAATGTTATATCCAACAGCACTATAAGAACTAGCATGATTAGATTCCTACAGTTCTCATTTCCGTTACGAGAGATATAAACCTTTGAAGTTGAGATTCCAATGTCTCTCCCAAAACATGATTGAACATATTAAACTTTTGTCACAACAGGTCTTGCCGACTTCTCTTCATATCCTCAATTCCTTCATAAACTTCTATCAGTGCGGCCCACAACTCCTTGGTTGATTGAAGTTCTCTAAAATGAAGTGCAATCTCGGGTGAGAGTGCCATAGTTAGAGTTGAAAGAGTTTTCTCATCTTCCTCAACTTTTACAAAGTCATCATCATTATATAAAGCAACTGGTTTCACAAGAACCTCGGTTGAACCATCTCTTTGATAGGTGATCCTTTGAGGTCCCCTCACAATGTTTTCCAAATTTTTGAATCTTTCATCTTGGCATAGTGTTCGAAACGGAATTTCCATTCACTGAATCCCTCATGAGATAGTAGACGGGGTATACGAGTAGCAGTGCCCATGATGGAATCCAGTTCTTGATGAAGAGAGGAGTTGATGGAACTATTAAAATATAAACATTTTAACAGAGCTCGAAGTGCTTCGCCGATTTATAATAAATATAAAGGTCAGTCTAATTTTTTTAGATCAAATAGTTGTGATCAACCAAGACGATTTCAGAGTTATGGGAATCGTCATTTTTCAAATCATAATAATTATAATCAAAGGTTTGGGAATAAGGGTTTTTACAACTCTTATTCTCATAACTCAAGTTTTCAAAATGATTATAACAACACAAACAAATCAACAGGTAATGTAACAAAAACACAACATAAGTGTGATGGTTATTTGAAAGAATTTTCATATGTTGATGATTTTGGAAAATCCAAGACCGTAATGGCTTGGATCCCTCATTCTAACTAATTTGTTAATTGAGTGCGGAGTAGTAGGGATGAGCTGTCAACAAAAATACAGGTTGTTGATAGTGGCTACTTATGGCACAGGTTTGAGGAAGTATGTTGGATTTTAATAGTTAGTTTTTGAAAACTGTTTTATGAGCTTTTTAGAGAGCTTGATTGAGCATAACATGAATCAATTCATATTGATATACATTATAGGATCTAGTTCTTGATATGTAATTGGTGATAGATAGATTAGATTGAACGAAGTGTGTGTGAGAGAGGTGATTTTTGTGACACCCGGTAATCTCCCAACCCTATAAACTAAGTAATCAACCTAATAATTAGGTGATTGTAAATATTATGCGCGCTAAATTAGAATCAGCGCGGGCATGTATTATGTGCGCCCTGCGCGAGCGCGCTATATTAGAATCAGCGTGGGCATGTGTTATGTGCGCCCTGCGCGAGCGCGCTATATTAGAATCAGCGCGGGCACGTTATGTGCGCCCTGCGCGAGCGCGCGATGTAAGAACCAGCGTGGGCATATGTTATATGCGCCATGCGCGAATGTTTTGGCTTTATGTTTTCATGTAACTTAACTTTATGTTGTCTAATGGGTTGACCGTCCCGCATGATGCTAAGGCGGGTGCATCCTAAATCGTTTATGCGCGTGCGGAAGGAGAACTAACCTCCCCGCATGGCGGGAACATTGAGTTAGTCTGAAGCTCCAAGATGGAATTGACTTCAACATAACTGATCACTATGTTGAAATACCAAGACCACCTGGAGAATCGACAAATGAAACTCAATGTCCCTGACTGCGAGAAGGTTACGTACCTACCCGCAGCAAAGAAATGTCCTTCACGCAGAAAGCTATGCGCACAAAGCTATACGCGCAGAACACTTAGCCTAATCTCCGGATATAAGGGATTATTCCCGCCCAAAAAGGAAACAGTTGCGTGTTTCAGAGATATCTACTTTTTAACTGTACACTGACAAAAGCACCTGAAAAAGCACACTGTAACATGAAAAGTCAACTGTCAGCCACCCTACTCCCACCAACCACAGACCTGCATGCCCTGTCCAAATCAAATCAAAATCTTTTATCCACTCCTCCACTTTTAAATAAATAATAATAATTTCCATACTTTATCATCATTATATCTAGATATGAAAAGATTACAACCCCCTAAAGCAAGGGATTGTGTTCCCCTAAATCTTGCCTATAAATATGTAACCCAAATTATCACCCAAACACACTTCAAACTTCTCTCTTAAAACTGCAAATTGCACTAATCATCGTCCAAGCATCCGTTTGATTTTCAATTCCGTTCCTGTTACTAGGTAAGCCGAGATTATAACCCTGAGATCTACTTTCCAACCCTTATATTCTCCTATTTCTTGATCTTGATATATATACTTGTTATTTAATCGTATTCTAGACCTTCAATTCCGAGGCCAACACCAAGAAAACCCGAATCTCGATTAATCCCTTAACAAGAACCACAGGTGAGTCTCACAGCCCCTATTTTCACTGTTTTCACTATTTTTAAACTGTTTTCGGGGCGAGGGACACGTACCTAAATTATGTTTTATCATGATACTCTTACAAGCAATGCAAGCAATTATGTGTTTAAATAATGTTTCATTATGGTATATTTACGAGCAATGCAAACGGTTATCTATGGTTTTCGATGAGAGTGCGATTCGAGTAAGTGATCACTTTACCATTGGAACTCTAAGGGTAGAGACTGCTGGTTTGATCCACCCACTCGTAGAGGTCGCACCTCTTACACAGACGAGTGCCTAGCATGTCACGGGGCAGTACTATGGGATTGAGCCCGCTCGTAGAGGTCGCTCCTCTTACGCAGACGAGCGCCTTGTTTTCCGGCACAACGTCCGCGCGTAACCCGCGGGACGGTATTATTTCGCTCGTAGTGGCAGCGCCACTTACACAGACGAGCACGGTTTTTCAGAAGTGTCCGCGCGTAACCCGCGGGACGGTATTACTTATTTCGCTCGTAGTGGCAGCGCCACTTACACAGACGAGCACGGTTCCCAGAAATGTTCGCGCGTAGCCGCGGAACGATTTTATCAGAATACGTTATCAGAACTATGTTTTACAAAGCATGTGTTTCAATGATGCTATCAGAATTATGTTTCAGAATGATTTTTATCAAGACTGTGATGCAATACGAATTATCAAGTTACTAAAACTTGTGAACTCACTCAGTTTATACTGATTCAAATGTTTTACGTGTCTTTCAGGAGATAACTAGATAGCGCATGGAGTCACACTTAGAGCACCTCACGCCGAACATCTAAAACTAGCTTTTTGGAAGATTTTAGTTCTATCCCTTCGATGCGCGCGGTTGTTCCCGCCGCGCAAGGGGATATGGCGTGGAAATCTTCAACAGTTTTCATACTTGGATGTTTTTATGTAAATTTTTTTAAACAATGTAATGTATTTGTATTAAACATTTCATGCGCAATGAAAACCTTACTTTGAATGTTTGCAATGGCCCGTGCTTAATTATCAATCCCCACTCGTGCGCGCCCGGCTGTTTCCGCCGTTCAGGGCCGGGTGTGACAATTTTGGCAGCATAACGACTCAAAGAGAATAATTAAAACACTTGTTGAATTATGAAGTATGAACAACCTATATATAGAAGATGAAGTCCATTTGTTACACATCCTGTAGCGAATGGGACTCATTCGTCTTCATTCTATACATAACTTAAATAGTATAGCGAATGACTCATTCGCTATACCTCATTCATCAACATTCCATGACGAATGGTAACGTATTCATAACATTTAGGTCCATTAGTTAAACATCCTTAACGAATAGAAATTCACGATAACGTATTGGTTCATTCGTTAAACATCCTTAACGGATGAACACTTAACATAACAAATGGGACTGGTGCACTTACCAAAATGCCCCTTACATTAATATAAATAAATTAAAATTCATTACAAAGACCGAGATTACAAAAACGGTGCACTAACAAACTCCCCCTCGTCTCGTGATCTTTGTCTTTAATTACCTGAACCACTTCGTATTCTAGCCAGCATAGCTATGAACTCCAAACGCGAGATAAACACTAACAACACACTAGAATTGCTTAGCACGATCCTAATCTTTAGCGTCAGCAAAAAGAATCTTGTTCTTGAACAACACGTCATTATCTGTCTCTGATGAATTAACTAGCCACATCGGATCAATGAGTCGTATAAGTTCCGTCTTCAGACCTTGGCTGAGAACGATAACCGCTTCACCCACACGATTGTCATAATACCACCTGTTGGATGTCTTGTAAAAACTTTGTGGAAATGACTTTACAGGAACTCGCTTCATCGTGCGTGGCGGCTTGACCTTCAATACAAGCTTTCTCCAACCTGTCTTCAGGTTGATCTCGCCAATGTATTTCCTTGTTGGAACTTATGGCTTGAAAAACTTAAAACTATGATTAACTTCAAAAGGCATATGTTGATGAAACCATCCTACTAGTTGATTACCACCACGATTCACAAACGGCCGATTAGCAAGCATCCACACATCCCTTCTCAGCAATATGAGAACATCGGTGACGTATTAATAATACTGAACACCATCCTCCCACTTAATTATGCATACCTTTTGGTTCGAATCATACAGCCACGATACAATATCACCTTTGACGGTGTTCGATGCTTTGAAGGTAGTATTTTGGTGAGCCGTTACACTTGCTTTAACCTCCATTTCGTGTTCTTTGTCAACGTACCTGTATGCCTCAATAACTCTTGAAAGACGGGATTTGATGTGTATCCTAAACAAGCCCTCATAAGCATGATCTTTTGAACCCGATCCACTTTCCGACACTTTCTCTTTATTCTTCATTGTATTTTCCATATGTTCTTCGGCATCTTGAACGTGTTCGTCGATGAATAATGGAACACCCTGATCAATATTAGAATGTGTATATTGATCAGGATATTCCTCTACTGTCACATCTTCAACCCCGTTATCTTCATAAATAAACGGCATATCCCCAGACGAAATACTCGTGTCGAATCGAACTTCATCGTCATCAATTACCTCGACATCATCCTAGGATTATAAAAAATCCAATTCCTTGTCATCAAACCAAGAAAAAATTAGGTTTGGTCACGAGAAAAGGCATGATTCACAAATTCCCCTTCCTCGATCTCGTCAGCGTTCACCGAATTCCTAACAATCCCTTTGTCATAATCCATAAATAAGATAGTGTTGGCTTTTATCGACTCAATTGATATTACGTTAGTAGTATCTTGATATAATTCCAACTGTCGATCATTGCCTTCGGTTTTAGTAGCACCAGCAGATGACGTACCTGCAGATTGTTTCTGCTCACTACCTCCGAAGCTCGCAGCATCTGGATCTTTATCATTATCACTATTCTTTAGCTTTTTCAATGAATCATCCTTGCAAGTCAGTTGAAGAATAACTTCTTCTTGGGCTTTAATCTTCTTCCCCCCCCGGAGCAGTAACAAGCTCACGGAGTTCTCGATCCTTCTTCTGGCAATACGAGATATGGCTAACCATACGCCTTTGATCCATTCTCATCTGATCTTGTAAGTGATGATCCACAACCATTTGATTCTCTTGAAGATGGATTAAACATATTAACATATCCATATGTTGTTGAATCGACAAAGTATGAAACGAAGGAGGCACTAGCTGAATCGGACCTTGACGACGACTGAACCTCATGAATGATATAGCCGAAAATTGCATTTGTATCGTTGATGGAGCAGGAGATGTTTCAATCATCATGATAGGAGAGTTCGGCATGGGAGACAACATCGATTATGGAAACAAAGCAAATCTCTGATCAGTGGATGCCTTCATCGTAAGTTTAATAACCTAGGTGCTAACAGCAGGAAACACCACCCGTACTTGTTGAGGAGATGACCTTGGTATGTAACGACCAATCTCCACACCATCTCCCCTGGTAGCTTTTCTTTTAGGTGGTTGTTCATTCATCGGAGCTTTACCCTTTCTCTTTCATTAGGTAGCCTCAGAACTAGCTACCTCAACCACATTCCATCTCCTAGCTCCCCCGTTTCCACCATTACAACCAGCACCACCACCACCACCATCATTGTTCCCACCTGATCGATCTTCACGTTCAGAATTGGAATCATCGTGGATCCAATGATCATTAGATGGAAATACATAATTTGGATTCACCAAATGACCAATCAAACGTTTAGACCTTGGCCTATCCTCAGTTGTTTGTTTGCCATACGTCTTCATACGCTTCATCGTATCTTACATCATATGTTCCAAAACCAATATGTCATCCATGAAAGCCTGATTAATCACAAGATCAGGAATCAAATCCTGAATAATAAGTTGTCAGGAAGCGAGGATACATAAGAAACTTGTTCTTCCGATGCTTCACCAAATAGTTCTCCTTTAAGTGATAAAATATCAGCTCCGAGAAATTGAACGGTTTGTTCAATATCAATGCAATGAATGCAGATTGCAGCATGATCCTGCATTCGCCATATCCACCCTTACGTCCCCCAAGGCAATGTATAATGACGTGTATCAAATACTTGTATTGTTCGCACAAGTACGCCTTGATGTATTGGGAACGGTCAAAATCGCCTTTATAAAATAATCTCTGAAACATGCCTCGTATAAGCGTCTTTTCAAACTCACAAGGATCATCCGTCGTGTCAGCAAAACAAAGAACTTGATGTATCACGTCAGAAACAATATTTATAGTCTTGTTCTACACAACAACAACAATATGCATCTCAGCATCAACGTAACGAGCCGAATCCCAGAATGAACGAAACATGCTAAAATGTATAGGGACATCAACGGAAATGGCATAGTGAATGCGTGAGCAACGTAAGATTGCAATTGCGTCCCGAAACATATCACGGCCCACATAGTCATCTTGCAAGAATGCACATATGTTGTGTTTCTTGTCATAGGAAAGATCGCCGAAGACCGGTGCAACATGCTGTTGTGCTTGTTGTGCCTCAGCTTGTGGTTCTTTTTGAACGCAGGTGTGCCGGAGCATCAGCCATAATTTCATCTGCCATCTTCGAAATGTAAATCTGAACGTTTTATAAATTATTCAAAATTTCATTTATTACTTGGTGAATATTGTACTTTGTCTGAAATATTATAGCTTATTCATGATAATGAATGAGGTGATTCCTTATCATTAAACTAATGAATAGCATGATCACGAATGCCTTAGTAACGAATGAGTTCATTCGTTTAATAAATAAGACAAATGAGGTTTCATTCGTTATGCAATCTAATTAACATACCTATTCGTTATCTAAGCACAATGAATGGGTTCATTCGGATACTGTAGACGCGAATGCACCTCCATCCGTTATTAATAATGAATATACCTATAATGAATAAACCTGATGAAGATTAAAGTTTTACCCTCAATTGTCAAAGTAAAAATAAATCAAAAATCAATTAGTCAAGCATGCAACCCAGAAATCTAAATTGAATCGAAAACACAATGAATTGATATACAATTAGCATCGCAAGTCAGTTCTAATAAACATATATATCTATTATCAGTTGTGTAATATTCATTTGATTGACACTATATGTCGGTTATTAAAGATCCTAATTAACCCGTCAAACAATCATCAATTTTGATGAAAATTATCACGTTGTATTTGTTTCTACCTTGTGAACACGAATGATAATTAAAACAAGGTTTGGTTAGGGTCGAGAATTATAGAAAAAATTGCGAGAATTCAAAATTAACGAATAACTTAGGGAATATTATTTTTGAAGAAGAATAATAATTCATTCGTCTAATCATTGTGGGTTATATATTATTTGATCTGCACACATCCCTAGGAAAACGAATGGGCTCATTCGTTAATTCAAAATTAATGAATGGCCATTCAATCGCTAAGTCATTCGTTAAAACATGTTAACGAATTAACTTAAATTAACACCATAACTAATAGCCCAATATTCGTTCTTTATTTGTTATCATAAACAATAGCGAATGAGGTCAATCGTAATCTGGCCAACTGAAGCGAATGTGACGTAACTAACGATGACATTCGTTATCATTACTCAATATGAATGACCTACATTCATTATCATTTATGATATGGAATGGGTTCCATTCGTTACAACAAAGTCATGAATGGGGAATCAAATAACAAATTAAAATTGAAATTTTTCATTACATCTTTCCAAAGATTAAATATGCATCGAAACTCGTTTTTTGATAAACTTTACCTTAAGAATGTTTACCACTCGGGTAAAAACCAATAATTAACGTGTTTTTCGTGAAAAACACATAAGTTAAGAAGAAATCATTTAAAAAAATTATTAGTGCAAAATGTCTAATGCTAGGTCTTGTTTAGTTAAACGAGGTGAATTGTTAGAATTATATGTTAAGGCGTTTAAGTATACCAACATATAAGACTTAAATGTCGTATAAGTCTTATACGCTGCATGACTTATACGGCTATAGGTGTTCATGTATAAATAAGCCTGATGTTGTCATATTTTGTAATCTTTTGGTGAAAAACTTATGATTTGTACTCTGGCATTGTTATATGAAAATAGTGATAATTAAATTGAGTTGACATGTTTTTGATTCTTTGCTATTATGTTTCTTACTTATAGCTTAGAATAGTAGCACAACGTATTCGGTCTGTATCGTATTGCACCTGCACGTATACGATGACATCTTATGATCCGGCAACCGGCCTTTCAAGTGGTATCAGAGCTTTAGGTTCATGTTTACTACCGAATTAAACACATCAACTCGTATCAAGTTGACAATTTTCATGTCAACGTTATCAAAGAAACTTATTTCTTCAATTAATCACTCAAATGTGGTTCAAAATCAAATTCAGCCTTCGTTTCAAGTTTGTATACACCTGGTGATCATTTCTGCAATAGTCAATACATCAAATTCAATCAGATTGGCCAAGATTCGAATTATGTCAGTTCACAGATTCTGTCAGCGTATAAGTTTTGTTGATAGACGTATATGTTGCTTGATCAACGTATAAGTTCTTCTAACCGTATAAGCTCATCTTTGCCGTATAAGTGGTTCTGCGTATAATTTCAAGATAAAAAGTATAAGTATTAAAACATATAAGATACTTATATGCCATATAAGTCCATAGTATAGCGTATAAGTCTTACACGTTCTTAATACTTACACGTCTTATTACTTACACGCTGCAACTACTTATTTTCTTGATTTATGAGCAAATATGGAGGAAATGAATGCTTTCGTGTCACAACCTTCGGCATTACTTCAAAATATCAATCTAGAGAATGATACGGGCATTTCTACTAAACCACCTAAGTTTCTGAGAATGGAGGATTATCCGAGTTGGGTGGATAAATTTGAGACCTACGTGCAAGCTGTTAATTACAATGCATGAGAAGTGGTCGAAGTGGAATACATCATTCCACGTAAGGAGAATGGTACCATCTATCATTTATCCCAAATCCCTGAGGGTAATAGAGCCAAATTTCTTTGAGAAAAGAAAATGATGAATCTCTTTCAACAATCCATTAAGTTTGAGATTTTTTAATTGTTACAGCATAATGGTTCGTGCTACTCGATCTGGGAAGATTTACTTAACAAAGACATTGGGAATCCAGATATGGGGAAGTCTAAAATAGCCTTATTGAAAAGGGAATTTGATATCTTCACCATGGTCAAAGGAGAAACAATGGTACAATTAATCGAGAAATATTTCCGTCAGGTTAATGAAATGAAGAAATTGGGCATTGAGAAGTAAGAGTATGAGTATATCGAAAAACTTTCTGATTCTCTATATGATGAATGGGAGACATTTATCATGATTCAAAAATAAAACCCAATTGCATACGCCATATTGACTCTCACTTGATTTATTGAAAAATTAGAAGCCCAAGAGCTCGAAGTCCGCAATAAGAAGAAAATGAAGAGTACTGCGGTAACTCAATATATCGGGTCATACACCAATTCATCCCAATCTGTGGTGGCCCCTAGCCTGAAAATCCAAACTGCTTTTGTCACTAACAGTAGCTGTAGTGGTAGTTCACAACCAAGTCAATTTCAACCAACCAACATACCATACTACACAATCACTTACAAATGAACCAATTCTTCTTTTGATAAATCCTCAAAGCCTTTGAGTCCATCATCCGATGTTATGCAATGCGAATTAGCTGTAAACATCAAGAACATCAATGGACTTAATGCTGAGAATGTTCAAGAACATATGGATTTTCTATGACCCGTCCTCGAATCTTATGAATGTTTAATTGCAGGGAGAATTGGAAACTATAACATAACTAAGGAGGATTATGATCAAATTGATCCAGAAGAGATGGATATGTTGGATATACGTTGGTACATGGGTACTGTTGTTAAAAGATTTAAAAGATTTAGGGAAATTACTAGAAAGAATTGTCTTGATGGGATGACTTTCAAACTAGGATTTGACAAGTCAAAGGTCCGATGTTATCTATGCAAGGAAAAAGGACATTTCAAGAGGGAATGCACTAATCAAGAAGTTGGTGAAAATAGTCCTAATTCATTTGGTAGGAACTAAATAGACATGCCATTTATCATCAAAGCTCTCCTGCACCAGCTGAATAATCAAAGAAACCCGAGACCTCGTCATCTAAAGCTTGTCACACACAACTGGATGAAGGTTTCAACTGAACTCTATCATTCATGGGGCAAATGTAGTTGAGGTAATTGGTAAGGATCAACAAGCTGGAGAACATGTAAATTTTGTGAATGCAGGCAAAGAAGTGGTGGGTGTGAAAAATGGTGTTGATGATGCTGCTGTAAAGGATGAGATCAAAGCGGCTGATCTCACTGTTGAAGAAAAGACTGAGTGTGATGGAATATGTGATGTGCAAGAGGAGAATACTGAGGAAATGACAAGTGATATTGAGGAGACAGATCTTCAAGAGTTTTGATTCAATTCCAAATGAATTTTTCAAATCATTTTTGCCACCTGATGTGTTTGAAAGTTTTGCAGGTTGGTTTAATTAAGAGGAAGTGCCTCATGGAAATATTAAATTTTGAGCCATGTCCTACAATCTTAAAACAGATTCTGCGCCTCTACATAAGACAACGCGTCTGTCTCCCAGGATACAACAGCCGAATCAGTTTGTATTGCTGGAGATGTCCACACGCCTGAGTTTGTATATGGTATATCGGTGTTCTTGAAAAGGATAGGTTAGAACAAGGTGGTGAAGGAATCAAGTAGAGAGTACTCCTTTCTAACCATATTGATTTTTTGAGTGAACACAACTCAAGTTTTTTTCAAATGAGGCACAAATCCTACTAATATATTCAGGAGTTGAAAGAAAATCAAGTGTTTCACTTAAATAGTAACTTAATGTAATAATAAAAACTTATTAAGTTTCTTCAAGCTACTCTACGCAAGAGTTTCACCAAACCAAGAGTTTTATATAATTATTACAATAAATTAATTTTCATTCACCCATTCTAATTTTCCAACATTGATGAAGAAGATGAGACTGTGACAGCTGATGAAATTCTAGTGGCTATAAAGATTGAGGAAATGAGTGATGCAACTGTGCTAGCTGAAGGTGTTCCAATGACAGTTGATGAAGTGAGTAATGAAGATGTTGAAGAAAAGTCCACGCATCATGCTTATATGGCCAGGCATGTAACATTTTCTACTCAAGAGGTTAAACATGTTTGTGAGTCGTGTTATGAAAAAGATTTTGTTATTAACTCATTAAAACCGACTACAATAATACGTTTCACGATAATAAAAGTATTAAATAATCTTATGACAAGCTTCAAATGTTTGAGAAAAACTTGTGGGTGAAAATCCTACAAGATGAAAAAACAATTTCTATGCTTAAACACACGATTGAGGATAAACATATTGCCATTAATAGGCATATTGATGAGAAAGCGGAACTTAAAAAGGGACTTCAACAGATTAAAATCGAAACTGAATGGGTTGAAACTAAACTGAAAAGCTATATACCGCCTCATCATATATCCTTGATCATATTGTCCCAAAACCATCTGTTTATATTTCAAGGGATATAAAAGATTATCCGAAATATCATTCTGTACCGCCTCCTATTTGGAACTCTTATGTTCCAAAATAACAGGAAGGGTTCTTCAAGAAGATGAATGTGGTGACCGGTTCACCAAATAATGATATTTCATCATCTCTTTCATGTTGTGAGCAAACTGTTAAGTCCTTCCACAACTCTGAGTGTAAGAGAGAGGTGGGTAAGAAAGCTGCATAACATGTGTTGTCTGAATATAAATCAATAACTCAATCAAGTGATAAAACTACTATTAAAAAATTTAAATTTGCTAAAACTAGTTTTTATCACAAAAGACAAAGTATTGGGTATAAAGAGGTTGAATCCATTGGCTTCAACAAAGAATCTGTAAAACCAAAAAATGGTTTTCAAAAGATTGTTTTTGTTAAAGGTGAGACCTATGAGGAAGAGAAAGAGGCCATCGTTAGAAAACAATCTAACGATGACTTTTATAGACTTAAGGCTGAGAGAGATCAGGAAGAGAATCAAGTTCTTCCAGTTAACAAGTTTGTTGACCGGAGGAAATATTTTTGTTGTAATGAGGAAGGACATTTGTTCTACTCATGTCCAAAACGATTCTCTCATTCCCAAGAGAAAAATATTGTGGTAAACAAGAAACAACATGTGAATGTTTCATTTATGAGACCCGCATATCCACCCATAAAGATTTTAAAATGGTTGTGGAGAACGAACTATTCAAAAACAAAGTTGAAATCGGTGAGTCTTCAAAGATATAGAAAACTAATTACAGTTTTTTATAAGAAATCAAGTTCAGTTGGGCAGAACTAGGTGGTAAAGGGTAAAACAAAAGATAAACATGTTAATTCAGTTATTGATAAAGATGGTGAGTCTTCTAAATCAAGTTCATTTAAATCATGTTCATTAGTTGAATCGTTGACTGACTGTGAACATGATAACTTTGAAGATTGTTTTTATGATAAAACAAAACAACCCAAGTCCAAGAAGGCTTGGGTTTCCTTGTTTCACTAATTGCATAACTTTTGTAGGGGCTTCAAAGATCCAATAACTCACGTTTTATTATGGATAGCGGAGCCTCTCGACACATGACTGGAACTCTCCATTTATTAAAGAATGTCAAATCAATTCAGGGAGGTTATGTGGGGTTTGCGGGAAATCAAGGTGGTTAGATTGTAGGTGAGGGTACTTTGTCAAATGGGAAGGTGATGTTTGAAATGATGAACTATATCACTGAGTTGGAGAATAATTTGTTGAGTATTTCAAAAATCTATGACAAAGGATTTTCTACTCACTTTACTAGTCAAGAATATTCGATTCTGAAGCCAGGATTTAAGATACCGGACGAATGCCTACCGATAAAGGCACCGCGGCAGAACGATCTATATGTTCTAAATATGGGTGTGGCATAATCTACTCAGGGCACTATTCAGCGCATTTTCACCAAGGAGAATCTGTTTTATGGCATCAACGGATGGGTCACATCAACATTTTTAAGATGAATTATCTAGTTCCCAACCAGCTTGTTGAAGGAGTAAATGTCAAAGGGTTTCATTTGAGTACCGATTGTTTGAGTTGTAAAAAGGGAAAACAAAATAAGAAGTCTCCTCCGACGAAGTCTATCAACTCAATCAACTTACCTTTCGAGAGGCTCCACATGGATTTATTTGGTCCCATGAATGTCAAAAGTATCACTAGGGAACTTTATTGCTTGGTGGTTAATGATGATTACTCACGCTTCTCGTGGGTGATGTTTCTTGAGTCGAATGTTGAAACCTTCGACAACTTAATGTTCCTATTCAAGAAACTCAAGATGTTATGTAATATGCCAATCAGAAGAATCAGAAGCAACAATGGTACCGAATTCAGGAACAACCGAATGCTTCTATACTGTGATGAGCGTGGAATTCTGAATGAATTCAGTGCTCCTTATACTCCACAACAAAATGGAGTTGCTGAACGAAAGAATAGAAAGTTGATTGAGACGGCAAGGGCTATGTTGGCTGAATCGGCTTGTTATACTCTCAACCGCGTTCTAACGGTAAAGAAGTACGAGAAAACTGCTTAATCGACGAAAACCGAACTTGAAATGGCTTGAACCGTTTGTATCACAATGCACCGTTCTTCATCCCAATGGTAAATTTGGTGCTAAGTCCGTGGAGGGATTCTTTGTTGGTTATGCTAGTCCTTTACGACAAGTATTCTTACCTTGCATTAATCGGATTGTGCAAGTGCAACACGTCGATTGTCAACGTTATGCTACTCCAATTCAACGGAAGGGAGATTCATGGATGTTTTATTATGTCAGCATGTGGAGTTGTTTCTCATTTCCTGAAGAGGAGGTTACTAATGAAGTCGCCACATTGTAATTTAAACAAAACTTTGTGTGAAGGGTTTAGTGAAGAAATTATATCACAAGACGTTCCACTTTTCACTGATGACACGGAACCAGATGTTGATGAATCTACTAAAGTTACACTAGCTACACCATCCTTTGATGATGACGGTGAAAATAATGATGATGTGATGGTTGTTTATTCACTAGATAAATTGTGTCAAAGATATCAAAGAAAAGTTTAATATGGCTGACTCAACGCCGATCAGCACTCCTGTTTCTATTAATCATGGAATTGGTCCTGATCCCACCAGGGAAAAGGTTGACGAGACACTTTATTGTTATATGATTGGCTCTCTCATGTATCTCACCACATCAAGGCCAGACATCATGTATCCTACCTGTTTGTGCGCCCGATATCAATCCAATCCAAAAGTTTCTCACTTGAAGTTAGTGAAGCAAATACTTCGGTATCTAAAGGGATGTCCAGGTGTCGGTCTTTGGTATCCAAGAGAAAATGTTTTTGAGCTAAGAGCCTATTCTGATTATGATTATGGAATCTGCAAGCTAAATGCTAAGTCTACACTGTTGGTTGTCAATTTTGGGTAGCAAGTTGGTGAAATGGCATTGTAAGAAGTAGACAAATGTATTTTTATCTACATGTGAAGCTGAGTACGTGGCTGCATCCAGTTGTTGTTCTCAGGTTTTATTGATTCAACAGCATATGCGCGATTACGGTTTGAAATTTCTTATTACTCCCACATATGTAGATAACACTGCTTCTATCTCCATAAAAAAACTCGGTAAATCACTCTAAAACTAAACATATAGATATACGGTATCACTTCATTCGTGATTGCTACGGAAAGAAGTTGATAATCGTAGACAAAATTCACACCGAGGAACAAAAAACCGATCTTTTTACTAAAGATTTCGATAAAAACATATTTTCGTATTTTTTGGGGCTTAATGGTATTAAGAATTTGTGAAGGGGGGGGAAGAGAGTAATCCCGAGGTTATGGATTCCGACCTTGAGTAATCATTCATCAAGGTCATATTTCTTTGTAAATATTCTTTGTTTTTGTAAGTAGTTTTTGGTTTTTGGGGGAGAAATGGTTTGGGAAAATATAATAACATTTAAAAATCTTAAAATATGAAAACATTGAAAAGCGTAAAAATAGAAAAAACAAAAGAAAATGCTCCTCAAAATGAGTTTTGAAGCATAAAAGGAAAATGATAGTACATTGATAATGTTGTTCCAAGTACTGGTAAAATTAATTATAAAAGTCTATTGCTTAATGTGCGGTGCATTGGTAGGCTTTAAAACAAACAAGTAAGAAAATAAGTAATATAAACCTAACTAGCCATATTGGAAGATAAGTTATAATTCTAGCATCAAGTTTGGATAATGAAGGCTTAAATGTAATAGCTTGTCAAACTCAAGCCTTATGTTTTAGTAGATCACAAAAATAAAGAATTAATAAAAGTGTTTTAAGCATCTAGTATATAATCTACACTTAACCGGTATGGTTTTATAACCTTAAATCCTATATTGGTGGGATGCTTTAGGTTTCTGGAACCATTGGTTCTTTATCCGGATTATCATCTGAGTATTCATTTTGGTGAATATCTAAAAATGTGCTCTAAGAGCGAACCCTGAAAAGTCATTAAACATTATCACTTTGTACTTTGTACAACCTACACTGCTGACTTGATCAAACACGCTGTTAGTCATACATTGTCTCCTTGCTTGTGTCTTATTACCATTAATAAACGGACCACAAGGGACACAATGTCTGCAAGCCGACAGATGAAATAGTGCATACGCATCCATAGTAAAGGAAACTTTGGGTGTTGCTTGATAACATGTTTATGCCTTGTTGGGGAACATTGTTGCTAAGGTTTAAGTCAAGCTGGGGTGACATAGTAAAAATCTAATTAAGCCTGAATCAAGATTAGAATGTGATAACTATATGATATTGTGTTCTTAATTAAACCTTAATAGTATCACTATTGTCTCTGAATATTTTGTTTAAAAGTTTAACTGGAAAACAATATAAATGACTAACTTAACATAAGACATAATAAAGCTGAAATATAAAACCGTGACGAAAGAACAGATAGATAAATATGATTCTTTTCTCAACTTACAAAAATATGTTTCTTATTGTTCATATATTAGTGTTTGTAAATAGTTTTATATTGAAGTTTTTTTTTTATCAAAACTTTCATTTATAAACCAAAAAGATTCTACATTTTTGTTTTATTTTCGACTTTGGTGAATGATTAATCGGGTTTGGATATCCGAGAATTTGTTTCGAGTGGTTGTTTAGGTTAAAAATTTTCAAAATTGAGAATAAACTTCAAGTGTATTAATCAAGGTTATTATTTTAGACTTAATTGGGCTCAAAAGTGTGAAATTTGTCGGTTTAAACGTTGTGTGAAATTAACAGCGTATAAGCCTTCAACTTATACGGACGTATAAGTTTTTATGACTTATACGGGCGTATAAGTGATGGGATCTAGATTATATATATATATATATATATATATATATATATATATATATATATATATATATATATTATAGATATTCCTACACTTTTGAGTTGTTTTGAGTGGGTTGTTTTTACTAAATTATACCCTCATCTAGTTCATATCTATATTTTGTTGGTTTCAATAGACAATAAGCTAAGATATGGTAATCTCACTATGAGGTCAACATTGGAAAAGTTGAACATAATCTATCTAACAATATTATATCTATCTAATAATAATAATAATACTAAATATAATAGTAATATAAAAACAATATGAAAATAAAAAAATTAATTAATAAACAAACGCGAAAAAAAGGAAATTTGGAAGTTATTTTTCTTAATATTATTATCATTTTTGAAGACAAGACAGGAAAAGAAAATAAAAGAGAAAATAATATAATAATATTTAATTATTTCCCTTGTCTTTATCAGGAAATTGTGTGACAGAGTGGCTTTATGGAGCACATCAACAAAGAGAATATAATATTGAGTCAACTTATTTTTGGTGATATCAAATTATAGGCTGAAGTGTTGGGTTATTATGGGCCGATGGATGAAAGTCGGTGAAAGACCTAGGGTGCCCATGCATATTAATTTATGGTGACGGCAATATTAGAGAGGGGGGAGAGGGAAGACTTTTGACCACAGTAAATTATGTTTTCTTTTTGGAGTTAGATTGTCGCAAGAGTTCAATCATTAGTCAAAAGCTTTGGAGATTTACAATAACTTTTTGTAGGTTCCCAGCCGGATCTCCACAGGAGTATCTCGTAACACGAGGGTGCGGAATCCCCTACGTATACGATACGAGTATTTACACGAAAAATACGTAAATAACACAAAACACACGTAAGCACAAAGGAATACCTGTTATATTGCAATCTTAAGAACCAATGATGACAAACACGTAACACCACTTGTTACAAAACTCAGCCGTTCAACCTTAATGAAAAAGACGAAGTTAGGGTTATATATAAGACGACAACTTCGCCTAACATGCTAGGCGAAGTTGTCCCTAACTTCACTACCCCACAAGTTCGCCTAACACATAAAGCAAACTAACAAGTTCAACAAGATAAGAACAACGTAACAATTACAGACACGATAAACACGAGATAAATGAACTACTGGAATCATGCACCAACAGACTCCCCCTTGGCAGTAGCTTCATATCTCTAACATCTTTCCCGTGTCTGGTAATCCAAAAATCACGTACCCGCCGTCTTCAAGCATTAACGCCCTGTTTTACGCAGACAGAGACCACCCTCTGGTACTTCTTTGCTTCGTCTTTCCACACAGGAATATAGAAAACCTTCTTATCATTGAGTACCTGCAAATCAGCTTGAGACAAATTAACCAAGTGCATTGGATCTACACAGGAGTATCTCGTAACACGAGGGTGCGGAATCCCCTACGTATACGATACGAGTATTTACACGAAAAATACGTAAATAACGCAAAACACACGTAAGCACAAAGGAATACTTGTTATACTTCTTATCATTGAGTACCTGCAAATCCTGTCACTCTCAAGATCTTCCATCACTGCTTCAGCAGTTTGACTATCAACATACCACCACTTGAGATCCTTTAACACATTCTGGGGCATAAGCTTCATAGGAACCTCTTTCAAACAACGAATCGGCTTGTACGTTATCACCATCCAGGCTCGCCATCAGCCCGCATACCTCTTTCCTTTTCTTCAATCAGCTTCCCCTTTTGAGGCTTTAAAAGCTCAAACTTTTTCTCCTTAACACTCTCCTTCCACAGTATCTTCCCAACCCATCTCACAAAATCATCATCACTTCTATTTATCAATCTCAACCGAGCCAAATCTTTCACTTCACACTCAGGCAAAGTGTTAAGCGATCTCAATGCCTTAGCAAAATATTGAATCCTGTCATATCTTTTTATCACAAACAACTTTAAATGCTCATCATACAACCAGCAAATAATACCCTTCTTCGATTCAGCATAACCCTTGATATTATAACTCTTCTTGAACATCGCGGGTACCACCGGCTTCTTAGTTTTGAAAAACCACTGAGCACAGCCTTTTTTCCACCTTGGCTGCTCTTCCAACTCATACTCGCCCGACACACTTTCATCTTGGACCAAAATCTCTTGATCAACACTTGGAATATCATGCTCAACATCATCACCAATTATCTCTTCTTCCTCAAACACACTATCAATCTCTATCTGTTCCCCAGTTTTCTCAATCTCACTCATAGTCAGCATATCGTTACCCAACTCATCCTCATCATCAACAAACACTGTCTCACCGCCTGCACTGCCCGATGGACCTGCAGACTCCCCCTGAGATGTGGACGCTCCAAGAATTTGTTCAGTTCTTGGCAGCTCACCACCTGCATCTTTCGATGCATTGGGGTCATCATCTCTGTCCTGTCTTTTCTTCGATATTAACTCATCACCCTTGCAACTCGACTCCCCCTGAGACTCTAAGAACTATTTTAGCTTATCAAACAACTTACCATGCTCAACAAGAAGTGCAGTCTGAAGTTGATTCTCTGCCACCAAACCATTTATAGCTTGAGTCTGAATAACATTCACCCTTCACTGTTCAGCAACCACCCTTTCAAGAGCCGCAATCCTCTCATAATCAGACAAATTAGGATCAAAATCAAAGTTCATGTGAGAAGTATCCTGAACGTACGATGGTGTAATTTCCAAGCTTACAGGAATATCAGATGTCGGCTGTATAGTAACTGCGAGTGAAATAGAAACAGACAAACCAGCAGTTGCTACCTATGTAGACTCAACAAACCTAGCAACCACTTCTGTTGTACTAATGGTAGGGGATGGCAAAGAAACAATCTCTGGTGCTGACAACTGGACCGTAGATGGAGCTATACCAGATGGTGCAGATACGGCCACCAAAGGTACACTCGACGTCACCAGCAATGGATCAGCCGAAGAAAGAGGTAACATAGACATACCTGATAATGATGGTGGAGAAAAATGGACTACATTTGAACTTTCACCAACTTTGCCTTTCTTTGATCTTCGTACCAAAAAATACAACTCCTCCTCATAATCTGATTCACTATCATCTGAGTCTTTCTTTCGTTTACCTTGAATTATGTCTTGTCTGGAAAGAACTCTCTGTGCCTCAACAACATCATCACTGGAGGAATCAGATAAAGTTTCCTCAGAAACATGCACAAATGAACCATCACCGACTGAGGCATGAATTTCAACAGGATCAACCCTATCCATGTCAAAGAACCCTTTCCCTCCAAAGGCAACTTCAAGGTCAACCTGTTCGGCGGGAGGAACAACTTGGTCAACAATAGGTACCTCTTGAACTACCTATGGTAGTGGAACCACATGTGGTAGTTGAGGAACAGCAACTTGTTGTAGAGCAGAATCATTAAAGTCATCCTCTTGTACATTAGGAAACGTTCCCGAGCCAAAGCTCTCCGTTGACGATCAATCTCATAAAACACCATATGAGTGAAACTATACGGCATGTTGTAAGACAATGAGGTCATTGCAGACTGCAACATTGAACCCATGCCATCAGAACCAGCCTTGCGACCGGAAATGCACACTATCAACACGTGCATTAAGAAACGCCACTGGTCCAACAGAAAACCCTTTCGACGTTGAGAGTCGTCCAACGGACCCGAATACACCATTCGAAGAAAAGCTCCGTTTCTTAAGTAACTGAAAACTCAGTAGGATCCTGAGTGGTTTCAACTCCAACCCGTAAAGCTTCCCGAATCTGATTCGCCGAGAATTGTACTACTTAAATGATCACAGTAGCACGCATTACCGGTGGTTCAACTCGACAGTCATATTCCACCGTCCTCCAAAAGTCTTCAATGTTAGGGAGAGATATCGGCAGAGTAGTTGTGATGGCATGGAATACACTTGAACGAATGAGAAACGAAATGATCTCCGTATATCCTTCAGTTCCACGACTATCCGGATCCAAAGTAACGTACATATTGTGACCCGGAAAGAACTGTCTCTTGTCACCTCCACCTTCATCACCATATGTACCACCAGCACCAGCCACAACAGCCATACCTGAACAAACAAACAAGCTAAGTTAGATAACTGGTGCATACAACTTTTAACTTCGCCGAAATAACTGGGGCGAAGTTATGACTTTGGCGAAGTTGGTATCTTCGCTTGGGAAATGCCGCGAAGTTATGACTTATGACTTTGACAAAAGCAGCGAAGTTATCATGTAGGCGAAGGTAGCGAAGTTAATTAACTTCGCCAGACTTAACTTCGTTGCGTAAACGGCTTAATCCCAGAACCTGTTAGGAGAAAACATGGACATTCAGAGATTGTCCGCATGTAAATAATAGTGCGATTAAGGTATCAAACAACTAGTTATCCCCAAAACAATCTTTAATCGAACAGAAATTGTGACAATAGGGTTTATTAATAAAACGGATTAAAGCCAGACATTGTGGAACAGATTAACAGCTAAACGATATAAATTATGATTCACAAAATGCCAACGAACCTTGATTGCAGACGAGAACGAATTACAATGAGGGTGATTCAAAAAAAATAAGTTCGCCGAGGGTTTACAAAGAAAAAGGTTTGACCAGGTTTGATCTCAGATGCCAGTTATATAGTTTTTGAAAAACCCCAGGGGTGAAGTAATGGTACCTTCGCCCAAGTAATTAAGTTCTCCTGAAAGATAACTTCGCCACAGCGAAGTTAATTTTATAAATCAATCAAAAATGAGTAACCAAGTGAATAAACCATCTACCAACCGTTAAAACAAATAAAAAGAAAAATATAATACGATAAGGAAGGACGGAATCAAATTTCAGTCTTCCAGAAACCCATCATTTTTATGAAAAGATACGAATATGAATCATACGGATTAAGAGGCTATCACACGGATTCATGTTCAGCGTTATTATGACATTGAGAAACAGGTTGTAGGCAGGTATGAAACTTAGTATGGTTTTCATCGCTTCTATGATACTGATTATGTTCAATTAAGCTAAAAATTTAGATGGACATCACTTGAGAAGTTGTGAGGCCTCCTATCTATTCTCAAGCCGTATTTGGCTTTCCCCAGATCACCCCGATTTGACTTCGACCCGTAGTGTCTGACCAATCATTATACACGAGTTGTCTCTGCGACACTTTCAAATTTCCTTCACAAGACTCAGTCGATGTTATATCTTTGTTATTTGCGACTTGATGAACTATATATATATATATATATATATATATATATATATATAAACTATAACGAATGCCTGCAAGTCCCGAATTTGGATCACTGTAGAAAACTAACACAATCTTTGCGGGGATCAAGACACTCACGGGCTCGTGTATGACTGGGTAATCACTTTTCTGCCTATCATTAGGAGAGATATATGTGGAGACATGCACATTTCAAAATGACTCTCCACGGTAAACCGAGGAAGTTTAGTTTGTATCATATCTACTTTTACGCACCATAGAAAGCTACCATACCATACAATGACTGTTCTAGAGTCTTTTAGGCCTAACAACTTCACCGGTTAGGCACCCAAAATAAGTTTATCTATCATTTTCCAAGGTTGGATCAATTTTCACATTTAACACCAATTTTGAAACTTCTTGTGATGATATAGACTGAAAAATTATATCATTTCCAAAAAAAAAAAAATATGTTATATTTAGACGCCCCGATCAATTCGATGTCTTTAGGTAAACGGCTATCCTAAAGATCCAGTGGATCAGCAGAACCAACCAAATACGAATATGTGTCCCTCCGACTATGTATAATCAACATAATTTTCAGCGAAGGAATAAAAACTCATCATAAACAGCCCCGGTTGCTTTCAGTTATTAGGTTAATGGCTATCGTTATAGTCTACAAGTAGATGTAAGGACCAAACATACTCAACAATATGTCCTTCAAACTTAAGCTACCGACATAATTTTTAGCGATAGTGATGTTTTTTTTTTGAATAAAAACATAAGGAAAACAAGATTACTCGGGATTGATCATCCCATTAAGATCAAAAAGGTTTTGAAAACGGGACCGGTCAAACGCTTTTGTAAAAAGATCGGCAAAATTATCCAGTAAATCAACCTTTTCAAGAACGATTAATTTTTTCTCAGCACAATCCTGTATAAAATGATGACGAATGTCAATATGTTTAGTTTTACTATGTTTAACGGGATTGTTAGTTACTGAGATTGCAGCAGTGTTATCAATGCAAATAGGAGTTTGAGTGAACTTCAGACCATAATCACGCATCTGTTGTTGTATCCATAAAACCTGGGAGAAGTAGTTCGACGCTGCCATGTATTCTGCTTCGCAGTTGGATACGGCTACTGAGGTCTGTTTCTTGCACAGCCATGACACCAATCTTCCTCCAAGAAACTGACAGCCACCTGTTGTTGATTTCCTGTTCTGATTACATCCTCCATAGTCGGAGTCAGTGTATGCTACCAGATCCAGATCTCCTCCTTTTGGATACCAAAGACCCAACTTGGGCTTTCTTTATTATACCGCAAAATCCTCTTCACTCCTTTCATGTGCGATTCCTTGGGGCTGGCCTGAAAACGAGGACATAGACAAACTACAAACATAATATAAGGTCTAGAAGCAGTTTAATACATTAAAGAACCTATAATCGCTCGATACTGAGTGGGATCCACATCTACATCTCTTTCTAAATCAGCCCCCAGTTTGTGGTTGACACAGATTGGAGTATCAAACGGGGTGGAGTCGTCCATCTTAAAACGCTTGAGGACATCATGAACATATTTAGTTTGATAAATGAACATGCCATCCTTCTTCTGATCTACCTGTAAACCCAAAAACAAAGTTAATTCCCTTATGGCACTCATCTCAAACCTTTTCTTCATGACTGCTTCAAACTCCTGACACATAGAGATTTTTGAGGCAGCAAAGATGATGTCGTCAACATAGACCTGGACGAGAAGAAAATCACTCTCATTCCTCCTTACAAACAACGTATTGTCGATCTTTCCTCTCTTAAACCTATTTTCCAGCAAGTAATATGGCAGAGTTGAGTAATCTGATGTAAGCCATATAATGCTTTACTGAGCTTGTACACATGATCAGTAAAACCCGGAGGTTGCTCGACATATACCACTTCATCGAATTTTGAATTTAGAAACGCACTTTTAACATCCAACTGAAACACTTTCATCTCTTTGTGTACAACAAAGGCCATGAACAGTAGAATTGCTTCCAATCTTGCCACATGAGCAAATACTTTATTGTAGTCTATCCCTTCCTGTTGGTTAAACCCTTTGACGACTAATCTTGCCTTGTTACGAACGATTACCCCTTTCTCATCTCTCTTGCATTTGAAAACCCACTTCGTACCGATTGCAGTCACATTTCGTGGTTTTTCAACCAAATGCCATACTTCCATTTTGTCAAACTGCGCCAGTTTTTCTTGCATAGCTTCTATCCACGAGCTATCCTTTAATGCCATCTGATAGTTCTTTGGTTCAATCTGACTGATGCAGCAGGCATACAAGCATTCATTCATAATACCAGTGTCTCTAATGCTTGCGCACACACAGGTGTTTTCCTCCACACTTCTTCTGGTTTGCACACCATCAGAGGGATTACAGATCACATCCTCCAGGGGATGATTCTTGTGGATCTTAGAAGTTTGAACGGGATCCACTTGTAAGTTTTCTTCTAGATTCAAAGAGAGTTCATCTGAGTTGTGTTGAGTGTGAAATGGATTGAAAACGTCATCATCATTTGAGGTAGAAGGCAATTCAACGGCATTAGGAGTGGTAGTTTGGTTTTCACTACATTCCGGACGATGCATGATGGTCTCTTCTTCATCTAATAGCATCTGAGTGGCTATTCTTTCATCTGTTTCTGCAAAATACAAGTAAGGAAAATTAAAAGATTTAAATAATTTATCATAGTCGAAAGCCTCTACCGGTCCCATGCTAGGCTTTGGTGGTTTATAACTGGTAATGCCAGTGTTACAAACCACCTCAACCCTGTTGTTCGATAGGTTAAAGACTTGTCTGTTGGGTGTTCCAACAACATAGCCTACGAGAATACCCTCGTCAGCTTTCTCACCAAACTTTGAGTTAGTCTTTAAAATCGAACATGGGGACCCAAAAGGTTCAACACCTTTCTGGTTAGGCTTTTTACCATGCATAATATCATAACAAGTTTTATTTAATCTTATAACAGTTAAAACACGATTAAGGAAATTGCAGGCTGTGGCAACAGCCTCAGCTACCCCATTCTGTTGCGGAGTTTATGGTGCGCTTAACTAATGTTAAATCGCGTTCTGCAAACAAAACATCTCCATCTGATAATTCTTGAATTCTGTGCCGTTGTCACTTCTGATGAACTTTACCTTTCCCCCAACAATATTTTCTACTTTGGTAATCAAGTTGATTACCAACTGAACTGTTTCATCTTTTGTCTTCAGAAAATAAACCCATGAGTAACGTGAGTAATCATCAGTCACAACCAAGCAGCATGACGTTCCACCTACACTTTTGACATTTATGGGACCAAACAGATCCATGTGAAGCAAATCCAGAGTTGTGACAATTGAGTTGACTCTTTTGGAGTGATGTGGTTTCCTGTGTTGTTTTCCTTTCTTGCATGACTAACATTGATCTTCAAAATTTAAACTTTTTAACGGAACCCCGAGTACCTGTCCATTCTTGACGATATAAATTATCTTTCAAAGATGGATACGACCCATCCTTCGGTACCACAGTTCCGACTCAGACTCATTTGCTTTTGACAATAGACATGATTCTTCCGTTGCAATCTCGGTTGACCGCATGTCCATTATATATGTGTTCTTCTCTCTTAGAGCTTTCATCACAATCCAGGTTTCAGGAATCTTGAAACCAGGGTAATGTACGAGTGCATCATCTTTTGTAAAGTGTACAGTGTACTCTTTGTAACATACTTGAGTCACACTCAAGAGATTGTGATTTAACTCTTCCACAAAATTTACCTTCTCCAACTTTATTCTCCCATTTGTAACCCTACCGATTCCCATAATTTTCCTCCAGTTTCTCCTGAAAAACTAACCCTTCCTCCTTGAACAGCTTTCCAATCACGTAACGATTTCTTGTTACCTATCATGTGCCGGGAACAGCCACTGTCGACAACCCACATGTTGTTCACATCCCTGTTCGACTGTTCCTGCACAATTAAAGAAACAGATTAAAAAGAAGGGACCCAAGACCTACTGGTCTTGGGTTGATCAAATCTGTTAAACGGTATCCAACTCCTTGGCTGCCCAAATTTCCTTTGAGGGAAGTTTATATTTGAGATGAGTGGAGGATATCTAGAAAATTGGTTATGAGTCCATCCAAACATTCTTGAGTTTCTAGCATTCTTGGATTCAAAATTACCTGATCTGTGGCTTCTTTTGAAAAATTGAGGTTGGTTTCTTTGAAATCTTGAATTTGTCCAATGATTGAAGTTAGAGGCATTATTATTATTACAAGCATCAGTTTTAAAGTGCGTTTTATTCTCAGATTTAGTTGGCCTTATATTTCTAGAATTTCTCCTTTTCAGAGGACAGTCACTGACAAGGTGTCCTATCTTGTTACACCTAAAACAACTCCTATTAGGACAACCAGTGTCCATCCGAACATTCATTTCTGAAGTTGTAGCAGAAGATGAGGCTGTGTTACTAACAGGTTGTCTAACATTGGGGGGGACAAATGGGTTTAAAGAAGATTTCTTTTCATAAAAAACATCACTCTCCCCTCGTTTGAGTAGCACGACTTCATCATCTTTGTTGACAGAATCGGCGGAATTTGAACCTTGACTTGTGACAGGAGAATTTGTCTGACCAGATTCGTTAGTACTAACGTTAGAATTGCCTTTATTGACTTTAACGGGTACCATGTTGACTTTCACATTACCCGTTACAGTCTGATCAGTTTCAACACTCTCAGATGGCTGATTACAAGGATTATAAGTGTAATTATTATTGAAAGGTGGTGGAACCTCATTGTATCCAAATCCCCCTTTGTTTATAGGGGAACGTTGAACACTTAGGGAATGATCAAGCATCATAGAGGAATTCCTAAACTGTTCAAGCTTCCTATTTAATTCCACCACTTTTACTTGGTAATCAGCTATCTATTTATCCTTTTCAGCTATAATTTTAGTCTTTTCTTCCACGAATTCATAGCTTAAATCGATGACTTGAATTTTCTCAGCAAGAGTGGCCTTAAGGCTTCTTATATCTTTTTCACTAGCTTTTATTTTTACTGAGAAACTATTTTCTTTATTTTTAGAATAGTGATGTTCATCTTTTAACATTTTTAATTCTTTATCCAAGCTAACATACTGATCAGTTAAAGCATTTAATTGTTTAGACAATTTCTTACACTATTCACACTGAGATTCCAAACATACCTTTGAGAGCTGATCGTTTACTTCTGCCATGTACACTTGATTCTCTACTGAATCTTTGTCACATCTTCCACTCTTGATGTTCACCAAATTTGCTTGTTCAATTACCTCCTCAACTTGTATATTCCCATTATACCCACCTTTCTGTTGAGATACCATTGCCTTGACTTTATTTACTCCCCCAGTCTGTTGAGTAGTCCTGTTCTGACTTCGTTCGACTCTTTCATTTGTACATTCTCTAGCAAAGTGTCCATTTTGTTGGCAATTGTAGCAGCGAACCTTTGATTTGTCGAACCCCGGTCTCTCTCCAACAAACTTTCTTCCAGTCTTCCTCATGAACCTCTTCACCCTTCTTACAATCATTGCCATTTTCCACTGCAGATCCATTTCTTCCATGTCATTAGCATCTATTTGATCATAGTCCATATCTAAGGTTGCAGGGTCGACTATCTTTCCTCTGATGTAATTCTCATATGAGGCGATGAAAGAGGCATAAAGAGCAAATTGTTGTTCAGCTGATTGCACACTCATAGGCATCTGTGAGTAATTCTTGCTAGAGGCACTGGCTGAGGAGTTACCAGCTGAGGACTGAGGTTTTGACGAGCTACTTCCACCCGCTACAAAGCATATGTCACCATCCATATTCATCATGTGACCATCTTGAGTAGAGTTTGGTTTACCTCCTGAGTAATACGCAGTTTATTCTGATTTAGAGCTTGAGTTTGGAGACCCTTTTGCACCATACATTCCCAGATCCTGAACCTGATCAATAGGAGTCTCATTCCTTATCATATTTAACTCATAATTACGTAACTTATGACCACCGTTTCCAAATCAAAGGTTTTAAACTCTTTATCTTCTCTCATCAAAACTGTGTATATATCCCATTTTGGTGGGAGAGCATCCAGAAGCTTTTCTACAATTTCAGGCTCTATGTACTTCAAGGAGTAGTTATTCAGTTCTATCATTAAGTGATAGTATCTTGTGATGATGTCATAAAGTGACTCATTCTTAAATCCTTTGAACACCGAGAATTGAGTTTTCAAAAATTTTGACTTTGAGTTATGAATCCCGACACTACCTTCATAGCGATTCTCTAACGCTTCCCATAATTCTCTGGTAGACTTGTACTTTCTTAAAGTATGTAGAATCTCTTGAGGTAGTGCCATGGTGATTGCAGCTAGTTCTTTACTTTCAGCCTCATACATTTTCTTTTCATCATCCTCCATCTTATTGTACTTCTTATGCTACTCTCTACCTTCAAACATAGCTATTGGAGGAATTTACCCATCTTGAATGCAGACCCACATTTTTGCATCTAGATATTTCACATACTTTTCGAACCTATCTTTACACGCAACAAAATCAGTTCCTTTAAGTGGATTTGGAGCTTTAGTTGTTGAACAGCTTCAACTTCCATCTTTACTAGTTCGGTGATGTTTATTGAAGTCATACTTAACCGAAACAAGACCAAGAATCCAAACAAAATCTTCTGCGAACAGTGAACAGCGAAGTTATTATAACTTCACTAAGGAAACAACTTCGCTGAGGGATCAACTTCGCTGAGTGATCAACTTCGCTATGGAAACAACTTCGCTAAGTGACAACTTCGCTTGATTAAAATCTTCGCTGGACCAACATCTTCGCTACTAGCTTCGCTAGAACCGTAACTTCACTCGAAGTTATATCTTCGTAAAAACCCTAGTTCCTATGACAGCAACTTTGCTGGGAGCTCGGCTATGATCTGCAACTCAGATTCTTTGATTTCGAAGGTTGTGGGGGTAACAATGAGATGCGATTTGAAGGGTATACTTGAGAAACAAACAAAAGAACTTTATATCAACGTGAAATGATTCCGAGAATAGTCTATCAGAATAATTTTACACTCGTGTGATAATCCCGAACCACACAATCGCGATCAAATGTTCTGATACCAATTGTAGGTTCCCAGCCGGATCAATTCAAGAGTATCTCGTAACACGAGGGTGCGGAATCCCCTACGTATACGATACGAGTGTTTACACGAGCAATACGTAAATAACTCAAAACACACGTAAGCACAAAGGAATACTTGTTATGTTGCAATCTTAAGAACCAAAGATGACAAACACGTAACACCACTTGTTACAAAACTCAGCCGTTCAACCTTAATGAAAAAGCCGAAGTTAGGGTTATATATAAGATGACAACTTCGCCTAACATTCTAGGCGTAGTTGTCCCTAACTTCGCTACCCCACAAGTTCGCCTAACACATAAAGCAAACTAACAAGTTCAACAAGATAAGAACAATGTAACGATTAAAGACACGATAAACACAAGATAAATGAACTACTGGCATCATGCACCAACACTTTCGTTTGCTGTGGTGGAGTCAAGTTCAAACAAGAATATAATCAAGCAGGCAGGTCACTTTTGGTTTATTATTCAATGAGCCAAATTTTTTATTTTATTTTAGTTTTGTTCTTGAACATGATTATTGGCTAAACACGTTTAATTATCTAGGCTTGTGATGATATTTTGTTGACTATTTTGGACTTGGCGGTTTTCAGGTTTTGTTTATGGAATTTTGATTAATTAAAAGTTTTGACTAGTTTTATTGGATGTGTTTCATGCGTATTACTTTTGATTAGTTTTTGGAGCCATTTCCGGGGACACTTGATAATAGCGAACTAGTTTCTATTTGATTTTTGTTTGTTTTTAATTTTAGTTTTTAGTTAATTAATTAATTTTTTTTTATTTTATTATTTAATTGATCTTGATTGGTATATGTGCCTTGATTGCAACTTGTGTGCTTTAGGTATAAGCTTGGGTCCTCACTCTTTTACTTGTTTTTCAGCGTATGCGACGTACACGTTCACTAGGACCACCAGAGTTCATTGCTTCTGACGACCCGATAGAGATTTTCGTGAGCATCGTAGGGAGTTTCGAGAGATTTCACATGCTCTAGGCGAAAGCAAGGTACACGTTTCTGATTCTAAATTAGATATGGGTGACGCTAACCCCCCTAGGCGTACGGTTCACTCGAGAGCGAATGAGGGAGTTATGGGGAGACGGTCTGCTATCACACGTCCGGCGATGCCCGATTCTAATAACTGGCAGATTCCGACCAACGTCATGAATTCCATAACTAATTCTGCCCCATTTCACGGACTTGAAGTCGGGGACATGCCCGACCATCTGAAAAAATTCACTCGTATCTGCGACACTTTCAATATCGCCAACATCACTCATGCTTCTATCTACCTTCTTCTTTTTCCATTTTCTCCAGAGGGTCGTGCTTCATCGTGGTTGGAAAACTTTCCCTCTGTCTCTATCACTACCTGGGATAATCTTCAAGCTTAATTTCTTAAGAAGTATTTTCCACCATCTAAAGCTTCGCGACTTCGTGATCTGATCTTTTCCTTCCGCATGGACCCTGCCGAGCCATACTCTTTGGCTTGGGAAAGGTTCCATAATATTCTTAGTAGATGCCCCCAGCATGGTCTACTCGAATGGGCCGTAGTCAAGAAATTCAATAACGGGCTAACCTTTAAGATGCAGAAGAGATTCAATACGTCAGCTGGAGGAAACATGTTAGAGAAGCTGGATATACATGAGTGTGAGTCATTGTTTGAAAGTTTTGCCCTAGCCGAACAGCAGGAGCCATCCGCCCGAGGTACTTCTAAAACCACCAACTCTTCCGCTTGAGGCATTTATCAGGTCTCGAATGATACTAGCATCGCGCTGCCTTAGAGGCAATTTAGAAAGATATCCGCGAGTTAAAGAAGATCGCTCAGAAATGTGAAATTTGTCGCGGAGGGCACGTTACAGTTGATTTTCCAGTCGATCTGCAGGAGAAGGTGGACTACTTGGGTAATCAGAATTGAGGAGCGAATGCCTACAGAAACTCAGGATGGAGAAATAACTCCAACTATGGTTGGAGGTCGGGAGGTAATGCTCAGGTTTTTCGGCAAGAACACGTTCAGGTTAGTGACCCAGAGGCAGCATGGAGTTCGAGTGTGGGGAAGAGTAGCAGTATGGATCGAGATCTTAAGGAGCTTCTAACTAATCAATCTACCATGTTTTCTCACCTTATTGACAGTGATAATAACACAAAACAGAGATTGACTGAGCACGACACCCTATTGAAGAACTAGCATTCGTCATTTTTGAAGATGTCTCGAAAGGTGGATGAGATGATGAAGCAGATGCTACCTAATTGTAGGTTCCCAGCCGGATCTACACGAGATATCGCGATCTACGTAGGTGCGGAATCCCTACGTAAGACGTTACGAGTATAGAAAACGATACGAGCTAACACACGATACGATAATCAAACACACGTTGTATTCCAACCGTAAACACGTGATACTATGATCACTGAATACAAACTCTCTGACTCGAATACACGAATAAACTGGAATTCTAATCAATAAGCCGTAAACAAAACAGCTTATATAGACACGACAACTTCGCCTGGCATGTTCAGGCGAAGTTGTCCCTAACTTCGCTTGTCTAACAAGTTCGCCCATATAAGCGAACTTGTTAGCAACTTCGCTTACATACAAACACAAATCTAACTAACACGATTACAGACACTCGACACTGAACTACTGACATCATGCACCAATACTAATAAATAGGTTGGAGCATTTCAGGGAAGCACAGAGCTTAACCCGAAGGCACAGTTGAAGGCGGTGACCACCAATAGTGGCCGATGAGGTGATAGAGAGCAGCAACCGGCAGATGATGAAGAGTCGGTGGACGAGGAGATAGATATAGAGACTCCTATGAAGACGCACGAGTGGCGAGTCTCAGCATGTACAACGTCAAATAGTGAGTCTCCCGTGGAGAAAGTGGTTGAGAAGAAGACTAAAGATAAGAAGAGTCCCGAAGTCGATCATACTCGTGTTTCGTATCATGCTCTTCTTCTGTGGCAGAAGAATGCGCAAGAATACGGACATTTCTTAGACATGTTTAAGTGGCTAAAATCAATCTTCCGTTTGTCGAGGCACTCCAGCAAATGCCTAAATAGCCCGATTCTTAAAAGATCTTTCGAATAAAAAGAAGTTGGAGGGGCTTTCGAAAGTATGACTAAATGAAGGATGCTCTGCGGCAGTCCAGAACAAGTTGCCAGAGAAATTACCAAACTCGGGACACTTCACGATTCCGTGTTTGTTTGGCAACTCGACTGAGAGCTACGCATTGGCCGATTTAGGTGCTAGCATTAATCTTATGCCATATTCTCTCTATAGAAAACTAGAACTAGGCGAGCCGGTCCCGATGCGCATGAGTTTATCCTTGGCCGACCGTTCTGTCAAATATTTGCAGGGAAACGTGGACAACGTACTTGTTAAAGTCGATAAATTCGTTTTCCATGTAGATTTTGTTATTCTCGACATGGAGGCTGACGATCAGGTCCCACTAATTTTGGGACGACCCCCTTCCTGCGTACTGGTAAAGTGTTTATTGACGTCTTCGACGGAAAAATTACTCTTCGTGTAGGGAGGAGAACGTCACCTTCGATGTCGTTAAATCGATGAGAAACTCCAGTAGTCAGGACGAATCCGTTTACTTTCTTGACACGTTCATATCTCAGTTCGAGCGCTTTCTTGACTACATCTATGGAGCAGATTTGCTCAATCTGGAGGACAAGGTTGATGTTCCCCGGGGAGCACAACCTTAGTATTCTTGTTAGCTCACCTCCTGAATACCTCGAGGTGTTCACGGTTGTCGATTGCACCGAGGGACCGAAGGAGAGACCATCGATTGAGGCACTACCGTCCCTCGAGCTTAAAGAGCTACCTCCTCATTTGAAGTATGCTTTCTTGGACCGTGACGACGATTTGCCTGTCATCATTTCTTCTCAGTTGAAGGATGATGAGAAGTCGAGGTTGGTTGATATGCTCAACGGACACAAACAGTCTATTGCGTGGAAACTCATGGATATTCAGGGCATCAACCCGAACTTTTGCACGCACAAGATACTCATGGAGGTTGAGTACAAGAATGTAACCCAACCTCAGAGGAGGCTCAACCCTAACATGTCGGAGGTGGTCAAGAAAGAGGTTTTCAAACTCCTCGACGCAGGCCTGATCTATCCCATCTCCGATTCTTCATTGGTGAGTCCCGTTCAGGTCGTCCCTAAGAAGGGACGGATGACAGTTGTCACTAACGAACGTAACGAGCTTATCCCGACTAGGACAGTCACATGTTGGTGAGTGTGTACCAACTACAGGAGGCTTAACGACACTACTAAGAAAGAGCGCTTTCGTCTTCCGTTCATCGATCAGATGTTGGAGCTTCAATAGGGACAACATTTTTACTGTTTTCTTGATTGATTTTTAGGTTATTTCAAGATCACGGTCGGGCATGAGGATCAAGAAAAGACCACATTTATATGCCCATACGGTACCTTCGCGTACAAACGTACGCCTTTCGGGTTATGTAATGCTCCGGCTACTTCCAACGTTGCATGGTAGAGATATTCCTGGATATGATCGAGAGTTCCATGGAGGTTTTCATGGACGATTTTTTTGGAAAATGAGGAATCATTCGATAAATGTCTTTCTAATCTTGAGAGGATGATGAAGCGGTTCATAGAGACTAAGTTGATGCTGAAATGGGTGAAGTGCCACTTTATGGTGACTGAAGGCATTGTGCATGGGAACAAGATTTTGTATGAAGGTATTGAGGTAAACAGAGCAAAAATCAAAACTATCAGTAGACTTCCTCCACCGACTAGTGTGAAATCCGTTCGTAGTTTTCTCGGGCATGCGGGTTTTTATCGTAGGTTCAATAGAGATTTTTCTAAGATCACCCGGCCCATGACTCTCCTTCTAAAGAAGGACGTCACATTAGACTTCGATGCTGATTGCATGAAGGCGTTTGAGTTTCTCAAGGGGCAGTTGGTTAATGCCCCTATCTTAGTAGCACCCTATTGGAGCTTACCCTTCGAGCTCATGTGCGACGCTAGTAATTTTGCAGTCGGGGCTGTTTTAGGTCAGTAGAAGGACAAGCACTTCTATCCTATCTATTACGCGAGTAAGACCCTCAATGATGCGCAGGAGAACTACACATCTACTAAGAAGGAGTTTCTAGTAGTGGTGTTTGCGTTCGACAAATTCCGCTCTTATATCGTGCTGTCCAAAACCATCGTTTATACTGATCATGCGGCATTGCGATACCTGTTTGCCATGAAATATTCCAAGCCACACCTGATACGATGGATTCTCTTGCTTTTCGAGTTCGATATTGAGAATAGAGATAAAAAGGGAGCAGAGAATATAGCTGTCGATCACTAATCACGCCTGGAGAATCTGAAGAGATAGGAGATTAGAGTGGATGCCATTAGGGATAAGTTTCCCCATGACTTGTTGATGATGGTGAGAGTGAGATTTGAGAGAGAGCCAGTGTTGTACGTGAGTGTTGAAGAGGAGGGTCTGCCATGGTTCTCCGACATTGCGAATTATCTAGCCGAAGGAGTGGTGGTCAATGGCATGAGTTATCAGCATAGGAAGAAGTTTTTCACAGACGCCAACCACTACATATGGGATGCGCTATATTTGTTTCATGTAGGCGTCGATCGAGTGTTGAGGAGGTGTGTGAGTAGGGAAGAGGGTCATGAGGGTTTGACTGGAGGCCACCATGGTTCGTCTTCCATCACTAGGAAAGTTCTAGATTTCGTCTTTTATTGACCATCAATTTTCAAAGACTCACACGAGTTTGTCAAATAGTGTGATGCGTGTCAGCGCACTAGTAACATCTCATCCCGTAATGAGATGCCCCAAAACCCTACTCAGGTTTTTGAGGTATTCGACGTTTGAGGCATTGATTTTATGGGTCTGTTCCCTTTTTCTCGAGGGCACCGATACATTCTCGTGGCCATCGATTACGTTTCAAAGTGGGTTGAGGATCAATGCTTACCTACTAACGACGCCCGAGTTGTAGTGGGATTCTTGAAGAGGTTGTTTAGTCGGTTCGATACTCCTAAGGCCTTGATAAGTGATAGGGGCACGCTATTTCGCAATGACCAGATGGATAAGGTGTTGACACGGTATGGGGTCACCCACCGATTGTCCACCGCCTATCATCCACAGACGAGCGGGCAAGTGGAGAGCGCGAACCAAGGAGTGAAGCGAATTCTGGAGAAAACTATCAGCAAGAACCGAAAGCACTGGTCTGACAAGTTGGATGACGCACTTTGGGGCTTTCCGTACAGCGTTTAAAACGCCGTTTGGGACCACAGCTTTTAGGATGGTTTACGGGAAAGCGTGCCATCTACCGGTTGAGTTAGAGCATAGGGCATATTGGGCGTTGAGATCCGTTAATCTTGACCTGGCCCAAACTTCGAAAAACCGGTATATCCAAATTCATGAGATTAAGGATCTTTGAGATAAGGCGTACGCGAGATCATGGAGTTATAAGGAGCGTACGAAGGCGTTGCATGATCGGAAGTTGAGGAAGGTGAAAGAGTTCAAGTGCGGGGATCGGATGTTGGTTTATAATTCTCCTCTGAAGTTATTTCCAGGTAAGCTTAGATCGAGATGGGTTGGTCCGTATACAGTGAAGGCGGCATTCCCGCATGGTGCAGTTGAGTTAGTTGATCATGAGGGGAGAGCGTGGAAGGTGAACAGCCATAGGTTAAAGCATTATATTTGTGGGCTAGTTGATTCGGTCGAGGAAGTTGTATTTCTCCTCGACATCCCTACTTTGACTTTTTGATAGCGATAGGCCTTGGGAAATGCCAGAGTGAAGAGTTTGTATAAATTTTATTTGTTTTCTATTATTTTTATATTTTGAGTCAGTTTTTAAGTTTTTAGAGTCTTTTGTTGTCTGCTTCGGGTGCTTTGAGTTTTGTTTTGCAGGTTTGGATACTTTCGTTCGTACTCAGTTTCCATTCGGGCGGTAGCGTTCTGAGCTTATTTGATTTTAGAGGGTACCCAAAAGTTGCGGCCGCGAATGAAATGCTATACGATCGCTTTATTGGAACATGACCTACGCAGATCACTGCCATATTACCAGGGGAGTCTGTTCCATTTTCATTATGCTTTGTTTTATTTTATTTCTCCTTTATTTTTGTCTTTTTCCTGTCTTCCATTGAGGACAATGTAGAATTTAAGTGTGCGGATGGGAAATTGACGTTTTTAATTTAAAAAAAAAACAAATATTCAATATATATATATATATATGCAAAAATTAAAAAAAATAAAAAAACACTAAAATATGTTATATTTAAAAAAAAGTAAAAAAAAATGTCCCGAAAGTTTCTTTTGCGAATAATGGAAAATGATATTATTGCTTAAGGTTGATCTTTTAAAACTAATATTATATATGAGATTAAATAAAAAGATAGCGCACTTAACTTGGGATGTGTCGGTAGGCCCAACTAGCTTTGAAAGGTTTACCCTGATTATTATTATTAAACTTAATAATCATAAACCTTGTGGGTTCTCATCTTGAGGGTGGTAGTGAAGCTGAAAATTTGATAAGGCATAACTTATTTGAATACCTTGAGGTGGTGAGAATTACATGCACTTAAATTTAGCACAGCACTTTGTTTTATGAAAGTACATAATGAGTGGTGGCACCCGCTATGTCCATCTTTATACGAGCTTTAGATTGAAGTTATATTTTAAGGGTAAAGATGCCTAAGAACACATTCAAAAAAAAAATTAGTATGTTTTGAAAGTGTATTCCAAGAATTGGTCCAAAAAGCAAATAAAGTGAGAAATTATGTATTGTAAAATGCCAAAGAAGCATTCTCAAAAATAGAAAAAGAGGGCAAAGTGCACATACTAGGCGGAGCTAAGAGCTTACGTGTTACCTTGGGGATGGTGATTCTAAGAATACACTATTGGGGTTCAAGGTTCTTAGTCAATAAATATTTTCTTGGGGAATATATAGGACAAAGTCCAATAGTACTTAGGGCATGCTAGTACAACCTCACTTGACCTTTCATCCATCTTCCACCTAAGTGCATTTTCTGCTTACCTTTAAAGGGTTTTTAGCTTATGGTGATAGGTTGAACCAGTTTGTTTCAACCCGGTTTTAATTGTCTTGATTATGCTTGAGATGGGGGTAAGCAGATCTATAACTCTCTAGGTGTGGGACCCCTGGGTATATTATTATCACTTGAACTTAATCATTAAATATGATGGGGGGGCTTGATAGGCTAGTGGCTGGGTTTAGGTGGACAACAATATCGACAATCACTGTTTTTAATTTATCTATGCTTAAAAGTTAACCTATATGTATTAAGGATCGACTTTGAATTATGATTCCATTGCATTACATATTTTTCGAGGACGAAAAAATTAAAGTGTGGGATATTTGATGTGATCTAAATTATGTATATATATATATATATATATATATTATATAGATATTCCTACACTTTTGAGTTGTTTTGAGTTGGTTGTTTTTACTAAATTATACCCTCATCTAGTTGATACCAATATTTTGGTGGTTTCAATAGACAATAAGCTAAAATATGGTAATTTCTCTACGAGGCCAACATTGGGAAAGTTGAACATAATGTATCTAATAATATTATATCTATCTAATAATAATAATCCATAATATATTAGTAATAAAAAAAATAATAAGAGAATAAAAAATTAATAAATAAAAAAACATGAAAAAAAAAGAAAATTGGAAGTTAATTTTCTTAATACTATTATCATTTTTGAAGACAAGACACGGAAAGAAACTAAAAGAGAAAATAATATAATAATATTTAATTATTTCCCTTGTCTTTTATTAGGAAATTGTGTGACGGAGTGGCTTTATGGAGCACATCAACAAAGAGAATATAATATTGAGTCAACATATTTTTGGTCATATCAAATGATGGGCTGAAGTGTTGGGTTATTATCGGCCGATGTATGAAAGTCGGTGAAAGACCTAGGGTGCCCATGCATATTAATTTATGGTGACGTCAATATTAGAGAGATGGGGGGAGAAGACTTTTGATCTCAGTAAAGTAATTTTGCTTTTTGGAGTTTGACTGTCGCAAGAGTTCAATCATTAGTCAGACGCTTTGGAGTTTTACAATAACTTTTGTCTGTTGTGGCGGAGTCAAGTTCAAACAAGAATATAATCAAGCAAGTAGGTCACTTTTGGTTTATTATTCGATGAGCCAAATTGTTTATTTTATTTTAGTTTCGTTCTTGAACATAATTATTGGCTAAACACTTTTAGTTATCTACGCTTGTGATCACGTTTTATTGACTGTTTTGGAGTTGTCGTTTTTCGGGTTTTGTTTTTGGGATTTTGATTAATTAAAAGTTTTGACTAGTTTTATTGGATGTGTTTCATGCATATTTAATTTTGATTAGTGCTTGAATGTATGTTTACATGTTACTTGATTGAAAGTCTTTTGATTATAGGTTGCAAGTTAGGGTTGTTTATTGTGCGTTTGCAACTTGTTAATGGTTTATTGAGCTCATTCGCCATAGAAACTGATTTTTGGCATTTAATTAGAAGTTTATATTCTTACCTACTTAGATATCCGACGGGTGATAAGTAGTCGGGTTTGTCTAAGTTGTTAGGGTTCTAGGTTAAATTATCTGACAGGAGGTTTGTCTATCTTTGCCTTAATTTCACTGTTTACCCGTGTCCTCTAGACTGTTTATAGACCACCCCATGTACTCAGGTGCATTGAGATAGTTAAACCGACAAGTTAGCTGTTATATAGGGTAATTAATTATAGTTTGTGAACTGACAGGTGAACCAATAAGCCGGTGTTTTTACATGATCTCTAGGATTTTTTCTTCGGTGACACCTTGAGAGTAATTAGGGATCCATTAGGTTTCCTAAAGCTTCATATCTTTAGATTCCCGGTTCCCATAGCATTTTCCTATAACCGATAAAAGCCCGACTCGTCACAATTCGGATTCCTTGCCTAGGTAACCCTTGCTCTCATTTGAATTTGCTAAAGTGTTATTCGGTAATTTAATTTTCTAGTTTACTTTAATTTAATTAAGTAATTAGTTTAATTAATTATTAGTTTTTTAAAATAAAATAAATAAAAATCCAAAAATATAAATTTTCTTAATTATTACTTTAGATTAGCTTTTAGAACTAGTCTCGTTAATTTAATAAGTGTCTAGAGGTTCGATAGTACCGGTCTTCCCATAGCTATACTACACCCAATATGTTCACTTGCCTGTTGCTAGTGGTTTGGTTTAGGGTATTCTAGGTTTTTATTACTCGTTGTGCTTGGTCATTAGTTGCTAAAATTTTATATACCACTTCGTGCACATCAATAAGTCAAAGACTTATACGGACGTATAAGTCTCCAGCATATATAGTGTGACTTATATGTTATATGTTTATTTTCATATCTTATATGCAGTTTGAGAGAAGCATATATGTTAGTGCGCGGTTTTGCGTCTCGAGTCTTTGTATTTATCTTTTGTTTTAATTAATGAAAGAAATATTATTATATTAAGTTAGTTTGTTAAGGATGTTTAATGAACTAGACATTTAAGTTAAGTTCCCTCCTAATTCGTTAAGGATGTTTAATGAATTAGGGGCAGTTCGTTAATTTTTTTTTTTTTGAATTGTCATGTAACGAAGTGGAAGGCTAGTTCGTTACGTAATTTGTAACGAACTAGAACCCATGTTCTATATATAGCGGTAAACTCCTCTGTTTAATTTAAGTATTGATTTTAACGTATTGAACCTTTACCAAATTGTTCTTTCGATCAATCCTTCTTACATTTAACCTATTACAACTAATACTAATAATATACAATATATCTATACTTATAATCTATAACATAAAAGAGTAATCTATGAACTAGATCTTGTTATTCATATTTGGATCTTAGATATGAGATCTGAGGTCTTCTCAAGTAATATCAGAGGTTTCGGTGTTTGATTGTTCTTGATTTGATATTAAGTAGTTAAGATTTGAAGTAATTTCAATAGTTTTTGGTCTTATTTAGTGTAGGATTGAATTTGATCGAATTATCAGTTGACTTGGTTGGTTATGGATTGAATTGAGGTAAATTTGTGATTAGTAAGGTATAAGGATTGTCTAGTTGATTGGAATTGTGTATTGGATTTGTTTGGTATTGTTGTATCATTTGGATCTGATTGTGGCCGAAACAGGGTATTGATTTTGGTCAAATTGGATTTGGTATTGAGTGAATTACTAGACAAGATGTTGCAATTTGGTGTTGTGTTGAGTATACGAGTAATTTGAGTATTTAGTTGAACGATTTGGTGTCGTATCAAGTGAATATTACGAATTTGTTTGGGTTGAATATGTTCATCATTTTTCCAGAATTCTGGAAATTATGGATGAAGATTTGAAGATTTTCATTAGTTGTTGAAGATTCGTTATATCTTCGGTAAATTCGTTATTGTAGTTCGTTACACCTTCCTAAATAGTGCTCAATTCGTTAAAAAATTTGATTCGTGTCATCTAGTTCGTCAGACACGTGGTCTGATTCGTTAACCTAATATCTAACAAACTTTTGCCACGTGGCAAAAGCTATTAGAGTTTGTTATAACCGTTGTGACAACCTGATTTGTTAAGTAACTGTAGCTAATTCGTTAGCTTAATTCGTTACCTTGAATCAGAGATTCGTTACTTTGATTCGTTAAGTTGACATTGTAATTCGTTACTTTGATTCGTTAAAGTGACTTTGTGATTCGTTACTGTGATTCTTGAAGTGAATTCAGAGATTTGTTATCTTGGTTTGTTACATTGAATTTGGATTCATTAATCTGATTCGTTAACCTAATTCGTCAAACTGATTCGTCAATTTGACCTGATTCGTTGACTCAGTTCGTTTGATAATTCGTTATAATCTAATTCGTGTGACACTGTTCCTGGTTCGTTACTCAGTTAACTTTCAATTTGTTATAATTGATTTGTTATTTTAGTTCGTTACAAACACTGTTAACAGTTCGTTATACTTACTATTCCAAGTTCGTTAACATATTTTCAAGTTTAGTACTTTAAGCTTGATTGTTTGTTACTTAACAAGATGGCTGTTTTGTATGCATTAGTTTTTCAAAACGTACTCATGCAGCAAATGTTACAATTGGACACGAAAATTGGATCTCATTCCAAATTTCCACGGCTAATGAAATTTAGCGATTTTGAAAAATGGGAACCTCGGTTTTGTGCTCATTTGGGTTGTGTTCACCCTGACTGTTCTTATTGTTTGGATGATGTGTATATTGTTTCAATGATTGGAGATGAAACAACTGGATTCACACCTAAAGCCATCTCACAATACTCTCAGGAAGAAAAAAAGGCTTTGGAAATTGAAATGAAAGCGTATTCAACTCTTATAATGGCGTTACCTGACAACATATTTCATCAAGTGGATAGCATTATGATCAGTGCTTCGTTGTTTCAACACATTCATATGAGGAGTATGGGTAAAACTGCGGAAAGCAAGAAGGTGATGTTAAAGTTTCAATTTAGAAATTTTAACTTACTTAAAGGTGAGACTGTCGAAGAGATGACAACACGGTTTAACCATATGATAGCTGAAGATCGAACCTTCTGAAAGTCATAAGTTAGATACAATCAAGAATGCTTGGCCAAGTTCTTACTCAACTTTCTTAATGGTGCTGAAAGAGAATAATTACTTCAAGAATGAAGATCTGATGGCTTTCGAATTCATGCAAAAAATTGAAGCACGAGGGTATGATCTCAAATGTCAAAAGTCATCAAAGGAAAGCTAAGATCCAGCTTTTTATGGTGTGAGTATGCCCTTGAGTTCAACAATCTCTCCAATCACCTCATTTCTTACACAAAATGCAGGTGAAAATACTACATCAATTTATAGTGATCCACGTGCTTGTTATTTGACTGCTGGAAGTTCTGGGTCATCTGGTGCTTCTGGTTCTTTTGGAGGGTCAGGAACTTCAACCGCTGCACATCAATTCTCTTCACCACCAAATGTAAACATGAAGGAGGCTGAACAAAATTTTGCCTTCTTATGTGCCTTCATGACTTCCTATGAGAATCTGGTGAGTAGTAAAATTGCAATGAGTGAGTTGACTGATGAAGACTATGATCAAACTGATCATGATGAGTTATAGCTCATGATTTGAAATGGAATATGGCAATGATCGTCAGAAAGGTGAAAAAGTTTATGCAAAGGACTGGCAAAGATCTTCCATCACTAAACAAGAAGGTTGGGTTCGATAAACTGAAGGTTAAATGTTTCAACTGTCAAGAATTTGGGCATTTTGCCAAGGAATGTGATAAACCGTAGAAGGATTACACTGGTCCTTGAATTCAAGATCGTAGTTCTTTTGTGAAACGGGGTAATGATGCTGATACATATTCTGAAAAGAAAACATCAACATCTAGAACACAAGCTTTGCTGACTACTGATGGAACTGATTGGTCACAAAGATTACCGTGTAATGAAAATCAAGCAAAATTAGCCATGTTTGAATCAAATGAAAATTTTCAATATGCAAGTGGGAGTGAGCTATCTTCTGACAATGATACTGAGTCTTATTCTGATGACTCGTGTGGAAAGCATCCAACTGCTTTTGCTTGCATGGCCAAAATTAATGAGGTTAGTTCTTCTGTTGCTATCTCTGTTAATTTGTCTGCTAGTGTGTCTTGTGTTGACTGTGAGAAAAACAAGCCTAAGTTAGAATCATTGAAAAATCACAATGATTGTTTAGTAGGAAAAATTGTTTCACATAAGGATACTTATAGACAATCTTTAGAATCTCAAATGAGATCTAGAGAGAAAATTGAAGAATTGTTTGTAAGTAATCATGATCTCAAAGTTGAGTTGTCTGTCAAAATGACAATCAACGATAAAAAAATTCAAGAAATCTTGAAATATCGTTCTAAGATAACTGAGCTTGAGAATGAAGTTCTGGAGTTGAAAAATAAGTTGGGCAAATGTATAAATTCATTATTTTTGCTAAATGGGATAATCGAAGTATCTGGTAAGCAAAAAGACTCTAAAAAGGGTATAGGTTTTGTTGATATACAACCACCATTTCACAATGATTATACAACAAATGCTTTTGCTAGAAAAGAGGAAGAAGTGACTGTGAATGCACCTATTGCTTCTGAAAAACCTAAACTAGCAAAATCTGAAAAAATTAGAACCCAACCATCAACTCAACAACATCATATCGAAAGCAATAAAGTGTTTGTAGAAAATGTTGAGAAGGTGATCATTGAGGATGTGTATGAACCTGAAGTAATACACAAAAACCAGAACATTCCAAGTTCTAATCACATTTTATGTGAACCTCATGAATTTGAGGAGGATGGGTATGGTTCGCACACAACTCAAGTGAAAAAGGAGGAACAAGTTAAGGTTAAACCGGTGAAGGCTAAGAAATCAGAAAAACCTAAAATTTCGGATGAGGATTTGATGCGTATTATCAATCCTACTGTTTCCAAGCCATCAACTAGTCGTGTGTTTAAATTAAAAGGATTGGACACAATGTTCACTGAGAAAGACATTCCGATTAGCATTATCAAACCAGAATTGATCGAAAGTGTCTTTAACAGTGAAACTTCCAAGATACAAGATCTTGAACGTCAGTATGCTTGTGCCCAAACATCAAACACATCAGACCCATTGATTATAGCTATGAAACTGTTAAAATCTGCTAAGAAAGTTCATTTTGTGAAATCAACTGGAACTGGCATATTGCAAAGTTTTTCCAACTGTTCTAATCTTGATTTCTACATGAAAAAGAAATATGTGTCGTCTGATGATTTGGCCAAGAATTTTACTAGAACTGTTAGTCCTCAACCTTCTATGGCATCAGTTTTTACCAAATCTCAACATGATCGTGTGTACATGAGAAGTTTCTTTCTTCGTGGTCAACAAGGTTGTGTGGTAAGAAACTGTGAACAGAAGAAGTCTTAAAACCTTCATCCATTTGTCAAGGACCAATCAAAACCTGTTCCATTAGTCAAGGAGATTTTGAGACGACCAACGTCGTTTGATGATGAAACTCACATTATGTTTTCTGATGTAAATCCACGAAAGGTGATTCATGTCCATGAGAACGTAAGTTATGTTATCCCCAAGTTTGTTCCAACCGAACCAATCTGTAACAAAATGAACTCAAATGTCATTCAAGAAGCCTATTTAAGACGAACGTCTAAAAGGCCTGTAACGTATTCTCAAGTTGCTAAACAACAATTGACTTTTGTTAAATTTGATTCTTCTCATGAAACTCAAAAGCTGCCCAAGACTGAGGCCTGGGCTGCCTTTTTGAACTGATCATTTTCAATTTGTGTGTAGGATACATCCAAGACCGTTTCTGGTGAAAACTGGATAATGGACAGTGGATGTTCTCGTCATATTACTAGAAATTTCACCCTCTTAACAAATGTTAGAAATATTCAAGGAGGGTATGTTGCTTTTTCTGGGAATTCTAGGGGTATGATAACACAAGAAGGTGAAGTTTCGAATGGGCATATTACGTTTGAGAAAGTCAACTACTGTGATAAGGTTGATCGTAATTTATTAGTGTGTTGCAAATCTGTGACAAAAAGTACACAACTGTATTTACTGATAAAGAATGTCTGATTCTGAAACCGGGATATGTCATTCCCGAGGACATGGTTGTCATGCGATCCCCTCGATCGAATGATATTTATGTGTTAAACATGTCTTCTAAGGCGTCAACTTCTGTGGAAACATGTTTCGTTTCTAAAGAAACTGAAAAGGACACGATTCTCTGGCACAGAAGAATGGGACATATTCATGTTAGGAGGATGAATTATTTAATGTCTAATGAATTGGTCGAAGGTGTTTCCTTGAAACATTTTAAATTATCTGACCATTGTGTTGCCTGCAAGAAAGGAAAACAGAAGAAAAAGTCACATCCGCCTAAGTTAATGAAGTCCATTGATACTTCACTTGAACGACTTCATATGGATCTTTTTGGTCCAGTGAATCGTGCTAGTATCTCTAGAGATTGGTATTGTCTTGAAGCTACCGATGACTATTCAAGATATTCATGGGTCTTATTTATGAGTTCAAAAGATCAAACACCCGTTCTGGTTCAAAACTTAATCACTAAGATCAAATCACTATACAAATTAAAGTTGAGACGTATTCGAAGTGATAATGGTACGGAGTTTAGAAACAATGTGTTGGATTTCTTTTATGTTCAAAAGGGAATTCATCTAGAATATAGGCTCCTTATGTACCACAATAGAATGGTGTTGCTGAAAGGAAAAATAGAACTATGATTGAAGCAGCTAGAACTATGCTTGCATATTCTAAGCTTCCTGTCCATTATTGGAACGAGGTTGTGAATACTGCTTGTTATACGCTTAATCGGGTTCTGACCTTTAAGAGACTCCAAAATACGAGTTATGAGCTTTTGAACAAACAAAAACCTAATGTAAAGTACTTGGAACATTTGGGTATCCTTATACTATGTTGAAAAGAGATGTGGGTAAATATGAAGAAAAGGCTGTTGAAGGATACTTCTTAGGTTACGCATCACCTAAAAAGTGAGTATTTAACTTTACCTCGGGTTGTCTAGAGGAATAGTATCATGTTGACTGTCAACGGTACACCACCTTCCCAAGGTAAAAGTCCTGATTGGATGTTTGATTACGAGAGTTTATTCAATTCTTTCACTCAAATGGAAGATCAACCTGATGAAGATTTGGTTCATGCATATTTGGAAGATCAATTCACACTTCCAAGATCTTCTAGGTTTGTTTATGTTGATACTTCACAAAATGATCTTCCAGATACATCGGATGTGATTTCGATCTCGTCTGATAATGGTCATTTTGTTGATTCTTCATCGGCTCCATTCCCTGAAACACATGAGATTGGTGAATCATCTCATGATGCTGAGGAGAATCTTCCTAATTTAACCGACAATGTTGTTGTTCCTGAGAATCCCACTCTTCGGATTCATAATTATCATCCAAAGGAAAACATCATTGGGGAACTTGATGTTGGTGTGCAAACGCGTCATCAAGTAGCTTCTTCAAGTGAAACTAATGTATTGTGTGCTTATGTGGATCTACAATCCTCTAGATTCGTAAATCTTGCAAAATACACTTGCTTTCTATCCCAAGTAGAGCCTACGACGACTCGTTTGGCACTTGAAGATCCTTCTTGGGTGGAGGCAATGCAAGAGGAATTGCAATAGTTTAACCGACTGGGTGTATGGGATCTTATTGATAAACCTGCTCGAGTCAAAAAGCCTATTCCGACTAAGTGGGTATTTAAATGTAAAAAGGACAATCATGGAGTGATCGTGAGAAACAAAAAACGGCTAGTGGTGCAAGGTTTCCATCAGCAAGAGTGTATAGACTACACTGAGGTATATGCTCTGGTTGCAAGATTGGAAGCTACACGAATCTTTCTGGCTTATGCAGCTTACAAGAATATTAATGTCTATCAAATGGATGTTAAAAGTGTTTTTCTCAATGGTAAATTACAAGAGGAAGTGTTTGTTTTACAACCTCCTGGCTTTGAAGATCCTGATTATCCGGACTGAGTTTACCGCTTAAAGAAGGCCATGTATGGTCTACATCAAGACCCGAGAGCTTGGTATGGCGCGCTTGACGACCATCTGACTGATAACGGCTTCAAGTGAGGGACTGTCGACTGCACTTTATTTTATTAGAATATTGGTGATGATCTTCTCCTCGTTCAGATATATGTCTACAACATTATCTTTGGGTCAACAAACGACGAGTTATGCAAGGAATTCGAGAAGTCAATGCCAACAAAGTTCGAGATGAGCTCGATGGGAGAGATGAACTTCTTTTTAGGGTTGCAAGTTCACCAGTCTGCGAAAGGAATCTTTATTCACCAGACTAAATTTGTGAACGATGTCTTGAGCCGATTCAAGATATCTGCCAGAAAAAATCCCTTCAACTCCTCTCCGCGTGGGTCACAATTTATCACCGGATGAATTGGAGAACACCGTCGATCCCACCCTCTATCGAGCTATGATTGGGTATTTGATGTATCTTACTGCTTCTCGACCTGACATAATGTTTGCAGTTTGTTTATGTTCTAGGTATCAAGCTATTACCCGAGTGACTCACCTGGCAGCGGTCAAGCATATTCTTCAATATCTGAAGGGCAATCCTGACATCGGGTTATGGTACCCCAAGGACGATAACTTTGAACTTACTGCCTTTTCTGACTCAGAGTACGGAGGGAGCAAGATTAATTTCAAATCGACTACAGCAGGGTGTCAATTCTTAGGAAGCCGGCTTGTTTCCTGGTAGTGTAAAAAGTAGACGACGGTCTCCACTTCAACCGCTGAGTCAAAATATGTTGCAGCCTCGAGTTGCTATTCCCATGTTTTATGGATCCAACAACATCTACGCGACAACGGTTTGAAGTTTCTTACTACTCCAATTTTAATTGATAACTCTGTTGCCATTGGCATCACCAAAAATCCCGTACAACACTCTAAAACGAAACATATCGAAATTCGATATATTTCATACGGGATTGTTTTGAAAAAAAATTAATCGATCTTGAGAAAGTACATACCGAATTTCAAAAAGCCAATCTATTTACCAGAGTATTTAACAAAACTCGATTTAACTTTTTGCTTTGTTTAAATGGATTAAAAACCCTTGCTGATGTACAGAAACAAAGTTAATTATCTTTACTTTCGGTTTATTTTTCTTTTACTTTTCTTTCATTTTTATGTTTTGGGTATTTAGCGGTGAAAAATTAGAAAATACAAAAATACTATGCTTTAAGTATGTATAGAAAAATCCGAAAAACCAAAAAGATTTTGAATTTTTATTATGTTTTATAAGATAATTGAAAAAGGCAAAAAGATTGTGTTTTTATGTAGTTACAGAGAAAATTCAAAAAGATTTTTGCATACGTTGGCTGAAAAGTATGTCAATTACTCATATTTGAAGGACATATAATCGTATGTGTTTGGTCCAAATGTTTACTTGTAAACGTTTAGGATAGCCATTTACCTGATAATGGAAAGTCGTTGGGGGCGATCATTATGCGGTTTTACTTTATTCTCTCGCTGAAAATTATGTCAGTTATTTAAGTTTGTGAAACATACTTGCATGTGTTGGTCCTATTATTCACTTGTGGATTAATTGGATAGCCATTAATCTATAGACTGAAAATGACTAGGGTGATCGAATTTATTTTTATGCTCCTCAAAATTTTGAGTTTTTGAAGCAAAAAGAGAAAATGATAATACATTGATCATTTGACCCCATATCCAGAAAGAAATAAGCTTAAAAGACTGAGTGCTTAATTGCATTGGTGCATTGATAGGTCTTACACAAGCTATTAGAGTAAAGTATGTGATATAAACATAAAGATATGTCAAATTGAAAGATGTGTTAGTCTCTAACAAAAATCTCGGTAATGATGGGAGAAATGTAATAGCCTGTCATACTCAAGTCTTATATTTGTTTGATAACCAAAAATATAATAAAGCAAATAACAAGCGTTGAGGTTATGGACACTGTGAGTCTTTATGCAGCTTAATCATCTAGGTATTCATATGCATGAATATTTCATTCGCTTTTCGAGGAAACCCAAAGTCATTAAACTTCTGTTGTACTTCGTACAAATTTAAACTACTGACTTGATCAAAATCCGTTGTTAGTCATACATTTGTTCCTCCCATGCACGCGTCTCAATACCAGTAAGAAACGGACCCAGGGGATACAATGTATGTAAGCCAACAGATGGACTCATGCATACTCACTCATAGTAAAGGAAACTCAATGCATTGCTCAAAAATATCTATAAAATTCAAATTTTGTTCAACATTTTAATGGTTTAAGTCAAGTTAGGGTGATATGGTAAAAATCAAATTAAGCTTGAACCGAGATTAGAGGCTGATAGTTTGTGAGATTATATGCTCTAATTGAACATTTAATCATATCACAGAAACGCTTGAAAGTTTGCAATAAGATTTAGGTGGACAACAATATCAATGACCGACTTAACGCCAGTCACAATATCACTGAAGTATAAAACTGTGATGGGAGGGCAATTTGGTCAATATGATTCTCTTCTTAAACTCACCAAAAATACAAAAATATGTACTGCTTTTAAAAACTCATACAAAAACACAAAAATATTTTTATGCTTTATGTTTTATTTTATGATATTTTTCTTGTAAATATCTTTCATCAAAAATTCAAAATACCAAAAATATTTTACCTTTTCTTTTACATATTATTTAATGTTTTTCAAGCTAAGTGTTTTTTGGCGTAAAACTCGTTAAGGTATTTGTTCATCGAAATACGAGTTTTCGTTGATTTATTTATTTAACAGTTGGTATCAATAAATAATTATTAATATATTTATGAATTTAATTATTCTTTTATTTAATTGTTTTATTTATTTAATTTAAAATTACATAAAAGTAATTCGTTATTCATAACTAACAAATTAGGATCATTCATAACGAATTGCAATCTAATTCGTTAACTTTATTTGCTCCCGCCACTCTGTAACGAATGACTTCTAATTCATTAAATTTAACATAACGAATCAAGCATGATTTACAGATAATTCGTTATTAATTCGTCTTGAATTTGACGAAGTAACTTTTATTCGTTATGCCACGTGTAAGGTTATGATAACGAATCATCTGAGAATGACTTCTAATTCATTAAATTTAACATAACGAATCAAGCATGATTTACAGATAATTCGTTATTAATTCGTCTTGAATTTGACGAAGTAACTTTTATTCGTTATGCCACGTGTAAGGTTATGATAACGAATCATCTGATTTGTTATTTCAAATTCGAACGAATCAAATGATTCGTTGTCTTGGGAAATGTGTCAAGTTGGTGAATATAGGGATTCGTGAACCCATTCATTTCCCCTATTCACATTTCTTCTTCACAAACATACTGTTACTCTGCCAAAATTTTCTCTAAAAACCTGATCATCATTATACTTAATAATAATCAGAGTTTCTGAAATATAAGGTAAAAGTGATCAAGACATGATTATATTCGTCTTATTTAATGAACATTTGCAGGGTTAATTGATCGATTGAGTTATTGGTTTTAAGTTATTTATAAAACCCTTAATTTACCTATTATGTAACATGATTTGGTACAAATGGTTAATACGACTCCGTTCGCGATGTGATTCCGAGATCCTAGTAATCATTTGTTTGGTTTTACATCGATGATTATGTTTGAATTGATGTCAGATTGCAATTTTGACTTTTTGATGTTCATGGTAATTTTGACTTGGACCTAATTAGTCAAACATTAAGCCTAAGTGCCATTCGTTATGATGTAACGAAAGGGAACTGTTTCGTGTCCAATTCAGACACAAATCACACAAATCCGGATATCAATCATTATTGAAAACGAATCAAACTTTCATTCGTTATTTATAACGAATCAGACTTTCGTTCGTTATCTTTTCATACCTGATTCGTTAAGATCTGATTCGTCTTATTTACTTGATAACAATGTAGCCGATTCGTCATAACGAATCAGCAATTCGTTATAACGAATCACCTTATTTAACGAATGACATTTTAAAATTATTATAAAATTAATAGTTTCTAAATTAGTATAAGTTTATATAATTTATTTAATTTTTAAATTCTAATTCTTGGATATATTTTATTATCAGTTATGGCCGATAATATGGATCAGGATCCTCCCGCTGCTGAGCCACAACAACAACATCAACAGATCTCCCTATCCTTCCATTTGATAAAAGACATAATATATGTGCATTCGTTGGTACAAATTTTGCTGACGAGGATGCTTTTGCGGAGATGTTAGCATTCAATCATCGCTCATGTACTAATTATGCCATTACTACAAATCCAGAAGTTAGATTCAGCATTGTGCGTCAGTTCTGGAACACTGCTCGATACGTGGAGACTGAGAACCATATTGCTGTTGAAGTGAATACAAGACCAGTTGTGATATCAAATGAGACTGTTCGAAGGGTGTTGAGGTTCACTGATACTATTGATGACCCGAGTGAGTATCACAAATAGCTGATTCGAGGATTATTTGGTCGATTATTCTATTCTGGTGATCTTGAGGCATCCATGTATAACAAGGTGTACTTGTGTCCTACATACAAGTACTTACTACATGTTCTCATACATTGCCTTGGTGGACGGAAATGAGGTTTTGACGAATGCCGAATCATGCTTTAATTAGCTTTCGTTGCATTAATTTTTAATAAACCTTTCAATTTCTCGAAGATGATATTCGATCATCTAAAAGAGAATTGTATTGTCATGAAACACCGCACAAAATTCTTAATGTGTCCTCGGTTTATTCAATTGTTTGTTCAGGATGCCATTCGTGACTTGGTGGTCGATCCAACTCTCCTCGAGGATAAATTACCGTTGGATCACATAAAGGCAGAAACAATGAGGAGGATGAAGCAGTATCGTGAAGATCCTCCTCCAAGATTCAAACGTTTGATAGGTCACGTATCCAATCCTGATTATGTATGTCCTTTTAATGATCGCTGGATCCACGATGACTCGGATTCTGAGTGTGAAGAAGGTGAAGGTGGGAATGATGGTGATGAGGGTGATGAGATTGATGGTGGTGATCCAGCTCCACAGCAACGTGTTGAGGTTGAGGAAGCAAATGTTGAAGTTGCTCAACGTAAGAGGAAAGGGAAAGAGATTGCTGGTGAAGGGTCCTCGAAGCATCGAGTGACTGCTAGAGCTGGTATTTCTTTTGAAGTCCAGCCTCAAAGGTCTTCAGTTATTCAACAACAGGTGGTGCCGCTTACTACTAGCACCCCGGAACTCACATTGACGACCACACTCACTTCTGATCCTAGGCTTGGCATGATCCCACAGTCTATTCTATCCACATTGCCAATGCCTATGACTGCTACATCGGTGGTTTTACCAACACCGACGATGATGTCGCCACTGCCTGTGGATATTTCTTTTATGAGGCTCAATCGTCCTCAGGGTCCTGTTCAGCCAATTCCTCCCTCATTTCATGTCATGACACAAGATCAACAGATGAGTATGCTCTTCAGCTTACTTCATCTTTATGAAAATCAGATGGCTGCTGATCGTCTAACTCAAGAGCGTATGATGGACAACCAAAAGAAGCTGCTGAGTTATGTCTCTTTCTGCCAAAAAGAGACCAAAGCCCTTCGAGAGATTGTTACGTCTCAAAGGGTGAATTTAAAACAACAAAAATACATGATTCTACAGCTCACATGCAAAGATGATGCGCTCAAGAAACTCATAAACGATGATGAAGATCCTGATGAGTCAGGTGCTGGGGGTGAGACTACAGGTACTAGTGCTGCTGCTGGTGATTCGGGTAAACAGTTGGTTGTTTATCATGACTCGGAGAATGTTATACCCATTGAGTCGATAAAAGCCAATATTGTTATATTTATTGATGGGTCGGGGATGGTTAGAAGCATTGTGAATGCTGATGAAATAGAAACGGGACAGTTTATTGAGAGGTCCTTAACACGTGAGCAGATTTCTATACTGCTGGGTCTAAATGACGATGAGCTAACCGTGTTAGAATGAAACACCGTGAAAATTTCAAGTTCAAATCATAAAGTTTTCAAAATTAAAGGATCAAATCTGTCAAATTCCAAACCTTAGGGTTTAAATTGAAAATTTTGATTTTCCTGACCCATCACGAAACGCGATGGATCAGAAGGAAGACCCATCGCGTATCGCCTGTGTCACCACATGGCGCAACGCCTGCCACGTGTCTGACACAAAGGCACGTGTCGTGCCACGTGTCAACACGTGGCACGACCACCACGTGTCATCACATGGCGCAACGCCTGCCACGTGTCACCACGTGGCAGGTCTATGTGGTGACTGGCCAAGCCTACGTAGCGATACGCGACAGGCTAGCCAAGGAGGCCATCGCGTATCGCGATTGGCTTCCAGATTTTGCCTATAAATATCGGGTTTGAGCCCTCATTACAGCTGCATAGACTAGCAGACAAAGCGCTTCAAATAAATTAAAGATAAAGAGCTCAAGACGAGGGGGTGTCTGTTTGTGCACGGTTTAGCATCTCGAGTCTTTGTATTTATCTTTTGTTTTAATTAATGAAAGAAATATTATTATATTAAGTTAGTTCGTTAAGATATTCTAGTTCATTAAGGATGTTTAACGAACCAGAAATTTAAGTTAAGTTCCCTCCTAATTCGTTAATGATGTTTAACGAATTAGGGGGCAGTTCGTTAATGTTTATTTATTTGAATTGTAATGTAACTAAGTGGAAGGCTATTTCGTTACGGAATGTGTAACGAACTAGAACCCATCTTCTATATATAGAGGTAAACTCCTGTGTTTAATTTAAGTATTGATTTAACGTATTGAACATTTGCCAAATTGTTCTCTCGATAAATCCTTCATACATTTAACCTATTACAACTAATACTAAAATATATCTATACTTATAATCTATAACAGAAAAGAGTAATCTATGAACTAGATCTTGTTAATCGTATTTTGATCTTAGATTTGAGATCTGAGGTCTTCTCAATATATGCCGAACTCAGTTATTGATCTGCTGCCCGTATAAATTGTTTATAACACCGTATAAAAGAGATAATTGAACTCTTGTGGTTGATTTGCACACCACCTGGGTTATTGAAGGTAAACAATTCCTTTTAATCTGTTGAATTTGTTCGTGTTGACAACGATGAACAGTGCCGGATAAATTCTTCAAAATTGGACTTGTTTATGGACACAGATCATAGGGTTTTTGGTCTATAAATGTCATCAATGATTATATGAACCTTATTGTCCATGTTTGATTAACATTGGATGTCTGAAATTTTCAAATTAATTTTGACTTATTTTTGGATTTCAAATGTATAAATTGTTAAAGGCTTATACGACGTATAAGTCATGGACTTATACGACGTATAAGTCATGGACTTATACTACGTATAACTTTTAAAAACATATAAGTTTAAAACAGACTTACATGTTTATATGACATATACGGACATGAAACTTACACGTTGAGAACCACTTACACGTTGTCAAAGGACTTACACGTTAAAATACTTACACGTTGTTAATTAACTTACAAGTTTCAAGGACTTATGAGTTGAGGGATTACACAAACATATATTTTGATAAAACTTACATGTTGATGAATTTATACATTGAAAATTTTCATTCTAAACTGTTACATTTTCTAAAAATTTCTAACATGATGATTGTGTGTTTGTGTGTGCATGTGGCTAAAGATTACGATGTGAATCACAACATGTGTGCATTTTTGGATGGATCAAGTAAGAAGATGGAACCGTTCAGACCGATATTGCCATTCTTTCAACGATCAATAAATATAAAGGTGATTACAGCAAACGCCATTGTTGTAATGGAGATTGTGGAGGAGTTTTGGAAGAATGCAAAGTAAGAGGAGGAATGTATAAAGTCCGTTGTGCAAATAAAGAAAATCGGAGTGCCCGAGAAACTCGTACGTGACATATTGGAAATTGGAGATGAATCAACTGATCTAACTTCTTAGATGAAAGGATGGTCAAGGGTGCTTATTAAAGATGGGGTATCAAAATGACTTGAATAGGGTTTCTTATTTGAAGACTGGACTTTCAAGACCGTTCAAGTTTTTGGTTCATGTGATTGTTCATTGTTTAGACCATCGTAAAGGAGGTTACGATCAAATATTGGAATATCAGATGTGCATGAACTTGAAATATAATTTTTCTAAGGTTATATTCGACCACATGAAGATGTATTTCGAGATCAAGTGGTTGATGTACCCACGTTTCATCCAGTTGATTGTCAATCATCAATTCCCAGAAGTTGTTAAGACTGGAGAAGTAATGAAATTGGCTCACATGTCTGAAAAATGAGTATGCCAAGTTGAAATCTTACAGGAACAAGTCAAAGGATGAAATTCTTGTTTTTCGTGCTATCTTTGGACATCTACGAGATCCAGATTATGTTTCACCTTCAGAGAATTAATGGAGAAAAGATGAAAGTGATTGGGATCGAGAAAATAAGAATATACGTTTGCAGAAGTTCGTGCCAATAGGGGGAGCAGATGGTTTATAAAATCTGAGGCCGAACTTGCTGAGGGATCTCAAGAGTCCAAGAGGAAGCAAACTCGTGTAGTTAAAACTGAACATGTCACACCTCCTGCTCCAGTTGCACAACAACCACCAGTTGTTGGTGCTGAACAAACTGTAGATCCAACTGGTGAGAAAACAGAACCTGTTTCTGAGGCTCGAAGGAGGATATTGGGTGATCCTCGTGCATTTTATGAATTGAGGATAAAGGAGAGGCATTCGAAGAAGAAGTTTGACAAAGATGATACCTATGAGCCTAAGTCTAGCCGGTTGAAGAAGAAACATATAAAGCATATGGCTAAGAAACCTAAGTCTGTTTGAGGTTGGTTGATGAACCAGAGGATCCTAATGTTGAGGTGATTCAATATCAGGAGATGAACTTTGATAAGACTCCTGAGCTTGAAGTGAACTTGGATGATGCTATTGATAAACTTTTGAAAACTCCATTAGTTCAAAAGACTATTCCTCGATCTACACCAGCTGTTGAAGAACCAGATCCCAAGGAAACTCCTAAAGCTGATCCAAATGTCTCACAACAATCATTTGAAAGTTTTTATGATCCATATTTGTTGTTGGACGGACCGTCAAGGGTGGAATTCAATGTGTTGAAAGAACAAGTTGATAATAAAGAAGTGAGGATTACAAGTTTGGCTGAGGAGAATGATATATTGAGAGCTGAAAATGTGGAAATCAAGAAAAGATTGGAAGAAAGTGAATAAAAGAGAAAGAGACAAGATGATTTGTTGTATCAGCACATGAAATATTTTGTGATTATCGAGATGAAACTTGGTATTAAACTTAATTCCGAGGTGGATTGTGCTGAAGCGAGTGACACGATATTTGAACGCGTTTATGGTGAAGATATAGGAGTTGTTGAGGGTGTATTCCAGGTTGAGTATGATAATGAGAGAACTGCTGATAAAGGAAAGTCTAAAGTTGAAGATCTGATCATTGTTGATGCTTCAAATCAAGGAGATGCTTCTGTGCAGGCTGGGGGTCTAGCCAGACAGGATTGAAGGTGGATGAACCTATGGCTGATAGTGTTCTAATAGTAGAAGTACCTATTGATTCTATTGTATAGGATACTAAGGTTGTAGATGAAAAGAAAGACGAAGAGGAAGAAGAAGAAAATGAAGATGAGGAAAATTTAGATTTTAGTAACATCCTACTTTCGATAATATTAAATAAAAGGAAATGAGTTTATTTAAAAGTGTTTTAACATTTAATTATATTAAATAAAATAATCGAGTGTGGACTTCGCTAAAAAAAGGACGGAATAAGGGATGGTGATGAGCCTTAGGTCCATGGGCTTAAGGGAGTATAAATACTCCTTAAACCTCCCTAAAACTCTAAAACCCTCATTCTTATCTCCTAGCCTCCTACACACACAAAAACACACACAAACACTCATTGATATTACGGCCGTGACCGAGATCATGATCCAAGACCAAAACCAAGCATAGTTTGTGTTAGATTTTGATTATACAAGCAGGAACAAGTCCATAGTATACATCGAAGCTACTCCATAGCTTTTATGCGTAAAAAGGTATGTTCTTTACACATAAAGATTATGTTTTTAAGAACGGTTTGCCCTAAGACTTAGTACTAAGGCAAATCGGTTGCAGTATTACCATAAAAATAAAGACTTGATGTTAAAAATGTGCTTAGTGAACTTGTTAGTATATACGGTTCATGCAAAAACCCTAGATATAGCTTTAATACGTAAAAAAAATAAAAGGCTCAAGATTTATAGAGAAACGGACTAGATCTTAATCAATAATGGAAGTGGAAATGCTTAAAAGGTGATATCACACAATGATAGGAGATTGGATTTTAATATAATTATAGTAGTAATGATAATGAGGGTATGGAAAACCTATAATATGTGTTCGAATGGGGCTACCATTCGAATACAAGACCATAGTAGGTGTATTCGAATGCAAGTTCGAATAGAAGGGAAAGAAAGAAAGAAAGAAAGAAAGACAGAAAATAAGGAATACAAGTCCTTTTCCATTGGAATACAAGGGTGTTCGAATAAGGTGGATCATTAGAATGCAAGGCCGTACCATTCGAATACAATGCCATTCGAATGCAAGGAATTTCCATTCGAATACAATGTCATTCGAATACAAGGCAATGCCATAGAATACAGTGCCATTCGAATCCAAGGCATTTCCATTTGAATACAGTGCCATTCGAATATAAGGCCCTGTAATTTGAATACGAGGTCATTTGAATACAATGCCAATCATATACAAGGCCATGCAATTTGATACAAGGCCATTCGAATACTATTCCATACAATGCCATTCGAATACAAGGCCATGTAATTTGAATACAAGGCCATACGAATACAAGGCCATTTGAATAAACCAGACTTAACAGCTCTGATGAAACTTAAAAAATGTGCTCAGGGTTAGTTAATTAATACATATCATTGATATACCGTTATCCGAGCCCCGTTAAAGAAAGAAATCACTATTAACTCAGAAAGAAACAGGAGACATGTGAGTTTCTAGCCCTATTCTTTGTTATGTTCTCGGGGATGTGTGCATACTCGATGTGAATGTTAATACACTTACCTTAGTTGATAAGTGTATGTCAATAATGATTGTTGTGATAGCTATAATTGTTATATGAATGAATGCTTGTCGGTACGTGAACGATTTCCGGATATTGCATGTACTGTCAAGAGGATAATGTGTTGTAAGTAAGAAATGAGTATGTAAAGGAAAGTATGTATGCTATTGTAATATTGAAAGTATGAATGAGAATTATACTTAAAAGACAAGGAAACTTAGGGTATGGTTGTATGGTAGAAAAGGGAACCGGGCCCTTATAATACTCGACGCAAGAGGGAACCGGACCCTAATAATATTAGAGGCAAGAGGGAACCGAGCCCTAATAATACTCGAGGAAAGTATGGTTTAATGCTCTTTAAAACGTAAGGTATGAAATTGAAAGGAAGAAAGTATGAAATTATAAAGCATGAACGAAAGTATGTGTGTGTGAATATACATTAAAGACAGCAAGCAGTTAAGTATGTAATTATGAATGTATTGTATGTTGCCTAATAAACTAGAACTCACTCAGCGTAGTTAACTTTTAGTATGCATGCAGGTGAGTAGGATGAGGCACCTAGCTTGAGAAGGACACATGGCAGATGAATAAGAAGCTAGCATCCGAAGACTTATGAAGTATTTATGACTACTGTTATATTCTAAAAGACAAAAGATGTTTGTTTCAGACATGTTTATGAAATGATGTGTAATGATTATTAAAACTTTTATATTCCGCGAAAGTTTTAATTAACTTTTATTTGTAGAACTGTGTTTATGAGTAAATCCGACTTCAAAAGAAAGGCACGGGAAAGGGGCCTTAAAATTTTGGTGACTCATCTGATGATTTTTTTTATCTTGATGATGATGACGACTCACAAGACGGTGCTGGTGCCTTGTCTAGAAAAGCTGATAAGAAGTCTGACTCTATTGGAAAAATGTTCAAATCGATGAACCTCCACAGGAGTCTGAAATTAAGGATGCTTCCATTGAAAAACCGTTGGAGAAATTGGAAAATTGTGATATATTTTCGGATCCTTCGATGTTTAAAGTATCAAAAATGGAGGATGAAGGGAGAAGGAGAGATACCGGCTGATAGAGCTGAGTTTGCAAAGATGTTAGATGTATCGGTTATGTTGCATTGGGTAAGTGTATAAGTATAGCTTATTTGAGTAAAATCTGAAAGATTGGTATATGAAGATTATTTGGAGTTCAATACTTCAATAGTTTGTTAAGCTTAAATCATTACCATGGTTTTATGTGTATGAAATTTGTACACATTATGACCTAATAAACAAACCAAAGAAAGGTCCTATCAATGAGATATGGGAGTTCATAGTGAAAGAAGCTAAAAGAGGATTAAAGAAGTGGGTACCTCAGGTTCCTCGTGTTTTCATGTCAATTTCTAGAAAGAATCCTGAAAGGTGAGTTGATTCGTATATTAAGATATTCTTGAACAGATTCTCTACGTGTTATACCTTTCTACCTGATGGAACAGGGTTTTTATCCTTATTTCTTTTGTTGGTCGTACTTGCGTTAACTGGTGAACCTAATATCTATCTGGATCGTGGAGATAAGAAATATGATGCGATAAAAGTTTATGATCCAATGTGGTTGGTGAATTTCTCACAAAAAAACATTGAAGTGTTATATTCGAGAAGGATACAGTGTTCGGATGACAAAGTTAAAACTCAAGCAAATCAGTTCCAGAAGATCGTTGATTTATGTTTTGAGAAGAATATAGATTCTGAACAATCTTGGGAAACAAATTGGAGGGAGGTAAGTGCGGAACAAGATCGTATTGAGGCGGAGTTTGAAGCAGAACGTTAGGAGAGACTTACTAAGGCTTCATGGAATCGTTTTCAATATATGCCAAATCAAGTACCTCGTCCAAATTCACAACAAAAATCAATGAAGTAGTCATTTGAAGAGGCAAGGAAAGCTTATCGCATGAAGCATTTTTGCATTGATTAAAGACACAAGTACCTAGCACTACCAAGGGGGAGTTTTTTAGTGCAAAACGTCTAATGCTAGGTCTTATATAGTTAAACAAGCTGAATTGTTTGAATTATATGTTAAGGGCGTATAAGTATACCAACTTATAAGACTTATACGGCGTATAAGTCTGTTGAGTCAAGATTTGACACAAAACTGATCAGATGGAAGATTAGAATCTTCTCAGCCTCCTCAGAATTCGCTAAGTATGGATCCGGGCACACCTTAGACCTCCGAGCAAGGTTTTACTTGGCCGGACACGATATTTTGTCTATCGGCAGGGTTATCTTCTCTGAGTCTTCTTTAGTGATCATCCGATTAAGGTTTGCAAACTTGTGTATTACCGGGCAAGGGTCACTTTATCAAGTAGGTTTGTTCTTCATAGGCAAGTAAAGTTCACTTCCGAGTAAGCTTTAGGCTAACCAAGCTCAAGAAACCAAGTATTTGGAGATCGAGCAAGGTATTCATTAATAAAGATGGTCCGGGTATGCCTGGTGTTTAATGAAGTATCACAAGTATCATCAGGCAGGATTCAACTCTAGCAAGGTAAATTGCCTCCAAGCATACTTTGCTAATAAGCTTATTCCACGCAAGGAGTTGATAGGAACATTGAAGAACAAGGTTGCTCGTAAGGGTTTGTCGGGCAAAGTCTGATAAAACCAAGAAGATTGAAGTCTACCCGGTGAGTATTTTACTTGGTAAAATACTCTTCAAGTAAAGTCTACCCGGAAACTGATCCCGAGCGCACTTCTATATTACCAAGTCATAAAGGATGGCAGAGCATACTCGGAAAGACAAGATTGATGCAAAGCCTACCCGGAAGACTTGTTTTACACTTAGATTATTTCTGAATATGTAATTTGAATATGTACTATCGGATAGGGTTTCTAGAAGGAATGACAGCTATAAAGGAGGTGTCAGGGCTATAAATAGAATAATTTATGGCACACCTCCTAACAAAAGCAACGGTACACACAACAAGGCAGACATACACATTAATTAAGAAAGAATATTGTGTTTGACGGCTGTCCTTCAAGAAACCCTAAATTGATTATCCACTTTGTATGATTGATATTATATGAATGGAAATCTTTTGAGTTAATCTTGTTTGTGTTGATTACCTTTGAATACTGATTTAGCAACCGTATGTTTGTTATTGATTCCGCCTTTAACAAACGGTAATCTTTCTAAATATAGCAACCCGTCATTAACTCTCTTGTCGACACATTTATTTGTGTGAGTTATGGCATGATTTAAGTAAGATCCATCTGAAATCGGGGACCTGACAAGTGGTATCAGAGCTTGTTGCTGCTATTTTGGAAAGATTCTTGTTGCTGATTCAAGATTTGAAGAAAGATGACGTAAGCAGACCACTGTTTCATTGATTTGTGACGTCAGCAGCTCTGTTTTTCATTTTTCTTCCAGATCTACAATCTACCGGTGTTTTCTCTTCCTTATTTCAATTAAAGCTTTAATCTTTATATCTAAATCTTGCTCTAATCATATCAGACACATCAGATCTGAACAACCTGTTTTCAGATCTGATTATTTTTAAAATTCGATTTTTACTAAGAAACTGATTTTTAAGTCTTTGAAAATGTCTGGATATGAGGAACAAGAGGTGTCTACTAAAAAGATACCAAGATTGTATGGACATGAAAACTTTACCAAGTGGAAAGTGCTTTTTGAAACAGCAGTGTGCTACAATGATGTTGATATGTGGAACTCCATCAAGAATGGTCCACAAGCTGATGTTGAGGAAGGAGCAAACACAGCTGCAACTGCTGCTGTAAGAGAAAGAATGAGAAAGGTGGATGACAAGGACTTAGCTATGATTAAGCTAGGATTTTCTTGGGAGATTCTAACTAAGGTGGCAAATCACACAACTGCCAAGCAAATGTATGATGCCATCCTTGAAATGTATGAAGGAAATACTGAGCTGAAGAACATAAAGAAGCAAAGATTGAAGCAATAGTTGGAAAGGTTTAAGTATAAGGAAGGAGAAAGGTTAAAATCAATACTAGAACGTTTTCTAGGTATTGTGAATGAGTTGAGGACAACTGACTATGTCATGACTGACTTTGATTTAAACATAAAGTTACTCAACTCAATGCCAAAGGAATGGTATACTGCTTGCAAGTTCATTCTTCAGAAGCATAATTTCAATGACTTGAAATTGGATGATGTAGTATGCTTCCTTCAGGCTGCAGAACTGGAGATGATAGAGAATGAAATGATTAAAGAAGAAAGACCCTACTTCAATGTTTCAAGTGCATTGATTGCACCCATGGGAAATTTGACTACCAAGAATCAACAACAAATTCCCATTATTGAAGAACCAGTTGAGCACAATGTTGATACTCCAAAGTCTTTTATTGGTGGTAGCACAAGTAATCAAGGAAATCAGCAGAGATTCAATGTGCAACTGATTGATGAAACTGATACTGCCTTAATGGCAAGTGGGAATGTTCCTCACCCTAGTGGAGGAAATGGTCAAAGCAATGAAGTAAGAGGTTGTATAATAGAACGGGTAGATCTCTGGTTTCTGGTCCTTATGAGAGGATTGGATTTGACAAGTCAAAGGCAATCTGCTACAATTGTCAACAGCCAGGACATTTTGCAAGAGAATGCAACTTGCCAAGGAATTATCAGATGAATCAATTCCAGAATCAACAGCCAAGAGGTCAGCAACAATACCAGTAGAATCAGCAAAGAAACAACAACCAAAACTTCAACAACAACTTCAATCCCAATAACAATTACAATCCCAACTTCAACAACTTTCAACCTCAAATGAATAATCTTAATCTATGGGTGCCTCAGAATCAAGGATTTCAAATGCACAATAATCATAACCTTCAAGCAGTACAAAATGTTCCAAACAACACTGTTCCAGCCAACCAAAATCAACCAAGAAACCAAGGAAATGTGGCAGTGACTACACAACATGAAGGTAACTTTGATTGGAGCAATCATGAAGAAGACATTGCAGATGATATCAAGAGAGAAAATGTGGCATTCATGGCCATAATTGAGAAAGAAACTGCATCTTCATCTCAGGTACAATCTGCTCCTACTGTCGATTTAAATGAACTTATCAATGAATTGAAAACAAAAGTAGGCAAGTTGGAAAGTGAGTGTTTTAGGAAACAAAGTATCATCAATACATATGAGGCAAGTGAACTGATAAGTGAGGAAAGAATGAAAAGTTTGGAAGAGGACTGTGTAAACAGCTACAGAGCTCAGAAAAGGTTCACAACTGAAATAGATGGGTTGAAGAAAATGGTCATAGAAGAAAAGATACAGAACACAAAACTACAAGCTGATAATGAATTTTTGAAGAACTTGATCTCCACTGAAAACATCTGTGTAATTATAAATCAAGTTAAGGAAGAAAACAAGTACAAAGCAGTACTGACGTGAGGTCGAAGACTCACTCAAAATAAACCGAATACAACTAGTTAAATAGCGGTAAGCGGGTATCGAACACAGGGAGTTTGTGGAAAATATGTTACTAAGTAGCTTTGTAATTAATCTATATTAAACTAAATGCAGAAAATAAACTCAAGTATTTTGGTTGTTTGGTTTTGATTAACAAAAAGAACTAAAGCAATAAACGAGTTTTAAACAATATAAGAAACAATGCTCTCTCCCGATTTCAGGTTTCCAATGTTGATAATGTTAACATTTACTTGTGAGATGAACTACACAAATACAGTTCGTGAAAATGCGTTTGATGTGATAAAGAGGACTAAGTACTTAGATTATAAGAACGCAAGGTTGTCACTCAATAATCATTTTAGTATTGATAACCCTAATTCTCTTCTACTAAATCTCAATTGCCTATGGCACCAAGAACGGATAGTCAAGAACACGAATTTATACCATACTAACAATTACAAAACAAACACACAATCACCATAGCAAAATAACATAAGATCAAAACACTACCCCACAAATAACATAAACGATTAACAAATATTCAATTGAAAACCTTACAATTCGGGAGAGAACATAAAAGAAATTAGCCGAGCATAATCCAGTTCATCATCCCTTCGATTATAGTAATCATACGAATTAAAAACACTAAATCAACAATTGGAATCACCAAACTGTTATTCTTGGACCCAAAAATCGCCCCTAGGTCATTCCAAAGTGTTAGATAGATGAAAAGACACCCAAAAACAGAATAAAAACAAGTATTTTCGGCATTTACAGATCCGCACCGTGGCCCACGGTTCCCACCGTGGCCCATGGTGGTCTCCACAGCCCCAGAACGCCACGGTACAGTGTAAACTGTCATTTTTGATCAGTTGGACCGTGCCCCACGGTCCAGACCGTGGCCCACGGTGGAGCTCTTTCTCATTTTCTTGTTTTCTCCATATCTTTCTCGTTTCAACTCCGTTTTCTTCACTGTTTTCGCCTACGTTCTCCTAATTACATCCTCTATCTTCTACTACCTGCAATTATATGAGTAACCATAGTCAACTAATTCCACAAAATAAACCGATTGTATGCATGGTTATTAACGGTCTTATATCACTTAAGGGTTGTCCAATGGACCACCCGTCAAGTAACACCACCTTTCAACAACTTTATGCCAAAAGTTGATAAAGAGAAAAGAAATGCATATCTACAACAATTCAAAGATGTTTTTCAAGACAAAGAAGAACTTGTGGATTTGTACAACGTTGAGGTTAGTGAAGAAGGAGATTTGTTGTGAAGAAAGAATTGAAAGAAGAAAAGTCAATTGGAGTTCAAGTCTCTTAAGATGACCTTGAGTCAATTGATTTGAATCAAGATGACTTGAGTGATTTGAGTGATCAAATTACTGAAAAGAAAATCAAAGCTGCTGAAAGAGGAAGAAAATACAAGAAACCGGAATATGTTGATCAACTTCCAAAGTATCCACCAGTCCCACCAAGAATGAAGAAAAAAATGATAAGATGAAAAGAGAAAAGGTATCTTTTGACATTTGTGAAAAGAAGAAGATAAGCTACAATGCAGTCAGGCCACCAAGCAAGGTTGTGTTGGAAAGGATAAAGCAAAACAAAAAGAAGAGAATAACTGAAGAAGTTGATTCAGAAAACTTTATCCCAGTTTATCTCGTTTTCTCTAATCATGAAGTATTGGATGTTGGAGAAGTGGAAACTATGGAAGAGTATGAGAAGAGACAGTCAAGGTTTAGTGAGAGTAGTGATGAAGAACCTATGATTATGGAAAAGGTTGTCTTTGTCAAAAGCAAACTAGACAGACAGGATATCAAGATTGAGGAGTTTGTGCCTTTCTCAATTAACTTTGATAATTTGAAGAATCAGAAAGACTCTAGGAATCAAGTCACCTAAGCCAAGTGAAAGGTTCAAGAAACCAATAGAGCATGAAAAATTTAAAGGCAAGGTATGGTGCAAGAAGTATGATGAATATGGTCATCACACAGACTCATGCAATGAGAGATTGAAATTTCAACCATTTCATGTCCCAGATGGAACAAAGTATGGTCAAGACTTTGTCATGTACAAATAGAAGTATGATGTATATCTGGGAAAAGGAAAGGTGTGTGGAAATGAAACCATGAACAGAGAAGAAAAGAAATCTGAAAAGGAGACAAGGATTGAGAAGAAAGCTGAAATAAATACAAAGAAGCAAGTGGCTGAATCAGCAAGAAGAAGTAAATCTCCTAAGAAGCATGAGAAAATGACCAAAAAGAACTATCAGCCATTGAGAAACAAACAAGACACTCAATCAGTCAAATCTGAAGAATCTCAAGAATCATCAAGCAGTGAGAAGACAAGAAGAAAAGGTGTATATCCTAGAAAGAAACCAACAGAACTCACTGGTGATGAGAAGTTTTTGCTGAAACATGGATATGAGCCACAAGGTTTCCTATGGAAACCCAAGACTGAAACTAAAGTTGAGATAGTTGCTGATGTGAGAGAATACTTTGAAAAGGAAGATTATGTCATCAAAGAGTATGCCACTGACTCAGCTGAATTACAGACCTCAACTTCACTTGTTAAAACCCCAAGAGAGTGTGGTTATGAAACTGATAATTCAGACAACTTAGAAGTCACTCATGAAGATCCAGAACCAACAACACTCACTTCCCAAGCTGTCATAGAAACTGAAATTGATGAGTTGCAAGCTGTAGAAGCCTGCACTTCATCACTCAACTAATCAAATTTTCTCTTCTGTGCAGGAACAGTCCACTCCTCTGAATGAAATATGGTATATGGATAGTGGTTGTTCTAGGCACATGACTTGTGACAAAATATCACATGTTAATTATGAAGAAAAATATGAAGGACCTGTAGCATTTGGGAGTGATGAAAATGGTGGAAAGATTGCGGGGAATGGAATTTTAACAAATGGAAAAGTTTCATTTGATAATGTATTTCATGTTGAAGGTCTTCCGTATAATCTACTGAGTATATCACAAATGTGTGATAAGGGATACAAAGTCAGTTTTGATGATTCCCACTGTTTCATCTTAAAACCTGAGTTTGTCATTCCACCTGAAATGATTATGATGATGGCACCAAGAAATGGCAACTTGTATGTACTAAATATGAAAGAAGCTGTTTTAAGAGGGGGTGCATGTTTTATTTCCAAAGCCACTAAAAATGAATCAAAATTGTGGCGTAGGAAAATGTGTCATGTGAACTTAAAGAACATGAATAGACTTGTCAAAGGTGAGCATGTCATAGGCTTACCTACAAGAGAGTTCAAATTGGAAGATCACTGTAATCCATGTCAAAAGGGAAAACAACACAAATCTACTCATAAGCCTAAGTTCATCAACTCAATTGATCATATACTTGAATTACTTCACATGGATCTTTTTGGTCCTGTGTGTGTGCCAAGTATAGGAAAGAAAAGATATTGTCTTGTGATCATTGATGACTATTCAATTTACACTTGGGTTTATTTCCTAAGTACCAAAGATGAGACTGCAGAGTTGATTAATGGTTGTGTAACAATGATTGAGAACAAGTTGAATAAGAAAGTTAAAATGATGAGAAGTGACAATGGTACTGAGTTCAAGAATGGAGTTATGAAAGAATTTTGTGTAGAAAAGGGAATACTTCAACAATTCTCAGCTCCTAGAACTCCTGAACAAAATGGTGTTGCAGAAAGAAGAAATAGAACTTTGATTGAAGCTGCAAGAACCATGTTAGCATATGCTAACCTGCCTGTTACTTTTTGGGCTGAAGCAATAAATATTGCTTGCTATGTTCAGAACAGGGTGCTTGTAAACAAAAGGTATAACAAGACTCCATATGAAATATTCTACAACAGAAAGCCTTATATCAAGTTTTTCAAGACCATTGGATGCAAATGTTTTCTTTTGAACACTAGAGATTATTTGAACAAGTTTCAAACAAAATCTCTAGATTGTTTCTTTGTTGGATATTCTACACACTCAAAAGCTTACAGAGTATATGTGAAAGACCATTTGAGTGTTATAGAATCATCTGACATTATTTTTAATGAGAATCAATTCAATACAGTTGATGGTGCAGCATGGCTGTTTGATCATGAAAAGTTAATAAGGTCTTTCAAGATTTATCCTGAAGACTTTGATGACTCATTCTACAAGACCAGTATATTTAAGAGAAAAAGAAGAAACAACTGGACTTAAAAGAATTGGGGAAAAAGGTTGCTAAAAAAGAAAAAGAATATACTTTTTTGAAGAATTCCTCAAGTGATATTGCTGAACAAGTTCAAGAAGATAATCAAGATGTACAGAAAGATCAAGTTCAGAGTGAGGAAGACTCAATCAACCAGGCAAGTGAGGAAGAAGCTGCATCTACTGCAAGATTTCAACATTTATTTGAAATCTTGAACATTGGAAACAATGGTGCATCTACAATGGTGCAAGATTTTAGCATTTTTGGATTGCATCAGGCTCCTAGAGCATGGTATGATGAGCTGTCAAATCATCTTCTTGAAAATGGTTTCAAAAGAGGAGCTATTGACAAGACACTCTTCAACAAAAGAAAGGGATCAGACTTGCTTCTGTTACAAGTGTATGTTGATGATATCATCTTTGGTTCCACAAATGAACAAATGTGTATGGAGTTTGAAGGGGTAATGAAGTCCAAATACAACATGAGTTCAATGGGAGAAATTAACTTCTTTCTTGGATTACAAGTTCAACAAAAGGTTGAAGGGATCTTCATTCACCAAAATAAGTATGTGTAGGACATCTTGACCAAGTTCAACTGTCATGAGTACAAAACTGCCTAAACATCAATGGACACCAAGGAAAAGATGATTGTAGATGAAAAGGGGAAGCCTGTAGATGAACATGAATACAGGGAAAAAATTGGATCTCTGATATATCTGACTGCTACATGACCAGATATCATGTTTGTTGTATGTGTGTGTGCAAGATTTCAGTCAAGTCCAAGAGTCTCCCACATGAATGTTGTTAAAAGAATATTCAAATATCTGAAGGGAATACCAGATTTGGGAATTTGGTATCCAAAGAATCAATCATTTGATCTGATTGCCTACATAGACAGTGATTATGATTGCTGCAACATGAGCAGAAAGTCAACATCAGGAGGATGTCAATTCTTGGAAGAAAGGCTAGTGTCATGGCAATGCAACAAGCAAACAATTGTTTCAATCTCAACTGCAGAAGCAGAATATGTTGCTGCATCTGCCTGCTGTGCACAACTTCTATGGATTCAGAACCAGATGTTGGACTATGGTTTGAATTTTCTGAACACCCCTATTCTTATTGACAATACTGCTGCATATTTTACTGTTAAGAATCCAGTTCAACATTCTAAGACTAAGCACATTGAAATCAGACATCACTTCATTAGAGATTGTAGTGAAAAAGGTTTGATTGAAATGCAAAGAGTTGATACAAATGACAATTTGGATGACCTTTTCACCAAACCACTTGATAGAACCAAGTTCAACTTTCTTTTGAAAGCCCTGGGAATGATCAACTCTGATGAAATCTGACTGAGGATGTGTGCTTGGTTGTAAACCTCTATGTGCTAACTGATTACTATATTTAGAGATTTCATAAATTGAATGTTGTGTGAATATGTTTGAGTATGATACTGAATATGTTACTGAATATGCTGACTGTTATGTGCTTTGACTGATTATGTGTGCAAAGAATGACACAAGTATTGATTTGATTAATATGTTTGCATGTTTATCAGTTAATATGTGTTTTTGATGTTAAGTTGAGTAGTCATGTTATAAATTACCTGTTAAATGCTTATCTGACATTACTGCTTAATTGCTTGAATATGTGTTTTATCTGATCTTCTAATGTTATTAAGATAGGATAGACTTTGAATGTTAGTATTGTCTACATGTTCTGATAATATTAAGTTTGATTAAGATTTGATTATGTGCTGCAACTATTCATGTCAAAATGTGTTTTATGTCAAAATTAAGTGATAAAATGAATTTTCTAATGAATTTTGCATAAATACTATATTTTTGAATCAAAACATGAGCATGTTATTAATGGTGCAGAGATATGACAAGATTATGTATGTTTGGTCCTGCAATCTGCAAAGATTAAAAGGATAGTCATTAACCAGAAAACTGAAAGCATTTGGGGAAATTATAACTTGTTTTCTATTCTTTCACTTAAAACTATGTCAATAGCTCTGACTTTGAAAGTGCATATATTCAAAATGTATGTTTGTTCCTATTGACCACTTTTGGTAAAACAGAATAGCCATTTACATGACAATTAAGAGACATTGGGGTGTTTGAATATTAAACTGAATATAAATGGGAAATGATAGTACATTGACTACTTAGCCAATCATATGTATTTATTAGTCTAAAAGGACTCTTAGTACAGTCATTGACAATAATGATTGCTTTCTCATGATATGTAAAATCTAAGGTGATATAAACATAAAGAAAATGCTAAGATTTATGTGGAGTTACATTGTTGTCTATGCATGTTCCTAGATAAATCTTTTCAAATGAAAAGCAGAAAAGTGATTATCCAGTCATACACAAGCCTGTTGGTCTTTGGTTACCCATAATGAAACACCTTTAAAAGAAATGACAAAGAACTGATGTGAACTACTTTAATTATTTAGTCAACCAAAAGTCGATATATGTTCACAAATTTTTTATTGGAAAACACAAACATGAGGGTTAATAACAGAACTACAAGGGTGGAGGCAATCATATAAGTCCTTTAAACATCCTGAATGAAAGGCCTGTAAGTCCGACTTGCATGGCATGTAAGTCCAACGTTCAACCTCACATATGTTTGTAGATTTGAAAAGAAATATCTTTTAAATTTTTTATAATATGTTCTGTCATTAAAAGTTTTAACCAAAACCAGGGGGTTAAAGTCAAATTGGGGTAATCTGGAGAAAGCTAAATAAGCCTTGAGGATAGATAAGGAGCATCAGAACACAATATGTGTTATCCATTAAATTTGCTGCAACTTAAATTGAAACTTAATCATATTACAAAAGAAATGAAAATCATGTTAAGTCTAGAACTGCTGTTGACCTGTCTTTGTAGTCATAATAATAATACTGAGAATGAAGTATTGAGAAAGCTACTTAGTCAATATGATCCCATTCCTGAGATCTTTTCAGTTTACAAAAGGAAATTGTTTTGAAAAGAAAAGTAACTGAAATTTGATCTCTAAATGCACCATTTGTTCTTAAACTATGATCTTTAAAGATAAAATTGTTCTGACAAATTTGACAAGTGGTTTAAGTCAAAAAGTGTTGCATTTTGCCTAAAATAGGTTGAATATGTAAGTTCAGGTAAGGTTTGATGTTATTAAACCTTCCCAAGCACAAACTGTAAGTATATGTATTTTCGGGTAAGGTATGATATTCTCAAACCTTTCCGGGTACGAAACAGTTGAATATGTGTGTATATGTATTTTCAAGTAAGGTATGATATTCTCAAACCTTTCCGAGTACAAAACAGTTGAATATGTGTGTATATGCATTTTCGGGTAAGGTTTGATGATTCATAACCTTTCCGGGCAAGCTTTGTCATTTTTGACTAAGTTTATGATTTTCGAGCATGCTTTGAAGTGTTTACACTTTTCGGGTAAGGTACACAATTGTACAAGTTTCTCGAGCAAGCTTGAAGTCTTGAGATGATTATGTGTTTAATTGCATCTTGTTTATTCTTATTGTTATTTCAAGCAAACTTTGTGAACTCCTTGAGTACACCAAGTAAGCTTTTTGTGAGAATATGTTTTCTTTAAAATTACAAGTGTTTTCGGGCAAACTTTGTTTTTCGAACACACTTTATATTTCGGGTACACTTTTGTTCCCCTAATATACTTGGTAATTTTTCAAAAGTTGATTTTCCGAGTACACTATTTGCTAGAAGTCCTTTCCGGACACACTTTGTACTCTAGGAAGATTACTCGGGTACACTTTGTATAAGAAGGTTGTTCGGGCATACTAACTTTGTGAAGGTTGCTCAGGCACACTATGCTTTCAAGTATTCTTGATTGAATATGCTTTTATTATGATTGACTGAATATGATTCTTATTTTTGATAGGGTTTATGCTAGATTAAGATTTTAACTTAAATTTGTGAAATTTATATGGGCATCTTAATTGATTCCTAGCAAGAATGTTTATTTGATATTTTATACTTGATTAATTGTCTTGTGATTAAGTTCTCAAGAAATCTGGTATTTCGGGTAAGCTTTCTTCATAATGTCTTGATTTTAAATTAAATCAATCAATCAATCAATCGTGCCAAGTAAAATCCCACCGGCAGCAAAGCTATAAGTAGGGTCTGGGGAGGGTGGGATGTAGACACACCGTACCTCTATCCAAAGGAATAAAGAGGTGGCTTCCAGAGAGACCCTCGGCTCTAAGTACATGTGTATGAAGCAAAATAATGGAAATCAAAGTTTAACAGTTATATAAAAACTACTACTAATTATAATAATATTAATAATAAGATCACAGTTTAACAGCTATATAAAAGCTAATAATAATTATAATAATAATAATAATAATATATGTACGGGAAATACCATTATGGTATGTGACCTAAATAAGTTAAGTCTAAGCCCTAAGGTATTGAATTCTCTCTAAAAATCCTTAACTTTAATTCTACTTCTCCACAAATTCCTGTCCTCAACCATGTCCTCGGAGAGGTTTAGGTCTATCAAATCATGCCTAATCCTCTCATCCCAAGTCAATTTCTGTCGTCCTCTACCCCTCCTCCCCTCTATAGTAATGTTTTCTACGGATCTAACAGGATTCGACGTCTGTCTTCTCTTTACATGTCCAAACCATCTCAATCTCCCCTCTCTTATCTTGTCTGCTATGTTCGCCACCCCTAATCTCTCGCGAAACACAACGTTTCTTATTCGGTCTAGCCTTGTGTGCTCACACATCCAACGTAGCATTCTCATTTCTGCTACCTCCATCTTCCGCACTTGTGCCTTCTTGATGGCCCAACAATCTGTTCCATAAAGCATTGCAGGTCTAACTGCCACCCTATAGAATTTTCCCTTTAGTTTAGTCGGGAAACTCTTGTCGCACAATATACCTGTGGCTGCTTTCCATCTACACCATCCTACCTGAACTCGGTGGGTCACATCACTGTCTAATTCCCCATCGCTCTGTACAAATGATCCTAAATATTTGAACTTCGTTACCTGCGGGACCACCTGCCCTTCAATTGTGATCTGTGCGTCTTCATTGTCGTTTATCCCACCAAAATCACAGTGTAGGTACTCCGTCTTAGATCGGCTAATCCTTAAACCTTTTGTCTCTAAGGTTGTTCGCCACTCCTCAAGCCTCATGTTTAGATCTTGTTTTTTCTCAGCAAGTAACACAATATCGTCTGCGAACATCATGCACCACGGGAGAGTCGCCTGAATCGACTTTGACAACTCATCCAAGACTACTGCAAAAAGAAACGGGCTCAACGCTGACCCCTGGTGAAGACCTACCTCTACAGGAAAGAAATCAGTATCCCCCACTGGCGCACGGACACTTGTTTCACTCCTGGTATATATATCCATAATTATCTCAATGTATTTTCTGGGCACTCTTCTACCCTCCAAGCACTCCCAGAGCACCTGTCGTGGCACACTGTCGTAGGCCTTTTCTAGGTCAATAAACACCATATGTAGATCACGCTTCTTCTCCATATACTTTTCTATTAATCTTCTTATAAGGTGTATTGCCTCTGTGGTGGAACGCCCCGGCATGAAGCCAAATTGGTTGACCGTAACCTGAGTTTCTCGTCTAAGTCTAACCTCAATCACTCTTTCCCATAGCTTCATAGTATGACTTAGTAGTTTGATTCCTCGGTAGTTACCACAACATTGGGCGTCTCCTTTTTTCTTATAGATAGGAACTACAACGCTGCTCCTCCACTGGTCTGGCATCTTACCTGATTTGAGAATACTATTGAACAGAGTAGTTAACCACATGACTCCTTCCTCCCCCAGACACTTCCACACCTCGATGGGTATGTTGTCTGGGCCAACCGCCTTAGACCTTCCCATCCTCCTAAGTGCATCCTTCACCTCTTCTCGTGTGATCCATCGGCAGTAGCAGTTATTCGATTGTTGTCGTTGAAAGTTTGTGTTGTCATGTTCTTCTTGGTATGTCGTTGGGTATGTCGTTGAAAGTTTGTGTATGTCGTTGAGTGGGCCAACCGCCTTAGACCTCGATGGGTATGTTGTCTGGGCCAACCGCCTTAGACCTTCCCATCCTCCTAAGTGCATCCTTCACACTTCCACACCTCGATGGGTATGTCGTTGAAAGTTTGTGTTGTCATCCTTCACCTTTAAATTAAATAACTTAATCAAACAAGGTTTATGATTAAGAGGGATCGGGTAAACCTTATAAAATTAAAAGAAAATGTTGTCGAGAAAAGTTTAATATTATTCGGGTAAGCTTTGTATATGTGGAGATATACCGAGTAGACTTTGCAAATGATTACTTTTCCGAGTAAGGATTACAAAGTCTAAAATGATAAAGAATTATACGTTTTAAATTGTTTTAAAATATTAGGTGGATAATGTTACTGTTTGACAGCTAATAATTCACAAAAACGATAAAAACATTTAAAACCCACTTTCAAAAGGTATATAAGAGGGAGTTACGCAACATTTTCAACATTATATTTCCCTCTCTCTCTCTTTCCACTGCAACTGCTTTCTCGCAAAGAAACCCAAACCGACCTAACACATTCATTATTAATCCAAACCGTAACTTGAATCAGCCCTCTAATTCCGACTCAGTAAGCATTAATAATGTGTTTTCTGACTACGATTAGACTATAATGGGCTTTGATTATGTATTTGATTACTAATATTTTGTTTATGTTTTTAGGTTTTAAACTTGTTGAAGAACAGGTTCTTGAAGATTTTTCTCTCTTCTTCATTTTTATAACTTGAAATTGGGTAAAGTTATAAACTTTTATGCTAATTTCACTTTGAATATGTTTGTTTGTGATGTTCAGATATGGCGGAAGAAGATCAACCCAAGTATGCTTTTGAAAAGAAGAATAACATGTGTGCTCTATTGCAAGTCACACCTGACAACGAGCCGGTGGCACCAATGATTAACTGGATGGCTCGATCAAACATCAGTTTTGCTTTTACTGAATGCCCTGTCATCTACAGAAATCATTCACTGGATTTCTGGAGATCTGCTGAACTGGTTGAAGATTTCAATGGAAAGAGAATAGAGGCAACTGTGGGAAGACAAGAAATACATATAACTGAGAGGATGATAAGAAGATGCCTACGGTTGAATGATGATAACCATTACCATATAAACTTCAATACAACACATCTGATGAGAATATTTGAAGAGAAAATGGGTTATCAGGGAACTGTACATGATGGACAGTTTCAAAAGGGTATGTTTCCAATGATGTATAGATTCCTCATCCACCATGTGATACAGGGGTTTGCTCCCAGAAAAGGATCATGGACTTTGATGAGTCATGATTTAGCAAATGCTACTATATGGATTATGTATGATCTACCCTTCAACTTTTCAAAGATGATATTTGATGGACTAGTAGCAAACTTGAAAAAGGCAGAAAAGGACAGATTCTTGCAATACCCAAGGTTCCTGCAGATAATCTTTAACAGAGAATTAAAAGATTTACCCACTATGGGAATTACACACCTACTGCAGAACCCTAATACATACAACAGAATTAAGAATCCAGGTGTTGCAAATAGATTCAATTCTGAAGCTCCATTTGAGATCTTTCCATGGTTGTTGAACCATGACTTGAATGTGATGCCAGTGCCTGAGTTAAGCTCAGAGGAGGAAGGAGGAGATGATGTTGATAGTGATGATGATGGTTCTGATGATGAAGATGATAATATTGATGGAGATGAAGGAGGAGCTGGAGTGGCTATGAATGTTGATGCACCTGATCAGGGGGAGCAACTTGAAGATCAAGAACAACCTGTTCCAACACCACCGCAGTCACCATCACACATTGACCAACCTATTTTTCCATCACCACCATAAACTCCACCACCTCAAACCACTCAATCCCCACCACAAACTCTAACCATAAGCCAACCTGAAACATCAATACATGTATCTCCAACACCACAAACACCACCATCATCCAACCCTATACACTCAGATCCATTCATCCCAAGCCCACATCATACACAATCAACACAACAATCCATTTTCCAAACTCACACCACAACCCATGAACAAACTGAATATGAACCATTTTCTACCTCACAACCTACAACACCACCCATTAACACTGACCTGTTAACCTTATTAAAAGAGAATTCTAAACTGAAGATAAGGAATCAGGAGGTAATATAAGAGAATGTGATGTTTATAGAGAAGTTGGTACAAGAAAAAATGAGAATTCAAGCCCTGGAACAGGAGGTTGAGAAGACCTCAGCTGCCCCAAAACAGGGGGAGAATGAAATAATGCCAACTGACTCTTGTGTGAATGTTGAGATTGTGACTGAGACAGGTGTAGAGACTGTAGACAGTTTAAAACTGATCTTAAATGCTTATGATGATTGTTAGGAGGATAGTGAGGAGAGAAGAATTGAAGATGATGAATATGAAGGTGACAAATCAGATGTTGAAGAACAAGATTATGATTATAATGATGAAATAATACATGTTGAATGGAGTGAAGAGAATGATGAAGGGACAGGTGATGGAGTTGAGAACACAAATGCTGAAGAGAATGTACCTGCTACTGACTTAGCTACTGATGTTTTCACTGCTACCGATATAGTTACTGATGTCTTAACTGACATAGCTACTTATGTCTTGACTGATGTACAGACAGAAGTAGAGACTGAAGTAATGATTGATGAATATGCTACTACTGAGGAACTTATACACACTGAACCAGAAACTGATCAACAAGCAAGTTCCAAGAGAGTAGAGCATGATCCAGAATTGGAAGCACTTGAGAAATAAATAGATGACTTTGTATAGTCTGAAGATGAAGAGGATGAGAGAAGAAGAATTGAGAAAGGTAAAGCAAAAGTCTGTGAAGAAGAGCCTATTAAGGCATATCCAGAGAAAGATGTGTTGTTTACAGATGTTGAAATTGCTGCTGCTGCTGCCTTAAGAAAACAAGAGAATATTTTAAGGGAGACAAGGGATAGGGAGATATTGGCTCAAACACTGACTCCAGAAGAAATGGCAGAGCAAGAAAATTTGATCAATCAAGCCAATCTTGTTAAAGAAATTTTTGAAGAAGTGGCTGATCAAGAAGCAATTGAAACACTGATTATGATGAATAGAACTGAGGAAGCTAGCAATTCCTTGGCTATGGTGGTTAGTATGTTTCAACCACAGAGCCAACCTGAAAAGGAATCTGAAAAGGCTTGTGAATATGAAGAAATGCCACAAAAGGAACCTGAAAGGCCAACTGGTGAATCTGTTGAAGAAATGATGGCTAATATCACCAGAATCAGGATGGAAAGAGTTAAAAGATTTGAACAAGTGTATACAAGAAAGAGGAAGTTTGATGAACAGACAAGGAATGATGAGAGGAAAACAAAGAGGGGGAGATGGGATGAAAAGAACAAATGCTATATTGAGACTCCTGATGATGATGGTGATAATGACATTAGTCCAATCAGGGCAATTCCACTGCAAACCTTGCAACCAGGTGAAAAGGTTCAAGGTGTCCCTGATGTGTCTGCTCAAACTGAATCAAACCCAGAGCATCCACCCTCTGATGAACCCAAGATTGATGCTATGAATAATCTAACTGAAGAGGAGGATGAGTCTGAGGAGTCTGATGAGGATGATAATCCTGATGATAATCAAAGAAAAGGTGTTAAAGCTACCAATGTAGAATCTCCACAAGTTGAACAAACCAATGAGAAGAGAGCTAACGTTGAGTTGAGTATGAGGGAAGCCAAAAGGAAAAATCCTTTGGTTGTAAAGCTGAGAAAGCATGGAATAAGTTTTGAAGCTTTGGCTGATCTTGATGATGATCAGTTGCAAAAGAGACTTGATAAGGAGAGGGATGGTTTCAAGAAAAGAATGGAACAAAAGAACAGAGACTGCAAGAAATACAGAGAATATCTCAGAAGGCATAATTATTCAGAGAAAGATCTGTCTCACTTCACAGTTGACCAACTCCGAGATCTTTACAACAGTGAAAGAGAAAAAGTGATTAAAAAGTGTGTAAAAGAGAATGAGAAGATTGAGAAATTGGAAACTTTGAAGAAGAAATTTGGAGGTATGTGTGGATACTTGCTTGAGAAAGGGTTAAAGCCTAAGATGGTTGGATCAGTACAATAAATTGAAAAGAAAAGAAAATTTGAAGATGGTCCAAACTGAGAGCTCTACCAAACATGCTGAACCATCTGTTGAACCTCCAATAAAGAGAAGAAAGATAGTGACTCTGAGGGAGAAACAGAAGATGCAATGTGAAAGGAAATATCCAAGGAAGTAAATGAAGAGATGATCAACATTCTAAGGAATATAATGATTACTCAAAGAGGAATGGATGAAGCCTCTTCCAAAGCTTTGGAAAAGGAGGATTTGAAATATCTCTTCCATATCCAAAAGGCTGAATGGGAGAAAGCTCTAAAAGAAGGTGAGAACCCTAGATACTATGCAGATGGGAGTTTTGTACCTGCTGGTTTTGTCAAGAACTCCTAGAATGGAGAAAATGTTGCTAGCACTTAGAGATGCAGGAGCAAATGTTGTTGAGCTTGTCAATCATCCAACTGAAATGGTAGAAGCAGTCTACATCAAATTCTTCAATTTGGGACCTAAAAAACCCAAGAAGTTTATTCCTTTCAGACCACCAATTTCAAGAAGATATCCACAAGGTGGAAGTGGTCAAAGTGGAAGAGGTGAAGGTGGAAGAGGAGAATCAAGTAGATCTGCACAACAAAGAACATCAAGACCACAGTCAGATGTGGATCTTCCTAGAGAAATCTACTATGATTCTATGTGTGAATGCATAAGAGTGATTATGGAAAGTAGACAACTAAGAGATATAGTTGTGAGAAGTGATTTCTATGAATACACCCAAGAACAATTAGAAAGAATGACAACACTCACTTTGTATGATTATAGAAATAGAAACAGAGTGGCTGGAAGACGAATGAATGATCTTTCTAAATTCTTAAGAGAAGAAGCTGACAGAGGATTCAGATTTCTGAAAGTAAAGAGAAACTGGAGGACTGCCCAACTTCACAGATAAAAGAGAACTGCAAATTTAAGAAGGATGGACATAGCTGAAACAAACTACAAGATGAATGTCAGAGACAAGCATCCACTGTCAAACATGAACACATGCTTAAGTCTTGAGAGAAGAATGATACGCCCCAACTACACAGTCCAAAGAAATGGCATCATTACTGAAGTTGAATACAAAGAAAAAGATGACCATTACTTGCTTAGAAATTCTGATGGTAAAATACTTGGGATTATCAAGAAGGATGAAGACTTGAATTGCTTACATGATGAAGACTTAATGGATATTAGGGACTGGGTCATACCAGAAGGTCACACTCATTACCGAGCCCTTGATATTTCAGAATGAGAGCTGCATCAGTGATAACAAACAGAAGGCAAGCCGCATACAGTGCATGGAAAAGACAAAATTCCTAGACTAGGCTTTTACTTTGTAATGTCTTATGACAGCTTTTTGATTATGTATTTTGTTTATGTTAATTGATTATGTAATTTGACTTTTAATTTGATGTGTATTTTTGACTAAGTGTTAGTAACCTTAAAAATGTTTTGGGTCAGCTGAAGTGTTCCAATCTAGGGGGAGATTGTTGAGTCAAGATTTGACACAAAACTAATCAGATGGAAGATTGGAATCTTCTCAACCTCCTCAGAATTCGCTAAGTATGGATCCGGGCACACCTTAGACCTCTGAGCAAGGTTTTACTTGGCCGGGCACGATATTTTGTCTATGGGGCAGGGTTATCTTCTCTGAGTCTTTTTAGTGATCATCCGAGCAAGGTTTGCAAACTTGTGTATTACCGGGCAAGGATCACTTTATCAAGCAGGTTTGTTCTTCATAGCCAAGTAAAGTTCACTTCCGAGTAAGCTTTAGGCTAACCAAGCTCAAGAAACAAAGTATTTGGAGATCGAGCAAGGTATTCATTAATAAAGATGGTCCGGGTATGCCTGGTGTTTAATGAAGTATCACAAGTATCATCGTCAGGATTTAACTGTAGCAAGGTAAAGTGCCTCCAAGCATACTTTGCTAATAAGCTTATTCCAGGCAAGGAGTTGATAAGAACATTGAAGAACAAGGTTGCTCGTAAGGGTTTGTCGGGCAAAGTCTGATAAAACCAAGAAGATTGAAGTCTACCCGGTGAGTATTTTACTTGGTAAAATACTCTTCAAGTAAAGTCTACCTGGAAACTGATCCCGAGCGCACTTCTATATTACCAAGTCATAAAGGATGGCAGAGCATACTCGAAAAGACAAGATTGATGGAAAGCCTACCCGGAAGACTTGTTTTACACTTAGATTATTTCTGAATATGTAATTTGAATATGTACTATCGGATAGGGTTTCTAGAAGGAATGACAGCTGTAAAAGAGGTGTCAGGGCTATAAATAGAATAATTTAGGGCACACCTCCTAACAAAAGCAACGGTACACACAACAAGGCAGACAGACACATTAATTAAGAAAGAATATTGTGTGTGATGGCTGTCCTTCAAGAAACCCTAAATTTATTATCCACTTTGTATGATTGATATTATATGAATGGAAATCTTTTGAGTTAATCTTGTTTGTGTTGATTACCTTTGAATACTGATTTAGCAACCGTATGTTTGTTATTGATTTCGCCTTTAACAAACGGTAATCTTTCTAAATATAGCAACCCGTCATTAACTCTCTTGTCAACACATTTATTTGTGTGAGTTATGGCATGATTTAAGTAAGATCCATATGAAATCGGGGACCTGACAAAGTCTTATACATTGCATGACTTATTCGGCTATAGGAGTTTATGTATAAATAGGCTTGATGTTGTCATATTTTGTAATCTTTTAGTGAAAAACTTTTCATTTGTACTCTAACATTGTTATATGAAAATAGTGATAATTACATTGAGTTGACATGTGTTTGATTCTTTTACTTTTATGCTTTCGCCTTATAGCTTAGTATAGTAACACAACGTATTCGGTCCATATTGTATTGCACCTGCACTTATACGATGACATCTTATGATCCGGCACCCGGTCTTTCAACAATTAACTTAAAAACGTGGGAAAATTTTCTCGTATTTTCGTTTTCAAATTTTACCCTTTAGCTCGGAAATAAAAAATAAAGCAGAAAACAAAATATAATTAATGATTTTTGGATTTTGAGTATTTTCGAAATTAAAAACATAATTAGACTAAGACAAATATGAAATATATTAGGTTTGTGACTATTCAGAGGCTCGTAACTCGTCTTTTGCAGCTTCTTAGCCATCAGGACACGATTGAGTGTGTAGCAAGTAGTGTTCATAGCCTCATTCTAGAATTGGACAGGAAGCTTATAATCTGCAAGCATTGTTCTTGCTGCTTCAATCAATTTTCGGTTCTTCCGTTCAGCCGCACCGTTCTGTTGTGGTACGTATGGAGCACTATATTCTCGATGGATTCCTTTCTGAATATAAAATATATCCAATATAATATTTTTGAACTTCGTACCATTGTTACTCTAAATAGGTCAAACCTTTTGTTTGTAAAGTGATTCGATCTTTGTGATTAAGTTCTAGACAAGAACCTGTGTCTGATCTTTAGAAATCATAAATAACACCAACGAGTACGTCGAATAGTCATTGCTGACAACTAAACAGTACCAATCTCCAGCAATACTCGCACGATTCACAGGACCAAACAAATCCACATAATACTATCGTGTGATACTCCCTTCGTTTGTAATCATGCCCCCAAAATTTCCCGCAAACACTAGATAAAACCCTTGTATATTCTTCATATCGGTTAGTAGATCAATATTGCTGGTGATGTGACGAGAGCATCCACTATCCATGATCCAATGTTCACCTGATATAGTCTTGGATAAACTCTGCACATACAAGAAACATAATTAGACAAATATGGCAGCCAAAGCCTCAGTCTTGGGCACCTCTTTCATTTCAACAGAAGGTTTAATCCTAACAGAATCCAAATGTGGTTTAGACGTTTGTGAATATTGTAACAATTCGGGTTTTTCATACTCTATCTTGTAACCATTACCCGACCCATATATATGTTCGGCTATCCTATAAATAAGAAATACCACATGTATTGAGTAAATTAATTATTATTATATTATTGTCTAATTATTTATATAATATGTATTTATAACTTTCAAATTTTGGCAATTCTAACCCTAAACTAAGGTTTTACCCCAATATGTTTCCACCTTTAAACTATAGGGACTAATGTGCAAACTTTATAACCCATATAATCTGTTGACCCGGATCAAACTTACACCCTCGAACCAATATTGCAAACCCATTTGCTCAATGCGATGGCTTGGATCTTAATTCTCGTAACCAATATAGAAATTGAATCAAATTTGTATTATACTTGCTTATTTCGGCCTAACCGACGTTTTAATTAAGTTAATTCGATCATTTCGATATGTTTTTCCTAATTAACCTAGCCGGAAATAATACAATCATGTTATACAAGATCGATTGTTATAATGAAATTAAACTTACATAATTAATCACCTAACCCTCGCCAACATAGTCCCTCAAACCAATTTGACTTTCATCACTGTTGCCTGTGTGTTCGTCAATCCAATTAGTCGTCTAGTATTCTTCTCAATTAACCAGTTTTAAATCATCCTATGAGGTAACTGATGTATGATTTATGTTCTTCGATGGTCAATTAACAATAACCCTAACAAAGATCTGATAAACTAAAACTAATTAATTCAATTGTGATTCCTAGGGTTTTAAACTTTCGGTTTTAGTTATGGTTGTTTAATAACAAACTTGATGTTTATATAACAAGCTTGATGTTATAGCCACCAGCCCAGTTGGCTGGTGCACCTGGTTAAGGTTCCGGGGTGGCTGGTCGCGGTTCGAACTCCAGCCACCCCTTTTTTTGTTCTTTTTGGTAATTTTTGTTTATTTAATCATTTTAATTAATAAAAATCATAATAAACGATAAATAAATTATATTCTATTAAAAACCGACAAGGTTACATGTATTTTTCAATATTTTTATTAAAAACCTTATATGTGTATATATATAAATTCAATAATAAAACTTGTTTAAATCTAAATACTTAAGAGTTATATAAATAAAAATTAATTTAATATATTTAAATGGTAAAATTAACTTCTTATACATAACTATCATAAATAGGTATTGTATATATATTTTTTAAATGATTAAATTAGCCTTTTTCTACTCTTATATATATATATATATATATTTACACAATAATCTTATTTATAATATTGAATATATTAGTTGAAATATATTTAAAGATTTATAAGATCTTTAAAATTATAAATCTAAGTAATACACATTTATCAAAATAATAATAATAATAATAATAATAATAAAATAATAATAATAACAATCAATCAATCATCAAATTTCTAACTTTATATCCATCCGTCGATTATCTATATTTATTGTTTCGGCACTTATTCTTTATTAGGCTTTATCGTCAAAGCTTGATCCACTGTCTTCATTTTTATCTTAGCATTATCTTCTTTTGTCCATCTGCTAAGGTAAGTATTCGTTAATATATATTTTATTACTATATAATACTCAGTTACAACTGTTAAATTATGTGTGTATACCAATTTATGCCTAACTTGTTATATGCTTATATGCTCCATCTGATACGCATTCGGAGAGGTCCATCAAAATCAAAGGATTGTATGATCATACGACCGTCGTAGTAGCCAACGACCAACGCATGACAATGGTTTTACCGGTAACATATTTACTTGATAATTTGGTTAAATTGCTTGTCTCACTTGATACAGTTTGCACTTTTCTATACTTATTATATATACACTGGTCTGGTGTTTTTTACTCACTCAACCTCGTGTTGAAAAACTATTTGTATATTTAACGCATATAAAGGTCATCGTATGATATGATTATCAGGATTATTGAAGAAACTTAAGGTTCCATGCTAGAGAAGAAGATACAAGATTTTAATTTAGATTTTGTCGTATATGTTTTATTTATGGAATTGTGTATTTTGTTTATTTGAACCTTGTTGGATTATTTGAATTTGATTAATAGATAATATCATTTTAAATATTGCATGATAGTACCTTAAGAGCAGTGAGCAATCAGCTCACTCCACGGCATTTCCGCCGTAGGTTAGGGTGTGACAAATTGGTATCAGAGCCAAATGTTTAAGATAGGTCATTAGTGATGCCTTAGTAGTATGCTTAAGAGGCCTATACGTGCTTATATGCTTGCCTTATGTGTTCTTTTTAATTGTTTACTGCTTTCTTAGTTAATACTTATCTTTGATTATTTTATTATCGTCATGCACACAAGCACAACTCCGAGGCTATGCCTAAAAAATATTAATTTTTTATTTAATTTAAAAATCAAAATTAGATTGCTTAAATTTTGGGAAATTCCTTAAGAATTCCCTAATGTTATTTTTACTCCCACACCTTAGGGCTAGGTGATGTGACATGTCCTGTAGTAACTGGAAGGGGGAAAGAACTATGAGTCGGGCCTTGGCAAAACTGTAACAACTCGGATTTTTAAATTATTATTTTATTAACCGTTGTCGGACACGTTTTTATGCTTGGGTTATTATATCAATAAAAATATCGCGTTTATCGAGTATTTATTATTTTATTATTAATTGTTTATTATATTTATTTAATATTAAAAATATATATAAATAAACTTTCATTTATATACATTTCTTAACCCTAATCTAAAGTTTAACCTACTTTTGTACCCACCTCAATAGTTTAGGGACTAATTTAAAGATTCTGGAAATATTATATCATTCAACCGTCTAATCCATTGACCCGTATACCAGACCCATACCCGCGACCCAATTTGCTAACTCGTGTATCCATTTCTTAGCTTGGACCTTAATTCTCATTGTTAACATGGAAATCGAATCAAAAGATATGTTAAACATTCCAATTTTGACCTCACCGACGTTCTAATTATGTTACATCGTTCAATGGGTCGAATTTCTTAAATTACTTGGCCAACACAACCCTTTCATTAGTATACATGTAAACGACCATTATAATGCAATTAAACTTACATATAATATCCTTAAACCATCGCTACATTATCCTCATAGCGAATTGGACTATTTTTGTCTGTTGTATCGTGTTCTTGAGAACCCACTGGCCGACGCTTTAACGATCGATTAACCCATCACTTTAATGTCGTTGCAGGTAATTAAGTTTATGGTTTTGTTCGTCAATGTTCATATTCCATTAACCCTATGGTTAATTAAACCAATTTAAATGGGTTTAATCTATTTTGATTTCTAGGGTTTTAAGGTTAGGGATGAATTTGAGTTTGCATTTATATATTTTACAAATCTGTTCAATTACACAAACACCACACCAGCCCATATGGCTGGTGTTTTTGTTATTTGGTCATGTAAACCGGCTGGGGTCGCTGGTTTGACCCTCCCCAGCCCGGTTTTTGGTTATTTGTTTTTAAATTATGTTTTAAATCTATATATTAATATAATTAATAACTAAACACCAATTTTATAAGACCGACACTCTAGATTCAATTTTTCTGGTCTTTTGAACATGTATTACGATTTTTAAAACTATATATATATATATATATATATATATATATATATATATATATATATATCGATAAATAAAGTAATCAATTGTTTGTAAATAACTGAAATAAATACTTAAAGTAAATATTATCTTATATAATTATTTTAACGAGAAATATTTGTACTTATCTAAGGGTTTTATTTATAAATATGTATTAGATTAAATTATATACATATCTACCTAAGTATTTTATCATAAAGTATATTTTTTATTATTTAAATTATTTTACTTGACTATTATATAATTAGCTTACATAAATAATAGAGATTTAATAATTAACAAAAATAATATCATATATAAACAAATAACATTAGTGATGGTTCTCACCATAAGAATAATAGTAAAGTAATATTTTCCAAATAATAAATATTTTCACAAACTTACCCTATCATCATCGAAACCCGAATCCATATAAGTCTTGTAGAGTTATTATTTATTTCCCATTATCATTTTAACTAGGAAGCCTCATGTTGACAAATTATTTGTATTTTTATCGCATATGCAGGTCACCGTATGATTTGATTATCAAGATCATTGAAGAAACTTAGGATTTGCATGCTAGAGAAGAAAATACAAGATTTAAATTTTGATTTTGTCTTATTTGTTTATTTATGAAATTATGTACTTTGTTTATTTGAACCTTGTTGCAATGTTTAAAATTAAATAACAAATATTATCATTTTAAATATTGCATGATAGTACCTTGAGAGCTGTGAGTAGTCAGATCACGTCGCGACATTTTCGCCTTAGGTTGGGGTATGACAGATTGGTATCAGAGCCGTAGGTTTAAGATATGTTGTTGGTGGTGCATTAGTAACATGCTTAGGAGCCCCATATGTGTTTATCTGTTTGCCTTATGTGTTCAAATTAATTGTTTACAACTTTCATTAGTTAACTTATTATTTCTTATTATATTGTCATGCACACACACAACTCCTAGGCTATGCCTCACCTTCAAAGATAAGTTTTCTTATAAAATTTAAATCCCATAGATTGCCTTATTATTATTGGGAAATTCCATAAGAGTGCCTTACTTTTGTTTTTACTCCTTCACCTTAGGGCTAGGTTGTCTGACAAGTCTTGTAGTAATTGGAAGTGGGAGAGAACTGTGAGTCGGGCCTTGGAAAACCGGTTTCAAGAACCCATGGTAAGACGATATTCCTTACCTGGAGGATAACCTTACTACAGTACTAGATCTTATAGGACAAAGCCGGACACAACTGTCATATGACCGGCAACCTAGGTTAGTAAACATGACCGCATTAGTGGTTTCAGTTTTATTTAAACCGAATTCACGGTGCATCATGGCTAAATTCGGTCCTTTCTGATTATCGTGTTTTTATATTTGAAGGGTTAGTTGGGTGAAAAATCCATGTAACCCATAGGCACTCCTACTATCCATTTCTCAATTTATTTTTGTGTTTTTATTGATTAGTCATAGGTGGTGATTCATGGGATACTCCAACTACCCACATTTTTGTTTCGTTAGTTCGATATTTAGTTGGTACAGTTAAAATGTCATGGAACGCTCATGGGCCGTCCAAATCTATTGTATTGATATTTCGATAATTAGTTGGTAAAGTTAAAATGCTATGTAACGCTCATGGGCCATCCAACTAAGTTGTTTTTATTCTTTACTTCGTTGGGCCAATCAAACACCCATGGAAAGTTCATGGAAGGCCAACACAAAAACTTTGTTTCGTTAGTTATTTGTTAAGTTAATTTAATCAAATAAATATTAACTTTTAAACTGATCACATCTCCTCATCTAGTTATCACGAATTAATAATTTTGACTACATAAACTTATAAGTATTTACGCAATGTACCCATTATCTTACAATTGTTTACTTTTATTCCTCATGTTATGATGAAAATCTCCCATTCATAAAAGCAAAGTTGCTATAAAATAGCTAACCTTCTATTATTTAAATGATTTCCTTAACTTATCATTCACCTTATAAATCTTTATTTTTTTGGCCCTCATAGAAAGACTTCACAAAGAAACTATCTCCGTCATCAAAGTTCATCTGGTTCTCACGATCGCCGTCTGGTAGCTAGAATCACCAAAGAGTTTACTGCTGCTCTGCCCACAATCATAACCCAAATCCAGCCTCAACTCAAATGGATCTGCTACTTCGGCTGCAACAAACAACTAAGACTTCCGAAAATTTTTGAGTACCTAACCCACTTCTTTTCGTGGTGAGGAAAATGCCACTAATTTGCTGCAATGATTTGAAAAATTGGATAACGTGTTCATCCACTATGGATGTCCGGACGCCAAACAGACTAAGTTCGCCTCGAGCATGTTCGAGGATCGAGCTATCACATGGTGGAATTCTTTGAAGGCCGACCAAGGATGTGACTTCGTTGTAGCCATGCCTAGGGAGGAACTCAAAGAGGCTATGAAGAAGGAATTTTTCCCTGATCACGAGCTGCAAAGGCTTGAAACCGAATTTGGGAGCTCAAAAATCGATGGGGATAATTCCACATATTCCAACTGTATCCATGAACTTAGCCATATCATACCCCACCTTGTAACACCCGAGAACCGCGGCATTCAGAAATACATTCGCGATTTACCAAACATTTTCCGTGATGCTTTGGTGAGTCGTGATCCCTTAACCATCAGTGAGGCTATGGACCTAGATGCTTCCCTCACTAACAGTCATGTTAGGGATGGAACCTTGTCCCGAAAGGATTCCAAGCCTACTCCCGACTATACCGAAAACAACTCATCCTCTTATGCTAAAGCTGAACCCAAACCTGCTTCAAACAACAATAACCACAACAACATGTGTAAAGACAACCATCAAACCTATGTCGTTAACCAACCAAATAACCCACCTCTTCGTAACCAAAACCAAAATGCCCCAAGCAAAAGGCCTATGCCGGATCTCATCTTCTATGTGCCAAGTGTAACCTTCATCACTCTGCTCAATCCCCTTTCCGAATATGCACCAAATGCAAGCTTGATGGCCACAATGCTAAAACTTGTCGTGTCACGCCTAATGCACAAGCTGCCTCACATGCTCAACCCCGGTGTTCCTAATTCCCGTGGTTGTTACCATTATGGAGACCAAATCAACTCCGTAATGCGTGTACTCAACTTATCCATTCTCATCAAGCTCAAACTGTAGGTTCCCAGCCGGATCTACACAGGAGTATCTCGTAACACGAGGGTGCGGAATCCCCACGTATACGATACGAGCGTTGAGTCGATTAATACGTTGAATATATATGTAAAACACGAGATTATACTATTAAAATTGATATATTGCAAGAGCCAACACGTGATACTCAAGATCACCAAAACACGTCGTCCAGAAAAAACTCATACAAGAAGGCCGAAGTTGAGGTATTTATAAACCTCGACAACTTCGCCTAACATCCTAGGCGAAGTTGTCATAACTTCGCTATTCCCCAATTTCGCCTAAACATACTAGCGAACATACTATAAACTGTGTTCAAATAAACATACTAGCGAACATACTATAAACTATGTTCAAACACGAAGCAAACAAACTAAACGATTACAGACACAGACAAACACAAGATACTGAACTACTGACATCATGCACCAACACAAACTACGACTGCACCCTACTACTTGACCCATGCTCACCAAGTTCAAACACATTAACCCCATGTCCTTCAATATCCTCCCATCAATCAAGGTCAGCCTTACTTAACCCAATTCTATCAAACCCCGCACTTGCAAGCTCATGTGTACCAAGAATACTCTACTCAAGTCCCTGTTATGCAAGATCAACCCATTCAAGCTATTCCAAGTCAATCTACCTCTACTTCTCAAGCTCTCGTGAATGCAACTCCTCAAGGATCTTCAAGTCAAATCAACTAAGCTACCCAACGACTCCGAAGACGTTTGTTGTTTCCCTTATTCTTTCTTAGTTATTTTTTTTCTTTTCCCAATCATGATATTGTAACGTCTTTTTATGGCATTGAATTATTTCAGTTTGAACTATTTATCCTTCGCGTATCTTATCTTATGAACAAAGTTTCTTTTATTTAAGTAGATTGTTTATTAAAGCCTACACCTATCTTATTCTATTAACCTCAACTATTAGTGAGTTGTTTCTTTACAACTTTCAAGGCTTATACTTTTATGTTAAAAGATGTCTTAAAAATTTCTTTACTTTATTGAAATCAGTTCAACTTTTAAATGTCTTATACATTGGTGATTTTCTAGTTTTATAATTAAAACTCCTTAAAACTTTTGTTTTCTTAAAATCATGTTTTTCAAAATGTTTTGTAACCCACACAATGAGACGAGTTATGTGGACCATCCGACGATCTATGTAATTACGAGTCGACACTTAATTATCAAATTCCTCGCATAGAAATCATAATCCGAATAATTGTTGGTCATAATATAGAATCATAAGTAGTTGAGGTAGCTGTCATATGACCGACACCCTAGGCTGTCAACGTGACCACCTTAGAGGTTGCATTCGTTATATTAATTTTTTTAACAGAATTCACGGTGGTTCGTGGCTCAAATTTGGTAATCTTCCTATTATTTTGTTATATTGTTTTTAAAGGGTTACTTGGGTATCCTGACTATCTATTTTCCAACTTGATTTGTTTTTATGGTTGGAATAATCATATGTGCTGGTTCACAGGATACTCCAACTACCTTCATTTTATCTCGTTAATTGGTTATTTAAGTTGGTATAGTTAAAACATGTAACATTCATGGACCATCCAACTTCATTGTATTGATAATTCGTTGATTAGTTGGTACAGTTAAAATGCTATGTAACGCTTATGAGCCGTCTAATTCACTTATTTTGAATCATTATTAGTTGGTACAGTTAAAATGCCATGTAACGCTCATGGGCCGTCCAACTCCATTACTTTTTTTTTTAGTTTTGTCGGGTCATTCAAATTGCCATGGAAAGCTCATGGGAGGCCAACATCCGCAAATATATTTCGTTAGTTTATGTAAAGCTAATTTAATCATCAAAAAAATTTAACTTTTAAACTAACCCCATCTCCCCATCTAGTTATCTAACGTTAACCTCATTAGTTGCATCAAATCATAAATATTTACTCATATGACCCGTCATCTTATAATTATTTACTTTTATTTCGTTTAGAATGTCTTCGCTCAGAAATCACAGTCGTCACCAAAATTCATTTGGTTCTCATGATCACCGCTTGGCTGATAGAATCACAAAGGTGTTTGCTGTTACTATGCCCACGATTAATACCCAAATCTAAAGCCTCAACTCTAATGGATCAGCAACTTCGGCTGCACCAAACAACTGTGATTTTTGTAAATTTTGAGTACCAAACCCACTTCCTTTCATGGTGAGGAAAATGCCACGAAGCTGCTACAATGGTTTGAAAAGATGGAGAATGTGTTCATCCACTGTGAATGATTGGACACCAGACGGACTAAGTTCACCTCGAGCATGTTCGAGGACCGAGATATCACATGTTGGAATGCTCTGAAGGCTGACCAAGGGTCCGATGTGGTTGTAGCCATTCCTTGGGAGGACCTAAAAGAGGCCATGAATAAGGAATTATGCCCTGATTATGAGCTGCAAAGGCTTGAGGCCGAGTTTTGGGATCTCAAGCAACTTGGTGGGGATAACTCCACCTACTCTAGCTGCTTCCGTGAGCTTAGTCAAATTATACCCCACCTCGTAACCCCCAAGACCTGCGGAATTCAGAAATACATTCGCGGTTTACCTACCATTTGATGTTGTGGTGAGTCATGGCCCTTTAACCATCGGTGAGGCTATGGACCTAGCCGCTTCTCTCACTGATAGTCATGTTCGGGATGGAGCCTTGTCTCGCAAGGATTCCAAGCCTACTCCTGACACTATTAAAAATGACTCTTCCACCGATGCCAAAGCTGAAACCAAGCCTGCTTGCAACAACAACAACAACAACAAACGTAAGACCAATCACATAAACTACTATGTCAACCAACCCAATAACCCTAATGCCCCAAACAAAAGAGCCCGCATTGTTCCTTATCCCGCTTGTGCCAAATGTAACCGCCATCACCCTACTCTATCCCCTTGCCAACTGTTCACCCAATGCAACTGTTACGGTCATCTTGCTAACGTTTGCCGTGCAACGCCTGGTTTGAAAGCTATTAAAACACGGTCTGCACCCCGTACTGCAAGACCTGCTACTAACTCTGCTCAGCCCGGTGTTTCTAATACTAGTGCTTTCTACCATTGTGGAGACCCTAACCATCTCCGCAACACTTGCCCATTGCTTGCCCATGCTCATCAAGCCCATGTCATGCCTGCACCCCACTATGTGACCCATACAACACAAGCCCAAGTGTACCCTACACCATACTATACTGCTCAAACCTACCAAGTGCAAACCTACAAACCCTAAGTTCCCCCAGTTAATGCACCGCAAACCTATGCTCCTCCCATGCCTCAGCACATGGATCCTCCATTTGCGTCAACTTAAGCCCCTGCTATTCAAGATCCATCTTTGAACCAAGTTGCTCAAACCCATCAGGGGTCTATTGGTGATGCTCTTACGATGAATGTGAATCAATCTCAAAGCTCTAGCGATGTGGTGAATGGTACGTTTCTCATTGATAATCATTATGCTTCGATATTATATGATACGTGTGCCGATAAGAGTTTTATTTCTTTGGATTTGTGTATATTATTGATAAGCCTCGGGATAAGTTATCTAAGCCTTTTACCATAGAAGTAGCCGATGGGAGTTCTATTATCATTGATTCGATAGTTCGAGATTGCGTCATAACTCTTAATAAAATCAAGTTCCGTATTGACCTCATTCCGATGCAAATAGGTAGTTTAGACGTTATTGTAGGGATGGATTGGTTCAATCTTAATCGTGTTGAAGTTGTTTTTTTCGAGAAATTCATCTGTATACCTCTCGAGAATGGTCTCGTTCTTAACGTTTTCGGTGAGACTCCAACGTCTAAGCTTAATCTTATGTCGTGCTTTCAAGCTCAACGTTATTTGCGCAAAAAGTATGTTGCTTTACTAGCTATCGTGTTGGATAAAAAGCATAAAGAGAAGAAGATATCCGATATTCCGGTTGTACGTGAATTTCCCGATGATGTCACAGATCTTCGTCCTATTCGTCAAGCTAAATTCCAAATTGACCTTATACCCAGAGCTAACCCTGTAGCTAAAGCCCCTTACCGTCTTGTACCCTTTGAAATGCAAAAAATTTCGAGCGAACTTCAAGAAATCTCGAACAAGGGTTTTATTCGCCCGAGTTCTTCTCCCTGGGCCGCACCTGTTTTTTTTTGTTAAGAAGAAAGATGGTTCATTCTGCATGTGTATAGATTATAGTGAACTCAACAAGCTTACTCTTAAGAACCGTTATCCGCTTCCTCGTATCGATGATCTTTTCGAGCAACTTCAAGGAGTCGCTTGCTTCTCGAAGATCGATCTCCGTTAGAGTTATCATCAACTTCGTTTTAATGAAGAAGGCATCCCCAAGACTGTTTTCCGTACTCGTTATGGGCATTACAAATCCCGTGTTATGCCTTTTGGGCTAACTAATGCACCCGCGATTTTCATGGATCTTATGAATAGTGTGTGTAAACCTTACTTGGATAAATTCGTTATTGTTTTCATCGATGACATCTAAATCTATTCGAAATCCTAGAACGACCACAAAGAGAAACTTCATGCCATTCTTGATCTTTTTCGTAAGGAACAATTGTACGCCAAGTTTTCTAAGTGCGAGTTTTGGCTTAAAGAAGTTCAGTTTTTGGGCCACATCGTCAGCGAAAAGGGTATTCATGTTGATCCCGCTAAGATTGTAGTCGTTAAAAAAATTGGAAGCCTCCTACTTCTCCCACCGAAGTTTGATCTTTTCTTGGTTTAGCGGGATATTACCGTCATTTCATTCAGAACTTTTCCAAGATCGTGTTTCCCCTCATCGCCTTAACACACAAGGATAACCTTATGTGTGGGGGGGTCAAAGAAAGAAGAAGCCTTTCAAACTCTTAAGGACATGCTTTGCAATGCTCTTATTCGTGCCTTTCCCTAAGGTAATGAAGATTTCATTGTTTTCATGTAACGAGGAAAGGTTATCGTTTATGCTTCGAGACAACTCAAGGTTCACGAGAAAAACTATACGATGCATGATCTCAAGCTTGGTGTTGTTGTATTTTCCTTGAAAAATTAGGAGACATTACCTCTATGGTAAGAATTGTGTAGTGTTTACCGATTATAAGGGTCTTCAACACAACTTCAATAAAAAAAACTCAATATGAGACAACGCCGATGGGCTGAGTTGCTTAGCGACTACGAATGCGAAATTCGCTATCATCCTGGAAAGGCGAATTTGTGGTCAACGCCCTCATTCGTAAGAAGCCTGTCAAATCCATATTTCTTAATTGTTTTCTAGTCCAACGATCTTGAAAAGCGTGTTCTCAATGCTCAACACCAATCCGTCACCGAAGGCAAGGTGTATGACAATGATATAATGCTAAATGTTTATGTTTCCATTGTATATTTTAATCAATATTTTAATAGTTTTTGTTCGCTTTTAGTCGAGATTTGTATAGTACTAACGTTTTTTATGTTTCGTAGGTTCCGGGAGTTGATTGTGATCAAAAAGGACGAAAAACGAGTTAAAAAGAGCCAAAACGGAGATCCTGAATGCATCAGGAAGGAGCCAGAACAGAGAACCGTACAGACCGGGCCGGTATGACCGGCCCCCTTGGTGGAGCACGCCGCTCCGCGCGACCGGGGTGGCCAAATCCCATCGCGCGGCGCCTAGAGGTTGTTGGGCATGATTTATTTCGTTTTTGCTTCTAGTTGGGCCTTATTTTGGGTATTTAAACATGTTTAATCTAAACCTGAACATACCCTAGCCACCAGACGATTTAGAGTTTCTTAGAGCATACTTTCGAGTCTTGTGGTGATTTTGAAGGCATGAGAACAGCTGGTGAAGAGCTTTATGTCCAAGATCGAAGAATACGGGTTTTATCGCCTTTAATCTTTCGTTTCTCATTCATTCACCATGTTTTCACTTTTATTTGCTTTGTTTAATTTAGATTATATGATGCTAGGCTAAACTCCATAGACTACCTAGGTCGTGATGAACATTAGTTCCGTTTGATTTTATTTGGGATTTTGTTTGTGTGGATTTTATGTTTTAAGTAAACTGTTGAGTGTGATTTAATTGATGTGTATGATTGCTTGGTTTTGTTTACTTTGATTTATTGTTTCACATTGCCCTTGTTGATTGTTTCATAGGATAGGGTTCTGTTAGGTCATTTACTGTGTGTTCTTGACTCATTTGTGATTAATATCGATTAAAATTATAGAAACAATAAAATCAATTAAACAGATAAAAGTGAGCTGCTAGCCTAGAAAGCTGTAGGGTGATAGGCTATTGATAGATCTTTTTTTGTCAGGATTTCTAGATTTAGTTCTTCGTAAGGAGTCCGTCTAGGTTTGATTGTGTTTGATCCCGTTTAATCTCGTTCCAATCAATAACTAATGTTTAGATCTGATCTAGATCTATACGTTAATATTAATCATATGGATCTAACTCTTAAATACCTTAGCTCGATTGTTATTAGTATGTAGTATATATTATCAATAAGATTAACGTGAAGCTTGAGAGAGAGTATAAACTTAAGCTTTTCTGAATAATATTAGTTTTCTCTCCAAACATCCCCTTTTACAAGTGAACAGTAGTTCACTATTTATAGAAGACGATCTGGTTCGTTAACATCCCCTAGCGAGCCAGCATCCCCTTCGTTAAATAAATTAACTTAACGAACAACCCCTGATTCGTTAACATCCCCTAACGAATAAGGAGGGAATACATTATAATGTCCTAGTTCGCTAACATCCCTAGCGAACTAGACTTAACCTTAACGAACTAGTCTTAGTTCGCTAACATTCTTAGCGAACTAGACTCAAACATAACGAATTAGATAAATAAACATTTAAATATAAAATAAACATTAATGATAATTACAAAGACTCAAGACGCAAAACTGTGCACTAACAGACACCCCCTCGTCTTGAGCTCTTTGTCTTTAACTTATTTGAAACGCTTTGTCTGCCAATCTCTGCAACTATGAATCCCATGTTCATGGCATACACGAACAACACGTTGGAATTGCATAGCCAGGTCGTAATCTTCTTGGCGTTCAAACAAAATCTGCTTCCTGTGTAGCACGTCATTGTCTGTCTCTGATAAATTAACAACCACATCGGATCGATTATCTTGATGAGCTCAGTCTGTAGTCCTCGACCACGAACAATAACGGCCTCGCCAGTACGATTGTCATAGTACCAACGGTTGAAAGACAGATGAATATCTTGAGGCATTGTCTTCACATGAACCTTTCTCATTGTCTTTGGTGGCCTCACTTTCAAAACAAGTTTCTTCCAGCCGGTCCTTGGATCAATCTCATCAGTACGTTTACGTCTTGGGACCTGGGGCTTGAAGAATTTGAAGCCATGATTGACCTCGAACATTAAGTGTTGATGAAACCACTCAGCAGTTCGGTTACCCCCACGATTGATAAATGGACGTCTCGCGAGGGTGCATACATCCCAACGCGGTAATGTTAAAACATCCACTATCCTCTGGTAATATTGGACACCTTTTTCCCATTTCACAATACATACCTTAAGGCCTGAATCATAGAGCCAGGAGACAATATCACCATGTACCTTAGAAACAGTCTTGAAGATAGTCATCTGATTTGCCTCAATCCAAGCAGCTGCGGTATCCTTTCTTTCTTTATCTACATACCAGAAAGCACGATGATCTTACCCACTTTCTGGCATTTGAACCATCTTTCAATGTCATCATCAGTCACTTCTTTGAGTGAAGGAACCGTTCGTTGCACAATCTTCTCCAAATCATCCTCAGTCTTTTTAATTACGTCTTCATGAAATACCGGAGCACCTTGATCAACATTTGCGTGTTGATACAAGTCCGGGTACTCTTCAGCTGTCACATCCTCCATCTCAATCTCCTCGTTCTCATAAATAAAATTCGTATCCATAAATAACGGATCATCTTCCATTTCATTCTCATTGATCATTTCGACATCGGGCTCAGTCTCTAATGCAGTCAGCTAATCGTCATTTAGCCCAAGTAGAATCGAGATCTGCTCCCTTGTCAAAGATCTAATCACAAAATCACCGATCTGTATCTCATCTCTGTTCACCACACTTCTAACCATCCCCAATTCATCAATAAATATCACCGTGTTAGCCTCAATCATTTCTATCGGCTTGGCAGCTGTTGGATCTTGATATGAAAATATCTGATTGTTCGAATCATCAGCGCCACTAACACCAGTACCAGAGGATGAACCATGCAATTGTTTAGGCTCACCTCCTGCATCAGACTCGTCAGGATCATCATCATCATTTTTGAGTTTCTTGAGGGCATCATCTTTACAAGTTAATTATAAAATTAACTCATCTTGTTCTTTTAATTTCACCCCCTGAGACTCAACAATCGTGCGTAACGCCTTGGTCTCCTTTTGACAGAAAGAAATATAACTCATCATCTTTCGTTGATTCTCAATGAGTCATTCTTGAGTTTGTCTGTCAGCTGCCATTTGATTTTCATATAAATGTAGCAAATTAAGCAGCATTTCCGTTTATCGACCTGGTGGCAAGTTGTATACAGATGGATGAACAGGTTGAACAGGTCCTTGAGGCCGAGTGATTCTCATGAATGAGACATCACTAGGTGGAGGTGGAGGAAGATTAGTTGTAGGCAGAGGAGGAGGTCTCATTGAAGTTGTTGAAGAAACAGTCGACAGCACAGCAGGAGGCCTCGGTATCTCGGTCAACGCCATTTGAGGAATTAAACCGAGCCTCTCATGTGACACCATCGTCGTGGTCAAAGTAAGCATCGGAGTGCTAGTAGTTAGCGGCACCGCCGAGCTTTGAGTAGTTGATTGACGAGGTGATGGTGTTCCAATAATTACACCAGCCCCAGAAAACACACGGGGCTTCTTCGATGGTTCATCAGTAGCTACAGCTTTGCCCTTTCGTTTTCGTTCTAGCTGAGCTTTCATGGTGGCAGCTAGGGCAGCATCAACTGCATCTTATTGTTCTTTCAGAGCTCGCTCACCAGCTCCATCATCACCATCAACATTGTTACCATCATCATCCCCACCATCATTGTTCCCACCTTCTCCCCCTTCACGCTCGGAATCCGAATCATCATGGATCCAGCGTTCATTAGGAGGACATACATAATCTGGATTGATTATATGACCAATCATCCTTTTGTCCTGTGGCTTATCCTTTCGATAACTCAACATCCGATGCACCGTTTCAGCATTCATATGTTCCATATCAAGAACATCGTTCACCAACGATCGATCAATCACCAAATCCGGTATCAAATCCTGAATGATTAGTTGTAGAAAGCGAGGATACATTAAGAACTTCTTTGACGGTAGAGTTTGCTGAACTTGCTCTTTCAAATGATCAAAGATGAGTTCTGAATAGTTGAATGGCTTGTTCAGGATTAAAGCAGCAAATGCCGATTGTAAGGTCAGTCTACATTCATCGAAACCACCGCGACGTCCACTCAAGCAATGAAGCAAGACATGCAGCAAATACTTGTAAGGTGGACACAACCCATTCTTGTTCAACATTGACCGACGAATATCACCCTCATAATTTAATCTTGTGAATAGACCCCTAACCATCGTCCTGTCAAATTCACTCGGGTAATCATCACTATCATCAAATTGAAGTACCCGACGAATAACCTCAACATCAATCGTGATCGGAGGCTGATTAATTTTAGCTTGAACCCAATTACTTTCCTCAACATATACCGCCGTGTTCCAGAACTGTCTGATTATACTAAGATACACCTTGGGTTTAGCAGTGATTGCATAATGTATCTTCGAACGGCGTAAGAAATTCAACATAGCTCCGAACGTCCTTAAATCAGCCACATAATGATCGACATAAGCACAGATGTTGTGCTTCTTATCGAACGGTAATAGAATCATTTCGACTTGTTGAGCTTGTTGTTGTGGTTGTCCTTGTGGAGGTTGTGGTTGTTGTTCTTGTTCAGCCATGATTTACTGTATAAATAAAACCTAATATGAGAATAGATATCATCATATACAATCAAAAGATATGTGTAATTAATCAAGTTACGCGTATTAGACAATTTAAATCCTTTAATTAAATTAAATGAATATTAAATAATTTTTTTTTTTTTAAATGTCATTCGTTACCAATCACACTGATTCGTTATACAAAGATAACGAATCAGGCAATTCGCTATCAAGTAAATAACTTAACGAACTAAACCTAGCGAATCACTAATTAAGTTAACGAACTAAACTCTAGTTCGTTATATATTAAACGAATCAAACTCTGATTCGTGTAACCTCTTATTCGCTAAGCTAGTTCGTGTAAAATCTTAACGAATTGGACACGAAACAGTTCCAATTCGCTAAGACTAACGAATGGTCAAAATTAAGACTTTTTCTTTGACTTCACAAAGTCAAGGTCAAAATTATCAAGAACAATAATAGTCAACAACTTAAACCCAGGTTCAATTCGGCCATAACCATCGTTGAACCATCAAGATAATCAGCTTGTTTAGCTCGGAAACACACTCGTGAATGTAGGTAAATGAGATTGAGACTCATTACCCAAATGTGCTAATAATCAAACAAACCAACAGTGAACATCAAGAACACACAGTAATTAATAAACCCAGCAAACAATGATCAAATATTGATTAGAGTCCACCAAGGGTATCGGCAAGTGATTCCGATCAAAATGATATCAAAATCAGACAATTAATAACATAAATTATACACAGAACGGTTTCAAAGGTTCAAAACCCTTAAACCTCTAAAATTACATAATTCAACAGTTAAATCAATGTCATTTTTGACGAAAATGATATCGCCAAAAACATTTATACCTTAGAAACTCAAATATATCTTTGAAAAGTTCAAACTTAAAGATCGAAAATATCAGAGAGAATTTGAATAGTTTCTGAAAGATGAAGAAAGAAGACGAACAGTGGAATACTATTCGTTATCTTGTCTTATATAGCGATACACGAAACCCTAGGCACAACTTGCACGAATTAGAAGATTCGTTTAACTTAAGGTTAGCGAATTAGCCCATTCGCTAACTCAATTCGTTACCTTATGTTAGCGAATCACAATGTGATTCGTTTAATTAAAGATAGCGAATCTAGACATGATTCGTGTCATGATTCGTTAAAAATGTATAACGAAGGGATGATTCGTTACAGAGTGCGGAAGCGAATTAGGTTAGCGAACCAGAAGCTAGTTCGCTAAAGAATCACCTAGTTCGTTATCCATAAATAACGAATGGGAGTTTAGCGAATTAAACTCTTTAAATTTAATATTAAACTCTTTTATTTAATTTTAAATGAAATTAATTAAATGAATAAATTAAAGAATTAAATAAAGAATTAAATAAAATCAATAAGTTAAATATCGAGAAACCCTTATATCCCGACAACCTAATATGTTAAAATTGTTTCAGATTACCGAAACTTAATTTAAAAATTTATTTAAGTATATTGTATAAAGAAGACGAAAATATTTTTGATATTTTGTAAAAATTAAAGAATTAAAGAATGTATTTACAGAATAATATCCAATCCTCTAAAATAGACCATCTTTTTGTGTTTTTTTTCAATGATTTTATCAAAAGCAGTACATATTTTTGTATTTTTGTTGAGTTTGAGCAGAGAATCATATTGACCAAATTGCCCTTCCATCACAGTTTTATATTTCAACGATGTTATGACTGGCGATAAGTCGGTCATTGGTATTGTTGTCCACAAAAGTCTAATAACACACATTCAAGTATTTTTGTGATATGATTAAATAGTTCAATTAGAGAACAGAATATCAGAAATTATCATCCTCTAATCTCGGTTCAAGCGTAATTTGATTTTTGCCAAATCACCCCAACTTGACTTAAACCATTATATTGTTGATTAAAATTTTGATACCAATTTAGAAATTTTGAGCAATGCATCAAGTTTCCTTTACTGTGAGTGAGTATGCACGAGTCCATCTGTCGGCTTACATACATTGTATCCCCTGGGGTCCGTTTCTTAATGGTATTAAGACGCACGCAAGGGAGGAACAATTGTATGACTAACAGCGAATTTTGATCAAGTCAGTAATTTAAATTGTACGAGGTACAGTGGTGATCAAGTTTAATGACTTTGGGTTTGCTCAAGAAAGCGAGTGAAATATTCATGCATATGAATACCCAGATGGTTAAGCCGCATAAAGACTCACAGTGTCCAGACTCTTAACGCTTGTTATTTGCTTTATTTGATTTTTGGGTGATCAACAAATATAAGGCTTGAGTAGGACTGGTTATTACATTTCTGCCATCCTCACCAAGATTTTGCTAGAGACTAACACCCCTTTCAATTTGGCGTTTCTTTATGTTTATATCACATACTTTACTCTACTGGGTTGTTTTAAGACCTACCAATGCACCAATGCAATTAAGCACACAGTCTTTTAAGCTTACTTTTTGCTGAACTTGGGGTCAAGATAATCAATGTACTATCATTTTCTCTTTTTGCTTCAAAAACTCAAAATTTTGAGGAGCATAAAAACAAAATATAGATAAATTTAATCGCCCCAGTTAACTTAAATTAATAAATAAATGGTTAACCATCAATTCACAAGTGAATCATAGGACCAAGACATGCAAGCATGCTTTACAAACTTAAATAACCGACGTAATTTTCAGCGAGAAAATAATCTAAAAATCTTTTTGGATTTTCTCTATACAAACTTTAAAACACAATATTTTTGTCTTTTTCAAATTTCTTATAAACAAAATAAACTTCACAATCTTTTTGGATTTTCAGATATTTCTGTACAAAAACATAAATCATATTCGTTTTGGTTTTTCAAGATTTTTAAAATGTTTTTAAATTTTTTTTTTTAATGTTTTTGGATTTTAAAACATAAAAAAAATAAGACTAAATCTATAAAGCAATTCAAAGATAATTATCCTAATTTTAGGATCTCAGCAAGGGTCTTCAATCCATTTAAACCAAGCAAAAAAATAAAACGTGTTTTATCGAACGCTTTGGTAAAATGATCGGCTTTTTGAAAATCTGTGTGCACTTTCTTAAGATCAATTAATTTCTTTTCATAACAATCCCATATAGAATGATATCGAATCTCGATATGTTTCGTTTTAGAATGTTGTACGGGATTCTTGGTGATACTTATAGCAGCAGAATTATCAATCAAGATGGGAGTAGTAAGAAACTTCAAACCGTAGTCGTGAAGATGTTGTTGTATCCACAGAACCTGGGAACAGCAACTCGAGGCTGCAACATATTCAGCTTCAGCTGTTGAAGTAGAGACCGTTGTCTGCTTCTTACACTGCCAGGAAACAAGCCGGTTTCCTAAGAATTGACATGCTGCAGTCGTTGATTTGAAGTTGATCTTGCATCCTCCATAATCTGAGTCTGAGTAGGCGGTAAAATCGAAAGTATTATCTTTGGGGTACCATAACCCGATGTCAGGATTTCACCGTAGATTTTGCAAAATACGCTTGACCGCTGCCAGGTGAGTCACTCGGGGACTAGCTTGGTACCTAGCACACACACAAACAGCAAACTGTTGGTTCAGTCCGGGACCGAGACGATCCGAGCGCGTTCGAGACGGAAGGCTTGAAGACCAAAGACGGATAGAAACAAACACGAAACAAACGATTTCATTGATAAAAACGAAAGATTACATGCTTGTTAAACACTGAAATCACGATCTATGGCAGGGGGAGGTCGAGCATGGCCTCCCCCCTCATCCGGACAGCACCTGGGCTCCGGGCACGCAAAAACCTTAAACTCTTACCTGTTCACGCCTGAAAGCTGGTATTTATACCCGCTGCCATTCGGTCAGGACTCATTCGATCGAATGAGTCCTATTCGATCGAATGGCAGACTCATTCGATCGAATCAGAAACTCATTCGATCGAATGAGTATCCATTTGAAAATGCTCTTTCAAATGGATCACTTTCAGCGTGAACCACTACCTAGGTGTACAGCATACAACATAAACATTCTAAACTATTCGCCAAGCGACGGCCACAAAACATGCACCAACACAAACATTATGTCGGGTCGAGAAGCAGTTAAATACATTAGAGAACCAATCATAGCACGATAAAGGGTCGGATCAACAGTATCCTCCAATTCATCCGGTGATAAATTGTGACCACTGGAAGAGGAGTTGAAGGGATTTTTCCGACAGTTATCTTGAATCGGCTCAAGACATCGTTCACTTATTTAGTCTGATGAATGAAGATTCCCTTATCAGATTGATGAACCTGCAGCCCTAAAAAGAAATTCATCTCTCCCATCGAGCTCATTTCGAACTTGGTTTGCATGGACTTCTCGAATTCCTTACATAAAGTGTCGTTTGTAGACCCAAATATAATATCATCAACATAAATCTGGACTAGAAGAAGATCATCACCAACAGTTTTATGAAATAAAGTGCAGTCAACAGTTCCTCGTTTGAAGCCATTATCAGTCAGATGGTCGGCGAGCGTGCCATACCAAGCTCTCGGGGCTTGATGTAGACCATACAAGGCCTTGTTTAAACGGTAAACACGGTCTGGATAATCAGGATCTTGAAAACCAGGTGGTTGTTGAACAAACACTTCCTCATGTAGTTCACCATTGAGAAATGCACTTTTAACATCCATTTGATAGACCTTGATATTCTTGTAAGCAGCATAAGCCAGGAAGATTCGAATCGACACTAATCTTGCAACTGGAGCATATACCTCAGCATAATCAATACCCTCTTGCTGATGAAAACCTTGCACCACTAAAATTGCTTTGTTTCTGACAATCACCCCTCGATCATCCTTTTTACATTTAAATACCCACTTAGTCGGAATAGCTTTCTTGACTCTAGCAGGCTTGTCTATTAAATCCCAAACACCCAATCGTGCAAACTGCTGTAATTCCTCTTGCATAGCTTCTACCCAAAAAGGATGATCAAGTGCCTTACGAGCTATCGTTGGCTCAATTTGAGATAGAAAGCAATTGAATTTAGCAATATTCACAATTCCCGAAGAGTGTAAATTAGTGTAAGCACACAATACGTTATTGTCGCTTGACAAAGCAACTTGATGACGTGTTCGAACGCCCACATCAAGTTCGCCAATGATATTGTCCTGTGGATGATATCCATGAATCCGAAGAGTAGGATTTTCAAGAACAACAACATTATCAAATAAATTAGTGTAATGTTCACCCAACTCGGGAGATGAAGCATTATCACTATCAAGATCAATAACTTGAATCTCAGCTTGATCATCATCGGAAGAAGTAGAAGCACTATCAATAACAACTGGAGGAACAACTTCGGAGTCTTCAGTTGGAGTATCTGGTTGAACTTCAACTGCATTTGAAATTGAAGAACTAGGAATGTTCAGATGTTCTTCAAAGTATGCTCTAACCAGATCTTCATCGATGTGTTCAGCTGAAGGAGTAAAAGAATTAAATAAACTATCATAATCAAACATCCAGTCTGGACCTTTCCCTTGAGAAGGAGTTGTGTACTTTTGACAGTCCACATGGTACCAATCTTCAACACAGCCAGATGTAAAATTAAATACTCTTTTCTTTGGAGACGCATATCCCAAGAAATATCCTTCGATAGCATTTTCATCAAATTACCCGATTCCTTCTTCAACATTGTACACGGACACCCAAATGGTTCCAGGTACTTTAAATTAGGTTTTCTGTTATTTAATATTTCATAGCTTGTCTTCTTGAGTCGTTTTACTGTTAGAACCCTATAAAGTGTATAACAAGCTGTGTTCACTGCTTCATTCCAAAATTGAATAGGAAGCTTTGAATCAGCAAGCATTGTACGTGCAGCTTCAATCAGAGTTCTATTTTTCCTTTCAGCAACACCGTTTTGTTGTGGTACATAAGGTGCACTATACTGTCACACCCCGTTAAGCAAATTGCGGAAGCGTAAAACGGAAATGCAACATATACAACTGGTATCAAATACATTGTTCATAAAGAAACATTACTAACTAATTTACAATTTATTCATCGTTCTAATATCTTTTACAAACTAGGTGATACAATTTAACCTGTTCTTCAATCACTTTACTTCTAACTCAAATGCCCACGACATCAATCACCAATCAGACACGTAACGCACAGGAAATTACTTCTCATATCTGATTACCTGAAAAGCATGTCAAAACAGGTCAACTACGAATAGTTGGTGAGTTTCATAAGTTTTAACGAAATCAGTTCTGCGCACCATACAGTCATAGTTTGTATGTACGCGCGTATGTAAAAATATGTATATATGGTTGTATAAATATGTACAGCCATATCCTTGTGTGTGCATATGCACACATGTAAGTTTATAATATAAATTCGAAATTTCGGTAAAATCGTGATTGTTTGTTTGTACTACCTGTTTCCAATTTCCGTGTTTAACCAACCACTGTGGACCCCCTTTTTCCCACAACGGTTCCACATAAACTCAACCACTGTGGCCCCCCTTCCGCCAACAACGGTTCCGCGTTAACATCAACCACTGTGGTCCCCCTTCCACCCACAATGATTCCATGTAAACTCAAACATTATATAGTGTACACGCAAATAATTAGTATATTATACACATAGTATTTCCTACAGCTAATCACATAGCATGTATATAGACACATATACACATATAGTATTTATCACGTATCACCAAATACTGTGGCTCCCCATCCGCCCACAATACGCATAATCACATTATTTTCTTAACATTCATGTCATAATCAAGTTAGTTCGTTTAATAAGTTGCAGCAGAACTAGGCTCATAGGCCATACTAAACTTTAGTTTATAAGTTGCAGCAGAACTTGGCTCATAGGCCATACTCAACTTTAGTTTAGTAAGTTGCAGCAGAACTTGGCTCATAGGCCATACTCAGCTTTAGTTTAGTAAGTTGCAGCAGAACTTGGCTCATAGGCCATACTCAGCTTTAGTTTATAAGTTGCAGCAGAACTTGGCTCATATGCCATACTCAGCTTTAGTTTAGTAAGTTGCAGCAGAGCTTGGCTCATAGGCCATACTCAGCTTTAGTTTAGTAAGTTGCAGCAGAACTTGGCTCATAGGCCATACTCAACTTTAGTTTAGTAAGTTGCAGCAGAACTTGGCTCATAGGCCATACTCAACTTTAGTTTATAAGTTGCAGCAGAACTTGGCTCATAGGCCATACTCAACTTTAGTTTATAAGTTGCAGCAGAACTTGGCTCATAGGCCATACTCAACTTTAGTTTGTTACTATTGTGGCCCCCCTTCTGCCCACAACAGCCCCATAATCATCACAGACCACGTTATCCCCATGGCCATTACAGACCACGTTGTCTTCCAAATTAGTTATGTTTAACATTACATAACGTGTTTGTATAAATATGCTGTCACGTGTAATTTCATTATGTTTTGCAATTCGTATTATCTCCACTCAATATATCAATCAACGATAATAATCGTCTTTCATCAGCACGTAGTCAGTCATTATGTTTGTAGGGACTTTTCATATATAAATGTTCAGATATTATATATCATGATCCGTGTTAAGATAAATAACGTGTATAAACATGCTTTCCACCCTAAAAGTTCGTAAAATAGTTTAAAGAGTGGGGTCATGAAACTCACGATTTTGTAGGCACTCAGTGCGAGATCAGCACGGGGTTCGTTTCCCTTGCTATCACTTAGTCCCTATAGTCCATATTATAATAATATTAATATTTTAATATTATTATAATCTCAGTATTAAACTGGGCTGTATAACTAATCTGGGTATAGCTGGTACGCCTAGAAAGTGGTACTAGGCTTAGGCTGTGATGTTGTTTAATGTCTAATACTTAAAACTGAACTTGGCTCAGATTTCCGTTTTCCCAACTGGGCCAAGTTGTTCGTTTACGCGTTCAGAAAACAGTTATGGGAAAATAAGCTTGGGTAAATGTATTGGTTAATAAAATGATTAATTTATTAAGAAGGATCACATACTGGCGTACCGGATTAGCCTCGGGGTCCGTTTCCGTTTATTCAGTTTGATTTAAGAAGAAACGCGCACAATCTATCCGGATTGTCCAGTTTTTTCATAGAAAAGTTCGTTTTTACTTAATTAGTCCAAAAATATGATTTTTGATCACTCTTGGTGTTTTGATATTCCCGCATGTTCGTTAGTCGCGAACTTGCCGGTTTTTATAAAAACTGAATTTGTTTAATCTTTAAATTAGCATAATGAATTAACCGTTAATCATTAAATTATGAAAATTTAGACACTTATCAATTAAAATATGTAGATTTTATAAAAATATTTCTGGAATTATTTACTGATTTAATAATTTATAAAAATTCATTTTATAGCTATATTTCGCCTGAAAAATCGTCTGTTTATCCCAAAAAATTTCCAAAAATTCTACAAAATTTCCTGAATACTCAAATCATGTCTTAAAACAACCTGTATCAATTCCAGAATGTAAAAAGCCTGTTCAATATTCTTTTCGGCCCAAATTCGGCTATAAAAATTCGCATGAACGCATATGTATAAAACACCCTTAGACTTCTCCAAATGATCTCAAAATTCATATGTGATCAAAATACATTAAATATGAGTTCCCAGAAAAATTTCATAATTTTTGAAGTATCTTAGCTATTTTTCCCAAATAAACGTCCCAATTCGGTAATAAATTCGCCAAATATTCTCGGATGGTCAAAAAATTACCAAATTTTAACAAGGACTCAATGACATGGTCCCTGATGTCCCTGAAAATTTCAAGGTCTAATAATATGCACATCACAACCTTAACCTAAACAGCCCTTAAACGAGTGTTACGGGTTTACCTTGTCGGTTTTCGATGAGTTTTGCTAGCTTAAACGACTTTCCGGGTCTCGGGTTGCAATCTCAGTGTATCTACATATCATATAAAATCAAACCAAGCATAAATCATCCATGTGACAGCCTTGATAATTAGGGTTTCGGTTTTGGGTTCAAACCGAACTTTCAAACCGTAAAAACGTTATATTCATGTTCTAATCCGCGTTTTTGACCAAAAAAGTATATGTTCCTGGTTTGTAAACATGTTTAACATCAAAAAATGATTTTACTTGATTTTTATGATTTTTGGATGGTTAAACATGTTTAAAACTAATCAAGGATTAGTGTTTCATGTTTAAACTATGTTAATTAAGTATGAAATCAATGAAAATTAGAGGGTTTACCTCAAAACTTTGGCTGAACTTGAAGAACACAGCTGAAGAAGGTCTGGTCTTTATGTTTAATGTATAAAATAGGTGGCTTATTCAAGAAGCTTTCAAGGTAATATATTTGGTAGAATAATGTAAGGGGGGCGACCGCAAGTATATAAGGCCCATTGGGCCTCTTTTTGGCCCAATGGTGCCTCGGTTTTCGTGCCACACGTAAACGTCTATCCAAAATTTAATTCAGGTTCGGTTTTTCGTAAGAAAACTAGTTCGAGTGGGAAAACCAGCTCGAAAACAAGTGTTTTTCAGCTTCTTTTTGTAAAATAAGAAAAACGTACTGACTCGTTGTAAAATTCCAAAATATTTTCAAGGATTGCTTAGAACATGTCATATAAGTGTTTTATAAATCTTTTTCGGCTTAACGGATGCTACAATGCTCGTTTTGATATTAACGATTGCGTTTAAGCTTATAGCGTATCGATAAACGAAACCTTTTTCGTTTAAAGAGTTTTAAACGTACTGGGGCCTAAATATCAATATGTTAGCCTCTATAATATATATATAACTCATTTATAACCCCTCAGTATATATACGGGTCATAATTAGTATCGGTCGGTTACTCGTTTAAGCACTACGAATTAACCGATTTATCGTTTACTTGTTACGTAATGAATATAGTATACCTCGTTTTGTCACGAATGTCACATATATCGCTTATAGATAGCACCCTGGGATATCCGAACCATAACCAGACCCGTTTGGTAATTCGTTTGTTCGTTACGCAATAAGCGGTTAAACGCTTATTCGAGTTTGTAAGTACTAAGGTGTACTCGGTTTTGCCACGGATGTCACATTCTCCCCCAGTTAAGAAATTTCGTCCCCAAAATTCAATATGCCAAATATGCTCTTTTTGGGGAAAATTTTATAATCATTTGTTTCGGAATTCGTTTTTCTGTTTCCGAACACGTTTGATTCCCCGTTGTGGATTCCACTGAATTTTATTCAATGAGATTTTATTGTGTCGCAACTGTTTGATTTTCCCCGCTCAGAATTTTCACGAGTCTCTTTATAGAGTTTAGTTGTATAAAAGTTTTCAAATAATACTAATTCTGCCCTGTCAGTAAGGCACTCGTTTTGATTCGATATATGAAATATCGGGAGTGAAATAATTTTGTTTAATACATTATGGGGTTAACTTTCAAGGCAATTTTGTACAGTGCTATATATTTTAGAATCAACTCACCGTTCCTCAACTCAACTAACAACTTTCAAAATTTGATAACTTCTCGTATTTCTCAGTATAGCCCTCTTGTTAGCCTTAGGCGACTTTCGGTTTGTTCTTAATATTACGAGCTTTATTTATGATTCTCGAAATCGAATCGGATTTTGTATTTTGGATGTCACCAAGTTTTTTTAATTTTAATAAGATGGCGAGTTACATTCTTACTCGTATAATATAGTATATTACTACTTGTATAATATTATGATGACTGTTAATGTACGAGGATTGAAATTACTGGTCTCACTTCCCTCTATTGTTTGAATAGATTATTTGATTTGATTGTTTTATAGAGGATTATAGACCGTGCTTAGGTCAATTAGGGATCTAAAATTTCATAGACAATTCACCAAGAGTAAGATTTTGTTAAGGCGAGTTTTTCAGTTGGATAGTTGTTACAAACCAGAAGAAGGTATTTGGAGTGGATTAGTCAGGGAACTATCATTCTGCTTGAATTGCTTTCTTGGGATGTTTAAGGAACACATATTAAAGGTTCTATTTTAGTTTGTTTCCCACTTCCAATGGGGTATCTCGAATTGTTGTAGCATCTCCGAGGATCTTTAATATTCCCCCAAAACTTATAATAGTGCACACTTTACAACACATGAGCCTATGATTCCTTCATAGATTTCGCTTGCATCTTTATACTAGTACTCAGTTTATCCAAACATCTGGCCTGACATTTCCCTGTTCATCACTCAGTTATTAAGGCTACAAAAGTTTGAAGTTCAAGTTTCGGTTAAGGATAGTATAGTTTTCCTCATCCTTGTTTCATCATTGAGGTACTAGGTTTTGTTCCGTGTACGGGATCACTTCTTTATCTAGAAGAGGCAGTATAACAGTTCTATTTCTATATATAACCTTCATTTGAACTCAATTAACTAGTCCATACTGACTATTACACAATGACTCCTCACTTCCACCGGGAGTGCATCGATAGGGAATAGCTAGTTATTTAGGTTAAGAGGGTAGTTTTTCGAGTAATATAGTTAGTATTTATAGTCTTACTTTTGGTGGTTTCTATAGTATACAGAATTGTTATTTTACTAGACGGTATATTTTCCAAGGTAATAACTTGTAGGAACGAAACGTCTATCAGTGTCCGTAATAAATAAACTAAAGTATATTAGGCATTACCAGGAACGTACATGTTACTACATTAGTTCTATCCGGTTTATTCACAATACTTGACCCTAGTCGAGTTAGACGTCGATGTCGGTCCTTGCCATTGTCTTCCCGTCACAACTGGGTTCAATCTAGGACAGTCTTTCTTGATGTGCTTCACACTACCACACTCATAACAGGCATTACGGTTTATTATGGTTTGGTTTTGGTAGACTGGTTGTTGTCGTGTTGGTTGCGGTTGGGGTAGTTGTGAGTCCTGGAGTTGGGTTGGCGGATTTATAGTATTCATAACGGTTCTACAATTTCGGGCATAGTGTCCCACTTTCCCACATTTGTGACACACATTGGTCCAACATTCACCAACATGATGATAACCACATTTTCCACATCTAGGCAAAGGCCCGTTATACTTATCTTGCTTCACATCGGAACTGATCATAGTGTAATTTTGTATTGCAAGGCGCGCACATTTGTTCTGTTGTCTTTCTTGTATTCCCGCTCCATAATTGGTTCGTTTTGTACCAGATGATTCCCCAAGCATTCTTAACGCACCACTTCTAATCAAATCAGAAGTTACAATGCCAGCTTGTAACACGGCATTTTCGAAAGTTACAGGGCCAGTTGAATTAACCAAACTCCTGACTTCGGGGGCTAAACCCCAAACGTAGCGTTCAATACGTTTAGATTCTGGAGTAACTAACCATGGGACTAGACGAGCCAGTTCGTTAAAGCGATGGGTATACTCCAAGTGATCTGCACCCTTCATTTCTAGATTCCAAAGTTCTTGCTCTAATTTCTGAATTGTTTATCGGACAAAAGTGTTTTATCATAAGATTTTTAAGTTTTGTCCAAGACATACGATTGGTTGCCTCTAGTCCTCGAATTTGCACAACAGTATTCCACCACATTAGCGCGTGGTCTACAAATGTAGAAGTAGCAAATTTGACAATACAATCTGGTGGACAGTTAGTGATATTAATGAAGGATTCAGTCTTTTCGATCCACTTTACCAGTCCATTTGGTCCTTCAGTACCGCTAAATTCCATAGGTTTACATAGCATGAAGTTCTTAAGTTGATATCCGTGTTGCGGGGGATTTTGATTGTTACAACTATTGTTCAAGTTCGGTGGGAGATTATCATTATTGAAAGTAATATTGGTATTCAACAGGGGAGTATTAGTTGTGATAGTATCAGTATTTATCGGGGGAGCATTTGTGGTTGTATTAGTATTTGTTGGGGAATTAGTATTTACGGCCGCGTTAGCGTTCGGCACTTGATTTGTATTCATAGTTGTATGGATACCAGCAGCGAATTGTGCTGCTATTATCGGAAGTACTGTTTGTAGTTGTCGAGCGATCATCTCGGCTATATCTGCCTCAGACAACATGTTTACTTTCTTCGGGTCCATTCTATAACAATAACCAGTTATCCAACAATTAACAAAATTCACATACACTAATGATCACAAAAGGAATTACAATAACAAGTAATCAGTTATTTCAATTAACACGTATAAATCACACTGGTTTGTTCTCGAGTCTGAATACTATGGATAGTATGTAAAATTAGCCTAGCAAACGCCAAAGTTTTCTTATATATTAAAAGTTGTCATCTCATGACAAGAAATTTTAACCCAATAGGGGTCAATGTTTGTATTAAAAATGCCCAAATCGTCCTCCATATTAGCATAGCGCACCACCATATGCTTGTATGGAGTATCAGAAGCTATACACGACAATACCATACTATCCTTATCTATCAAAGCACGCGTTATAACAATTATAAATAGTTCACAACTTATACGACAATTGTTCCTATACGATCCCATTATTGGGAAGCTGTTTTTGTTCGGTCTCTCCTGTAGGTAGATATTTGCTCATTACGAGTTTAATCAGTACGTTATAATGGGAATGCACGTGTACATTCCACCTGACTTCTCAATGTTTGTTAACTATAATCGTAAAAATATATTCTTTCGCCAGGTCATTCAGTTTTCGTAGGCATGTCGGACTTAATAAAAGTAGTAGTTTACTAGTTGGAGGAAAGTAGGTTCCATTCCAGTCGGGGCACGTCATCATTTCGTGAGCATGAGATTTCTCTCCTATAATAACCAATTGGAATAGCAAAATACAGGAGAGGTTGGAGGTTGTCTTTCATAGATGGTTCGAAGAGTTTGCTAGTTAGGGAAGTTCATCAGAGTTAGTTGTACTGGTGATACGTAAAGGAAATTACTATTATTAATATTTCTTAATATTATTAGTACATTATATGTACTGGTAGTAACGATTGCTCATATTATAATTGAAAAGTCAGTTTTGGTAATTATCATATTTATAATTTGATAAATCGGGCTCATCACTAGGTATGTCCCCTAGGGATGGTGTTTGTTTCTGAACAACAGAATTGGAAGGATGACCGGAAAATAGTTTAGATTAATGTCAAAGGAACCAGTTTATAAGATAGGATTGGATTCAAACTGTGGAAGAAGACTTTGGCATCATGTTTCATTCACATATTACCAGCTAAGTCTTTTCCGTTATCTAGCTTCTTAACCTTTTTAATTTGCTTTTGTTTTTAATTTTTTATAGTTTTTATAGTCCGACTTTATTTTAATTTTATTTTTATTTAAGTCGTCCTTATCCTTGCATTGAGGACAATGCAAAATTTAAGTGTGGGGATATTTGATATAATGCTAAATGTTTATGTTTCCATTGTATATTTTAATCAATATTTTAATAGTTTTTGTTCGTTTTTAGTTGAGATTTGTATACTACTAACGTTTTTTATGTTTTGTAGGTTCCGGGAGTTGATTGTGATAAAAAAGGACGAAAAACGAGTTAAAAAGAGCCAAAACGGAGATCCGGAACGCATCAGGAAGGAGCCAGAACAGAGAACCGTACATACCGGGCCGGCCTGACAGGCCCCGTTGGTCGAGCACGCCGCGCCGCGCGACCAGAGAGGCCAAAGACCGTCGTGCGGCGCCTAGAGGTTGTTGGGCATGATTTATTTTGTTTTTGGTTCTAGTCGGGCCTTGTTTTGGGTATTTAAACATGTTTAACTTAAAACTGAACATTCCCTGAAGCCACCAGACGATTTTAGAGTTTCTTGGAGCATACTTTCGAGTCTTGTGGTGATTTTGAAGGCACGAGAACAGCCGGTGAAGAGCTTTACGTTCAAGATTGAAGAATACGGATTTTATCGCCTTTAATCTTCGTTTCTCATTCATTCACCATGTTTTCAATTTTATTTTCTTTGATTAATTTAGATTATATGATGCTAGGATAAACTCCATAGACTACCTAGGTCGTGATGAACCTTAGTTCGGTTTGATTTTATATCGGATTTTGTTCGTTGTGGATTTTATGTTTTAAGTAAATTGTTGAATGTGATTTAATTGATGCGTATGATTGCTTGGTTTTGTTTACTTGGATTTATTGTTCCACATTGCGCTTGTTGATTGTTTCATAGGATAGGGTTTTGTTAGGTCATTTATAGTGTGTTCTTGACTCGTTTGAGATTAATATCGATTAAAATCATATAAACAATAAAATCAATTAAACAGATAAAAGTGAGCTGCTAGCCTAGAAAGCTATAAGGTGATAGGCTATTGATAGATCTCTTTTTGACAGGATTGCTAGATTAAGTTCTTTGTAAGGAGTCCATCTAGGTTTGATTGTCAGCTTAGTCTATTAAGTTAATTGAGTCTGCTTGTCTTTCTTTGATTTTCGCGCTGTAAGTTAGGATTTCGTCATAAAGATACTTACACATAAGTTATTAAATAACCGTAAGGAAGTTTTATTGATAAAACTAGTGAGTCTTAAAACTTGTTAGAAATCCATAAGCGTCTTCTTGAAGTTCAAGGGTCCTATTCGGGTTTTCTGTCATGGGTCTATATTATAATCTCAGTTCCATAACTTGAGTTTTCCATTTAATTAATAACCACAACTTTAGGGATTTTAGCCTAGGTAGTTGCTTTTATCATCTGAATAAATCTAAGAGTTCTTAATTGTTTATTAGTTTAATTAAATTAGGGTTAAGGTTATTATAATTTAATTAATTAGTTTTAAGATAATGATTATGTTTTATTATTATTATATAAATTAGGTTAGGGTTTATTTAGTTTAATATTAGGTTAATAATTTGTTTAATTAAGTAATCAATAGTTAATCATTATTTAAGGTTTTAGTTAACTAGTTTAATAATTCCCCCTCAAATATCATTATTAAATAGTCGTGTTAGTAAGTTGAGTCTAATTAGCTAGTATACGTAATTTATAGAGTCTCGTGGGTTCGATATCCGGACTTACTTAGCTGTACTAGAGTCGACCGGTACACTTGCCGGTTAGTAGTTTAAGAGTCTATAATTATTACTTAGTGTCTAGATTAGCATATTTTAGTTAATAAATTATTTGACTACTTTTAGCACATCAAGTTTTTTAGCGCCGATGCCGGGGACTCTTGGCGCGTTACTACCACTGATTGGACTTACTTGCTATATACGTGCTATTGTGTTTTTGCTTTTGAGTTTTTAAGGTTTTAGTTAATTAGATAATTACGTGTTTATTTTTTATTATTTTTTTTTTGCATTGAGTCATAGGTGTCTAATTGTCCGTGTCTTTTGCTCGTTTAGATTCTTGTAATTATAAGTGAAATTTGTAATGGACCTCACTTTGCCATTAAATGTCCATACAATAGTAACCTTAATTGTGATATGTGTGGTGATCCTAATTTACACTATGATTATCCATATAAGGGTTCTAACTTTATTTGTTATTGATGCTATGGTTGTCATATGACTCGTGCATGTCCATATAATCGTACTAACGCCTATGTGAAACAACAGTCTTATCTTTCACAAGGGTCCTCATCATATTAGAATGAACCAGATCAGGGATATCAATAGAACTGAGGGCAAAGTTATGGCTAACATTCTCAGAGCAACCCCAACAGGGATGCTGAGGTGTACTTGAATAAAATCGAGGAGTTGTTGAACCGACCATTGGAGAAGGATGCCCAATACCAACAAAATTAGCTGAACATGATGCTATACTTAGAAAGCAACTATCTATTTTTGCAGGTCTCCAAGATGCAGTTAAAGAAATCTCTAGGAAACTGACAAAGGTGGAAGAAGGGCTAAAGCAGATCTCCCAATGCGTGTACGAGTCAGATAGCGAATTTCTTAGAGAAACCGAAGGGGAGAGTGTGCAGCTGGAGGAGCAACCGACACCTGGTTATAAGTATGATGCGGAACACAACTATTTGGGATACATGAATCGGTTGGGCGAGTTGTTCCCGACATTTCCAGAAGAAGGGAAAGAGCCAATCATGGAATATGTAGATGAAGAAGAGGAGCTCGTCCCGGATACGGAGACTCGAGTGGCTGATGAAGTCCCACCTTAGGTTTCACAGGTATGTGTTGTAATTGTACTGAGTTTTGTATTGACTCCGATGATGATTGTGACGAGGAGGAGTGGGCTGCATATCTGAGATCAATTATGGTGAAACCTATGTTTTAGGAAGATATATAATTGGGAGAGTCACTCGAGCTAATGTTTGGTGTTGAGGATATGGTTAAGGTTGATAATGAGCTTAACGAATAAGATGAATTCCTGAATTTGGAGTTGGATGGATTGTCGGATTATGACGGGGGAGACACATTGGACTTTAATGATGATGTTGCGTTTTTCGAGACCCTACTTGTAAAGGACAGTGTAGATGAGGATGGTGTTAGAAGAAGAACACTATTGCCGGCCCGCGGACTGTGTTTTGAATGCTTATCGGGAATTAAAACCACGGGAGAAGGTCGAGGATGAGAAATTTCCTGAAAACCGAACTTGCGTATATTTTAGGAGATGGTCTATGAGAGTGAAAAACCCTTTGCCTGTCAAACACGACCAGTCTTCTCGATACTTACAATGGATTCGGCTCTTGCCAGGTAAGTTTAAATATAGGTGGTCTGACCCGTTACTGATTTCTAATTCTTAGTTAATATTTTGCCGTTCCATCATTGATATGTTACTGTTTGGTAAATTCCAGGTGGAACTAAACTGGTTGGACAGGGTCCAAATCAAAGAGAAACCTCTTGATTAAGTTCAAGTGTGGGGAGGTTTCTTGTAATTTGTTCATGTATCGAGTCAGTAGTTTGTAGTGTCTTTTTTTTTTTGTTTTTGTTTTTGGTTTAAGTTTGTTTTAGGTTGACGTGTGGGCCAAAAAACAAGTGTGGGGATGATGGAGCAGTGGAGCCGTATACTTTATATTTATTTATTTGCTCCTGATTAATATATTTTATATATTTATTGGTGAAACACTTTAATTGTATAATATCTATCAGCTTGATAAGATACATTTTTAGATATGTTTTTTTGTTGTGCTGCTTACATTTGTGTGTGAGAAGAAGGTGATATTGTTTTGTTAAGAACGTTCTTAGTTGGAGGGCATTCATGGAAGAAGACTTTGGCATCATGTTTCATTCGCATATTACCAGCTAAGTCTTTTCCATTATCTAGTTTCTTAACCTTTTTATTTTTCTTTTGTTTTTAATTTTTTTTAGTTTTTGTAGTCCGACTTTATTTTAATTTTATTTTAATTTAAGTCGTCCTTATCCTTGCATTGAGGACAATGCAAAAGTTAAGTGTGGGGATATTTGATATAATGCTAAATGTTTATGTTTCCATTGTATATTTTAATAGTTTTTGTTCGTTTTTAGTCGAGAGTTGTATACTACTATGGTTTTTATGTTTCGTAGGTTCCGGGAGTTGATTGTGATAAAAAAGGACGAAAAACGAGCTAAAAAGAGCTAAAACGAAAATCCGGAACGCGTCAGGAAGGAACCTGAACAGAGAACCGGTATGACCGGGCCGGTCTGACCGGCTCCCTTGGTGGAGCACGCCGCGCTGCGCGACCAGGGAGGCCAAATCCCGTTGCGTGGCGCCTAGAGGATGTTGGGCATGATTTATTTCATTTTTGCTTCTAATTGGGCCTTGTTTTGGGTACTTAAACATGTTTAACTTAAACCTGAACATACCCTGAAGCCACCAGACGATTTTATATATTCTTGGAGCATACTTTCGAGTCATGTGGTAATTTTGAAGGCACGAGAACAGCCGGTGAAGAGCTTTACGTACAAGATCGAAGAATACGGGTTTTAACGCCTTTAATCTTTCGTTTCTTATTCATTCACCATGTTTTCAGTTTTATTTGCTTTGTTTAATTTAGATTATATGATGCTAGGCTAAACTCCATAGACTACCTAGGTCGTGATGAACCTTAGTTCAGTTTGATTTTATTTGGGATTTTTTTCGTTGTGGATTTTATGTTTTTAGTAAATTGTTGTGTGTGATTTAATTGATGCGTATGATTGCTTGGTTTTGTTTACTTGGATTTATTGTTTCACATTGCCCTTGTTGATTGTTTCATAGGATAGGGTTTTGTTAGGTCATTTACTGTGTGTTCTTGACTCGTTTGTGATTAATATCGATTAAAATCATAGAAATAATAAAATCAATTAAACAGATAAAAGTGAGCTGCGCCTAGAAAGCTGTAAGGTGATAGGCTATTGATAGATCTTTTTTTGTTAGGATTGCTAGATTTAGTTCTTCGTAAGGAGTCCGTCTAGGTTTGATTGTCAGCTTAGTCTATTAAGTTAATTGAGTCTTCTTGGCTACCTTTGATTTCCGCGCTGTAAGGTAGGATTTCGTCATAAAGATACTTAGACATAAGTTATTAAATAACCGTAAGGAATTGTAATTCATAATACTGGTGAGTCTTAAAACTTGTTAGAAATCCATAGGTGTCTTCTTGAAGTTCTAGGGTCCTGTTTGGGTTTTCTGCAAAGGGTCTATTTTATGATCCCGGTTCCATAACTTGAGTTTTCCATTTAATTAAAAACCACAACTTTGGGGATTCTAGCCTAGGTAGTTGCTTTTATCATCTGAATAAATCTAAGAGTTCTTAATTGTTTATTAGTTTGATTAAATCAGGGTTAAGGTTGTTATAATTTAATTAATTAGTTTTAAGATAATGATTATTTTTGGTTATTATTATATAAATTAGGGTTAGGGTTTAATTAGTTTAATATTAGTTTAATAATTAGTTTAATTAAGCAATCATTAGTTAATCATTATTTAAGGTTTATTTAATTAGTTTAATAATTCCCCCTCAAATATCATTATTATATAATCTTGTAAGTAAGTCGAGTCTAATTAGCTAGTATACATAATTTATAGAATCTCGTAGGTTCGATATCCGGACTTACTTAGCTGTACTAGAGTCGACCGGTACACTTACCGGTTAGTAGTTTAAGTTAAGTTTAAGAGTCTAGAATTATTACTTAGTTTCTAAATTAGCATATTTTAGTTAATAAATTATTTGACTACTTTTAGCACATCAGACAAGATGTCATGTGGTGCTGAAACCCAACTTGAAACCATATCCAATGGTCAGATTTACTTTCGTAACCGCTTATGGATTCCAGATCGAGATGATCTATGCACATTTATTATGGACGAAGCTCACAAGACATGATATTCCATACATCTCACTGCGGATAAGATGTACGTTGATCTTCGTTCCATCTATTGGTGGCCGGAATGAAGAAAGATATTGCTTTCTATGTTTCTAAATGTCTCACATGCTCTAAAGTGAAAGCCGGACATCATCGACCTTTTGGCTTACTCGAGCAACCTCCCGTCCCTGAGTGGAAATGAGAAGGTATTGCTATGAATTTAATCACTAAGCTTCCTCCTAATCATAAGCAACATGATAGTATTTGGGTAATTGTCGATCGCTAGACCAAGTGTTCTAATTTCATACCCGTCAAAGAAACGTATTTTGTTGATCAATTGGAGTGTATTTATGTTGAGAAGATTGCTTGTCATCATGGAACCCCGTTAAATATTATTTCTGATCTTGATGGTCGTTTTACTTCCCACTTTTGGAAGTCTCTCCAATCTACTTTGGGAACTCGTTTGGATCTCAGTACTGCCTATCATCTTCAATCGGATGGTCAGTCTAAGCGTACGATTCAAACTCTAGAAGATATGCTCCGCTCTTGTGTCCTCTATTTTGGGGGCAATTGGTATATTCATGTACCGCTCATCGAGTTCTCATATAGTAACAATTTTCACCCTAGTATTGATATGGCGCCTTTTCAAGCACTATATGGTCATAAGTGTTGTTCCCCGATCTGTTGGAATGAAGTTGTGGAATCTTAAATCACCAATCCGGAATTAGTTTTAGAAACAACTGATCGTATTGCTTAAATTCATAAAAACCTCCTTGCTACTCGTAGCCGTCAAAAGAGTTATGCTGATAAGAGACGAAAACCCCTTGAATTCAGTGTTGGTGATCTCGTTCTACTCAAAGCATCCCCTTGGAATGGAGTCGTTCATTTTGGAAAGATAAGAAAACTAGCTCCTCGTTTCGTAAGTCCTTTTGAATTTCTCGATAGAGTTGGTCCTGTTGCCTGTCGACTCAAGCTTCATGTTGAACTCTCTAATGTTCAACTGGTATTTCACGTTTCTAATCTCAGGAAGTGTCTTGCTGAGGGTAATCTCCATATCCCCCTCGAAGAATTTCGTATTAACGAGACTATGAACTTTGTTGAGCAACCCGTTGAAATCATGGATCATATAGACAAAGTAACCAAACGAAGACGCATCCCCTTGGTTAAAGTCCGTTGGAATTCTAAATAAGGCGCCGAGTTTACGTGGGAGCGTGAAGGCCAGATGAAACTCAAATACCCTCACCTTTTCGTTACTGTTAATTCTCTAATTTCGCGACGAAATTCCCACAAGTAGGGGATACTGTGACAATTCGGGTTTTTCATACTCTATCTTGTAACCGTTACCCGACACATTTATATGTTCGGGCTATCCTATCAATAAGAAATACTGCATATATCGAGTAAATTAATTATTATTATATTACTGTTTAATTATTTATATAATATATATTTATAAAATTCAAATTTTGGCAATTCTAATCCTAAACTAAGTGTTTACCACAATATGTTTCCACTTTCAAACTATATGGACTAATGTGCAAAATTTATAACCCATATAATCTGTTAACTCGGATCCAACCCAAACCCTAGACCCGATATTGCGAACCTGTTTACTCAATGTGATGGCTTGGACCTTAATTCTCGTAACCAATATAGAAATTGAATCAAAATTTGTGTTATACTTGCTTATTTTGGCCTAACCGACGTTTTAATTAAGTTAATTCGATTATTTTGATATGTTCTTCCTAATTAACTTCGCCGACAATAATAGAACCGTGTTATACAAAATGTCGATTGTTATAATCAAATTAAACTCACAGAATTAATCCATTAACGCTCGCCGACATAATCCCTCAAACCAATTTGACTTTCATCACCGTTTGCTTGTGTGTTCGTCAATCCAATTAGCCAGCTACTGTTCTTCTCAATTAACTAGTTTTAAATCATCATACAAGGTAATTGATGTATGATTTATGTTCGTTAATAGTCAATTAACAATAAACCTAATAAATATTTGATAAACAAACATTGATTAATTTTATTGTGATTTCTAGGGTTTTAAACTGTTTGGGTTTTAGTTTTAGTTGTTTATTTTTAAAAAGCTTAATGTTTTAACCAGGTTAGCCACCAGCCCAGTTGGCTGGTGCACCACTGGTTAAGATTCTGGAGTGGCTGGTCACGGGTTCGAACCCCAGCCACCCCCTTTTTTAGCTATTTTTGGTAATTGTTGTTTATTTAATCATTATAATTAATAATAATCATAATAAACGATAAATAAATTATATATTATTAAAAACCAACAAGGTTACATGAGTTTTTCAATATTTTTATTAAAAACGTAATATGTGTGTATAGGGTGAGGTTAAAGTAAGAAGTGAAGTGCATCTATGAAGTGTAGGAAGTGATCTGGTGCGTTGGATTGTGTGATCTAATGGTTAAAATTATTTGAAGTGTTTTTTCGGGGTGTGTTTTATTTTTATACTAGTTTTATAACACTCTAGGGGCATAATCGTCTACTGTGTTATATTATATACGAAAACATTATCAATCTATAATTATCATTTTTCAACTCAAATTTTAAACACAACACCAAGGACTTCACAACATATATTACAATGGGTTTTAAATCAACTAATAATCAAAATTAAAAGACAACACTAAATTTTAAACCAAATTTAAAACACAACACCAAGAACATAAACACATTATATTTCGGTGTGCTTTTGATCCAAGAACAATAAACATCTATTAAGTTTTAATTATCATATTTTCATTCAAATTTAAAACCCAACTCCAAGAACATCCATGATTTAAAAACAAAATATGTTGAATATGATGACCTCACCGTATATTGAACATTATGAACATCAATACAGTAACATAAATACGCACTACACAAAAACCTTACACGTTGATGAACTATAACACACTAGCAGAATTACCAGAAAAACACACCGAAATATTTAAAAAAGATATAAAATTAAAGTCATATCATTTGTATAACCCCAAACTTTGAATGATTATGATAAACAAAGAAACTATATACATAAACACTATATCCAATTCCGATCTCATAATGTCTTCGACGGCGCTCCTTTCCGTATCGTAGTTTAGCATCCAGATCTGGTAGTTTCACAATTTGTTTCTTCTTTTTCCCATCCTTTAACCGAATCCCACAATGATTATGAACGAAGGTTGATGATTTAATGATGAAATACGGTGATTGAGTGTAGTTTGAACAGTGGCTAGAGGTGTTTTGCAGGTTGGGGCTGGAAAAATATTTAAAGAAGATGGACAGTGAGAGGAAGAGAGCGAATATATCAATTCCAAACATAATAAAAAATATATTGACAATCTACCCTTATATATGATATAATCTATCCAATTGTCCATATTACTTCCTAAACTTTTTATGAATTTGGGTCTTTTTATTTTAACCTTGCTATGTGTGTGTGTATATATATATAAAATAAAACTTGTTTAAATATATTTAATTGATAAAATTAACTTCTTATGCATAACTATCATAAATATGAATTGTATGTATATTTTTAAATGATTAAATTAGCCTTTTTTTCTACTTTTATATATATATATATATATATATATATATATATATTAAACATAAATTTTTACATAATAATCTTATTTATAATATTGAATAAATTAGTTAAAATATATTTAAAGATTTTTAAGATCTATAAAATTAATAAATCTAAGTAATACACATTTATCAAAATAATAATAATCGATCAACAAATTCCTAACTTTATTTCCATCAGTCGATTATCTATATTTATTCTTTCCGCACTTGTTCTTTATTAGGCTTTATCGTCAAATCTTGATCTACTGGCTTCATTCTTATCTTAGTATTATCTTGTTTTGCTCATCTGCTAAGGTGAGTAACTCACTCCCCTTTTTTACTCATTTTTATTATTTTGGGGACATATTCGTTTGTAGATATTTTATTGCTATATAATACTCAATTGCAACTGTTAATTCATGTGTGTATAACAATTTATGCCTAACGTGTTATATGCTTATTTACTCCAATTGATACACATTCGGAGAGGTCCATCATAATCAAAGAATAGTAAGATCATACGACCATCGTAGTAGCCAACGTCCGACGCATGACAATGGTTTTACCGACAACATATTTACTTGTTCATTTGCTTAAATTGCTTATCTTACTTGATACAGTTTGAACTTTTCTATACTTCTTATATATACACTTATCTGGTATTTTACTCACTCAACCTCGTGTTGACAAATTATGTGTATATTTAACGCTTATGCAGGTCACCGTATGATACAATTATCAGGATTATTGAAGAAACTTATGGTTGCATGCTAGAGAAGAAGATACAAGATATAAATTTGGATTTTGTCTTATATGTTTTACTTATGGAATTATGTATTTTGTTTATTTGAACCTTATTAGATTATTTAAAAATGACTCATAGATATTATCATTCTAAATATTGCATGATAGTATCTTGAGAACTGTGTGCAATCAGCTCACACCCCGGAATTTCCGTTGTGGGTTGGGGTGTGACAAATTTGTGATTGGTGTCTTAGACTTTCGTCTCAGATACACGTCTTGAACCACGTTTGTGTTCACATTTTTGCAAATTGGTTGCGTTGGAACAAACAACTTGGGTTTTAATTTAACTGACGTTTCATTAACATGGACCACCTTGCGTGGATTCAAATTTTGAAACAAAATCTAAGTCTCATCAACCAGAGAAAACAGTCTCTTAATAATTTCCTTTACCACATGAACTGGTTTGGATTGTTCTTTGGTCACCGGATTAACATTCTACACTTTCCACGTTCCACAATTCTGACAACATGCCCCCGTTCGCCACATAAGAAACATGTTACCATATTAACGAAAACACGTTGTGGTTTGATAGAAGATAGTGTAACAGGAGGCTGGTAAGAAACACCTGAAACTTTAATAGTAAAAATCCAAGTATGAACAATTTGAAATTTTTGTAAGGTGTCAGTTCCAGTAGAACTAACAAACTTTATTGGTTTAATAGTATTAGCATGTTGTTTCAAACATGGTCTAAGGATAGGCTTGTTTAATGACTTGGATCTTGCAAAAGCTTGTTCAAGATCAATTAGTTTTGATGTTTCATTTTGAAAGACACTTTCAATCAACTCTGGTTTGATCAAATTAAGCAGAATGTCTTTCTCATTGAAAACTTTGCTAAGACCATTTAATTTAAACACACGACTTGTGTTTACATTAACAGGAGTAGTATTGATGAAACGCATCAAATTCTCATAAAAAATCTTGGTGTTTCTGATCTCTTGGATATGGTTGAACCATACACAGCTTCCTTAAACACTTGAGGATCACATAGAATGTGATTAGAATGTGGAATGTTCTATTCCTTGTGTATAACTTTAGGTTCAAATACATCCTTAATGATAACCTCCTGAATAAAAACATTATTACTTTGAATCTGAGGTCCTTGAGTTGATGACAGAAAAGTACATTTTTCTTTTTCACTTTGTTTAGGTTTTACCATTTGAATGACTGGTTCACTATTCCTAGATGAAGAAACATTTGAAGATTAGTCATAATTAACAACTTCTTCTTTTCCGGATGACGGAATTTGTGAATAGTCATCATAAAATGGTGGAGGAACTTTGGTAAAGCCTAAACCATTTTTAGAACCCTTTTGTTTACCAGATACTTCGATTATTTCATTTAACAAAAAGGATGAATTTCTAAATTTGTCTAGCTTACTCTTCAACTCAAGAACTGCATGTTCAAGCTCATTTGTTTTTGTTCTTTGCTTGAGGATTTCTTGGAACTGTTTATAATTGATAATCAGTTTTCCTAAAAGTTCGACTTTCAAGTCATGAATACTATTAGACAATTCATCAGTTTTAGTTTTAGATTTCTTTTGTAAATCCGATGATTGTCTATAGTTATCTTTGATTGAAGAAAGTTCTTTTAGCAGTGATCCATTTTGAGCTTGAATCAAGTCATATTTTGACTTGAATTCCTCACAACTATCACATGATACAGTTTCAGATAAGTTAATGGAATTAGCTGAAACATTTTTAGACACTGTAGAAATAGAAATAGGACTAACCTCATCAATCTTGGCCATACATGCAAAAGAAGTTGGATGCATGTTGTATGAAATATCTGAACCTGATTCGGTCTCTGATTCGTTCTCGGTATCAAACTATCTCCTTGAGCGTCTTGAAAGTTCTCAGCTTGATCAGAAATGGCAAGATTAGCTTGATTGCCATTACCCAAAAGCCATTGATTCCAATCAATCCCGTCAGATGTGAGAAGAGCTTGTGAACCAATAGCTTTAGAAGAATAATCCATAGAATCTTTTTCTGATGAGTAAGTGTACTTCTTGCCCGAGCTTCTAACTTGATTACAAGTACCATTGTATTCCTTCTTTGGCTTGTCACACTCTTTGGCAAAGTGACCAAAATCTTGACAATTATAACATTTTACTTTAAGTTTATCAAAACCAACCCGCTTGTTTAAAGTCAGTAACTCTTTCCCAATTCTTTGCATGAAATTATTTACTTTACGCACGATCATTACCATATTCCACTTCAGGTCTATCAACTCCAAATCATCTGGACCAATCTGGTCATAGTCTTCATCTTTAAGCTCACTTGTGGCAATTTTACCACTCTCCATATTTTCATATGAACACATGAAAACACTAAGAATAGCATAATGTTGTTCAGCTTCTTTCATGTTCATATTTGGTGGTTGAGTAAAGAAATTACTACCACCATTTGATCCACCATAATTTGTTTTGAACCGAATGCCATGAAACAAACATTTGGCAATGGTTCATTAAGTAAAGACGACACATCTTGAGAACTTTGATAGAGGAAAGCATTGATTAGGGTTTTAGTGCTACTCAATGGTAAGATCCTCCATATAATTTTGGATCTTGGTTTTCTTTTGAAGAATTTTGACACCTTATATCATACTCTCTTTCTTCAATTTTCTGCATAAACTCCATAGCAGTTAGATCTTCATTCTTGAGGAAACTGTTTTCTTTCAGCACAAGCAGAAAAGTTGAATAAGAACGCGCTAGAGCATTCTTGACAGTGTCAATCTTATCTGATTCATTTGGTTCCATTTTCAGTTTATTCATCTAATCAATTAGATGGTTAAACAAAGTTAGCATTTCCTCAACTGTCTCTCCTTTCAACAAATTAAAGTTTCTGAATTAAAACTTTAACATAAATTTCTTGCCCTCTTCTGTATTTCCCATGCTTCTCATCTTGATGTGTTGAAACAAAGACGCACATATCTTAATACTTCCCACATGATGGAAAATATTATCTGGTAAAGCCATTGTCAAAGTAGAATATTCTTTTGTTTTGATTTCTAATTCCATTTTTCTCTTCTGGAGTATAAGTATTAAAAGCTTTAGGTTCAAACCCAGTAGTTGCATCACCAATCAAAGGAGCAATATACACATCATCAAGACATCTCGAACAATCAGGATGTACGGATTTTAAATGTGCTCAGAATCTTGGTTCCCACTTAGCGAAGTCGCGAAATTTCATCAATCAGGGACATTTGGAATGTGACCCAATTTTAAAATCGAAGTGAAGCATCTGTTGCATCAACATATTTTGAGATGCTAATGCATAAAAGCCAGCCATTTCAAAGAAATGGGTTAAATGATCAATAAAATTCAGGTTTATGTTAACAATGTCCAAGTTTAAAAACTTAAAGGTGAAAATTGAACATTTGGTAATGAATGGGTAAGATTTGTAACGAATGGGTTGAAAATAATAACGAATGGTGAACAATAACACGAATGAGGTTATAAGTTTATGGTAACGAATGGTATTACAAATCAGGTAACGAATGACACCACTGTTTTCACAAATGACTATAAGAATAATGATTCAATGATAACGAATCAGAACACGAATGATCAAGCGAATAGCATAACGAATGGCATAACGGATAGCATAACGATTAAGGTAACAAATAGCATAACGGATGAAATATCAAATAGGATAACGAAACAGTCTGACACGAATGTGTTTCGTAAAGAATGAGTTGATCACGAATAGGAATTTGGTGATGAATGAGCTACAGTACACGAGTGGTTAGTTGGAACAAATTGACACGTGCCAATAAACGGTTATTGACAGATAGCAAATGGCTGCTACAATATAAAGAATGAATCGTTATAATGTAACGAATGGGACCTTCAAACCTTCAAACTCAACTTTCCAGATCTTCAATCCCAGATCCAAACACTAATCCTGACTAACAATCAACATTAGATATATCGTCTGAAAATTATCAAATTACACAATCTATAGCTTAAACAAATCGTCTAATCCTCACGTACAAACCCTAACATATCCAAAAATCCATACCTTATCCAAACACGTCCGAAATCCAATTTATTACCAACATGACCCTCTATTTCTATCACACTCAAATCCACTCAACTATCAAACAATAACACAATTAAACCAAATCGAACCTTACTTATCTTATTACGAACTGATTATAACTCAATCAAGCTTCAATTATCCAACTCAACATGATAATTGATTCAAAATCAGTATAAACCATATTAGATCTAACTTATAACAATTAAATGATGAATTCTCAAAAATTTAGCATTATAATGACTATAATAACCTACACAATCGAACGCTCAACTTTGATACCGCTTGGGAGAACTTGATTGAGCTTAACATGAATCAATTCATATTGATATATGTTAGAGGATTTAGTTCTTGATATGTAATAGGTTATAGATAGGTTATATTAAATGAAGTGTGTGCGTGAGAGGTGATTTTGGCAGCGTAATGACTCACAGAGAATAATTAAAACACGTGTAGAATTATGAAGTATATGAACAACCTATATATAGATGATGAAGTCCATTCGTTACACAGCCCGTAACGAATGGGAATCATACGTCATCATTCTATACATAACTTAAATAGTATAGTGAATGATTCATTCTCTATACCTCATTCATCAACATTCCATGACGAATGGTACATATTCATAGCGAGTAGGTTCATTCATTAAACATCCTTAACGAATGGACATTAACAATAACATATAGGTGCATTCGTTAAACAACCTTAACGAATGAACACTTAACATAACGAATGTGACTGGTATACTTACCAAAATTCCCTTTACAAGAATATAAATAAATTACAGTTCATTTCAAAGACTCGGACGACCAAAACGGTGCACTAACAGCTTTAAATTGTTCATGTGTATTGTGTCTAACAGGAAGTGGGTTGATAAGAAGCTAATTGAGCTTATGGTTGTTTAAATCCAATGATTCTATGTATTAATAATAATCCCCCTTGGTCCAAATTCAATGGCATAAGAAATTCCAAAAACCGTTTTTCATTATAAAAAATAAAATATAAATAAAAAAAATGTTTCGTTTATCTATATCCTTAAAAATATTTAAAAAGTGTTTTGTTTATCTTTTATATTATTTAAAAGAACAATATAAATCAGAAAAATTACAAAAAAGTTTTTTTAAAAGTGAGTGGGAAATGATATGAACCTTGGTGTTAGTAGTAAAGTCAACACACATAAGGTACTGCATCATAAACATATAGAATCTTTAAGCTATGTATTGGTAGGCTCAACCCTTGAGAATAAAAAATCAGTTTGACCGATAACTTGTTTGAGATTTAATGAACTTATTCTATGTGGGACACATCTTAGGGTCTTGTATATTTAACTACGTCTTGTTTAAGGACCGGGATGAAAGGTCGGGTCATACTCAAAATATATATCGGTGAAGATACGTACTATGTTGTGCGGTGGCTCAGACCTTAATGTTGATGCTAGTAGAAGATAGTTTTGCTCGGCACTGTGTAGCGCGGTGGCGCAGACCAGAATCTTGGAGCAGTCTGTATATTTTCCAACATGGTGGATTTTTAAAAGACTCAAAGTATCAAAATTAAAGGCACAAGCCTAATGGTTTAAAGAAAAATGCTCAATGATATTAAAGCCAAAAGGCTAAAAAGCAAAGAGCACAAGCAAAAGTTAAGTAAAGTGTCTAGTTTTAAACAACCATAAAGGAAACTACTGTCAGCTAAACTTGAAGGAAAGGACCACCTTAGAGTTCGTAGGTTGTATATTGTGTCAAAACTAAATATGATCATGTGGCAAAAGGTTTAAGTCACGTTGGGGTGACTTGGTCCGGTAAAATCATTAATGAAACTCGGCGAACTAGTTTCTAGGCATTTGAGTGTGGGTCCTACTAGCTCATACGAACCTAAATTGTGTCTGGTCTTATCCCTCAAAGTAAGTATTACGGGAATGGGTTTAAGCGGACAATAATACAGATGATGGACTAGATCTAGCAGAGTATGTGTGCTGAAAAGTGTTCCTTGACCAAGCTAAGAACGATTTGATCCCAACAAAACATATTTTCATGTATATATGGTTTTTTAAATATTTAGTTTTAAATTTTATTTTATTTGTAGTTTATCTTAAACTTTACAGTTATTAATAGGTTTCTCAAAGATTTCTTAAGTGACAAGGGATAAGATATTATGGTTTCTAAAAACTGAAATTGTTAGAAAACTTTTGAATATTTTTGGATACTTTTACTTGTTTCCGTATGAGAAGCATGTAGTTCGTGTTGAAGAAACTTGCATCTCAAGGGGGTGTAGACAGAGAAATTTTGAGATATGGAGGACTCAAAGGAGATATAGAGAGAAGATTTAAAGATTTTTAAAGTTGATGAGCTTAAAGTTTCAAAGAGACGTCAAGACAGGTGATGATCCCAATTCCAAATTAAAGTTTGTGAGATGCCAAGTTCTTCAACAATATAGCTTGGCATGTAAACTATATTTAGGGGAGTTAGTACTTCAACAACATTTGGATGCTATCTACACTTAGGGAGGGGGGGGGGTCAAGTTAGCTGATCATTGAAGATGATTATGTCGAAGGCCAGCACAGAAAAAAGATAGATAAAGTTTTGAAGATATTAAATGATCCAAGAATCATAATCCCTTCAAGGAGGAGGATAATGATTGTAATGAAGAAATTGAAGATTCGCAGGATATTCCAAAGAGAAGATATATCGAGCTAAGTCACAAAGAAGATTGAAGGCTAAGACCGAAGACTGAAGACAAACAAAACTCTATGAAACTATTGTCAAGGGGAAGTCTTTTGGTGCATATTTTGTGTGCCAATAGCTTAATAGATAGGCCTGTTTATCATGTAATCAGTTATGTTATGTTAATGTTTTATAGTTAGGTGAACTTGAGTGGGCCAACGGGCTTGTTAAGCGAACTTAAAAGGTTCGCCCAGCGAAGATGTCATGTAGATATAAGACATATTGCTTAGGTTTTAGGTTAGACTTCACATATATTACCACCATCAAGCTCGCCCTAGGAATTTTCGTCCGTGTTTTTTTCCATCGATGAACAAAGTGTGTTCGTGATTGTCATTCAAGTATTGATTGTAATCAGTTTACAATCAATAAAAGAATTGTTTAAAGTGATTGTTCTTGTTGTACTCATTTACTTCTCGTTAGCATTAAGCATAGGGATTCAGCGCCTTTGATAGTGTATGTCAATCCTGTATTGATCCATTCCAGGGACCTACATATGAGACACTTGGTTTTAAAACAAACTTAATATCCAAGTTAACGTTGAGATCGTCTAATAATGAGACGGTCCGTCTCATCTAAAATTTGAAAAATTGCAGATTAGACCTTGGACTTTAAGTTTGATAAAATGACAATTTGGTCCTTCAACTTTGAAAATTGGCAAATTTTACACGGAATTTTTTGGATGTTATGTCACACCCTCACTATTTTACTAACGGGCTTTTACCGCGAGGCGTGTGGCATACCAAGATCTAGCCACGTGTCATACTGAATAACCATTTATTAATGTAAAATCTCCATTTATTATTATTCATTAATTTGAGACAGTATTATTACAACGAAAGTTGCGTTTGCCGAAGCGTAAAAACGAGTAATAGTTTGAAAATTATATGGTACAGTTTAGACACCTACAAACTACAATTCACGAAACCTAAAACATGATGCAATCCTAATTCCCTAGGTGCATCTTGGTGACCTAAGAAAGACATGCTAAAAATTGTCAATACAATGGTTGGTGAGTTCATAGGTTTGTATCTGAAAAAAATTCGCAAAATGTGAAAATAAAGTAAACAAAGTTAATTACTCTAGTTTTCACGATACAATAGTGTGGGTCCATTGCAACCAAAGTTAACATATGTTCGTTTGTGTGCCTCCCGCCAAGCCTTATCGGAACTTGGCAATGTGTTTAATTTAATGTTACGCGCGTCCAACCTATAGTTAAGTTTTAAAGAAGGTGGGGTTTGTCAAACCCAATAGTACTAATTAATGTTGTCTCACCAGTTAACCTCAGGTAACAATGCGATATGCGTGGGGACATTCAGTTGGTAATTGCCCAAAGTATCCATGAGATAAAGCAGTCCTACAATATCCAACATACTCGTGTGTATGCTCATGCTACACAGGACATGTGTGTGTGTTTCCTAATGGAGGTAATGGAGATAACAAAGATTAGTTAATAGAGTTAGCCAAAAATTCCTGGTGTTACATCATCCCCTTGTTAAAAAAATCTACATTCCAAAAATTGATACGTGTCGGTAAGTAAGCCAGTAGACTTCCTGTCGATATGTATGATCAAAGTGAATTTGGCAGACTTACCATCTATATGTATGATCAAAATGAATTCAGTTTACTTCTCGTCTATATGTATGTGCCACAAAAGTTTGGGCGATGTTGTCACTATTTGAGCAAAATTTTCCGTTCGTTACATCATCCCTTTTTTGAAGAAATTTCGTCCCCAAAATTTCGATTATAGTATATTGAAACTATTATCCTAGTTTATTAATAGTCAACACGTTATAAAGCATGACAATACAACGAAGCTGAAAGTGCTTAGCATTAATGATTATGATGCTGTTAGAAATCAAATATGGTTCAAGTATCCATTTGATCATAGATTTTAAAAGAGAATAAGCCGAGAGGTTTGTTTTAAGATTATTCGGTCGATGTTGGTAAAAGTTGATTCAGTCAACTATGACTTTTTGGAGTTTGAGAAATCCATTATTGTTGTGAAACTAGCCTAGTAGCAAAGCAATGAGAGAAAGAGATGTAGGGAGAAAGAGAAGGATTTATTAATCTGGTGTGTATTACAAAGATGTACAATGAGATGTATATATGAGATAGGAAAACTCGGAGAGAAAGCTAATATATATTAGGTATTGATAACCATAATATTAATACATTTATAACACTCCCCCTTGGTTATCAACTTAATACGCTTGGAGATGCTGCCTCATTAAAAACCTTGCTAGGAAAACCCAGTGGGACAAAACCATAGCTAAGGAAAAAGAGTGCAGCACGTATTGTCTCCCCCTGATTTATATATCCGTTAAAATAGTAAATATTGATCTTCTGTGAAAGTTTACCCAAAAATTTGGTAGTTAATCATTTGCGTCTTCGTCCCTTGACATTCGAATCCTTAAGTTGAAATGTTGTATGATCTTCACGTAAAAACTTCTATTGCTTCATCTGATAAACACTATGATCCTGTTGTGTTTCTCTGCATCAACAAGACTAACCAAACTTGTTTTGATGGGTTAGTAAAATATAAACACATACCTTTCATACCTGAAATATATGTTTTAACCCGTTGTGATGTCTCCTAGAAGAATACATGCCAATAAATATAAATAGAGAAAATAATAATCATATATAGCTAATAGTACGACATAATGCACAAATGCATTTAATTATGGTATTTCCAAACCAATAATATTTCATATTCAAATAGGAAATTATATAGAGTCATTGTTAGACATCCTTTAACGTGCTAAAAGGATTGAATTTGTCCATGGTGAAATGTCTCAATATTTTCTATATACACTTTGATGGATATATAAACATATAATTACACATATACTCGAACTATAAGTCGAGAAATAATCACACCATGTCAAGGTTCAAATAGAATTTTCTCTTTAAACACTCATAAGTTTCTCTCGGTGATATGTACATTATCACTGTAAACTGTGATTATAATGAACTTTTAAGAGTGAAATTTTGATAATAGTATGGCTAATTATATCCAACTTATCTCCCTCGTTATCAAAATATCTCTTGATTTGTGCCAAGCTCAATCCGAATAATTTAGTTCATACGTAATAAGCATCAATCCATGCATTTACCAATCTATCATGGACTTCTTTTCAACTTGAGAAATTTTGCATACGCATTAAGTTTTCCAGGATTTTTGTTGCATAAACTTGCTCATTAACACATCATTTTGTATCACATATCAAAAATCCATATTGTATAATTTATTTGTTTATTGAGATATTGTACTCATCATGTACGTTCTCTTCTATGTGTATGTTTATTGATGCACATAATCAATTAATCTTTAAAGTATTCAATCACCTTAGGAAACTCTTCAGGAGTTCCATATGTTCAGCATATTCAGTAATCGTAAATTATTCAAATATGACTCTATATACAACAATCATTATGTTCTCGAGAACTTACTTTACATGATTTGATAATTCAAATCCTTCATAGATTTTCTTGTTAACTCTCAGTATCAACTGAATAACAATATTTATTGGACGCATATCAATTCTCTCTTTATATTACCAGACTGTTTAGTTATTGGAAAGTCATTGCTTCCACCATTGGAGAATGTGTCTCCTCATAATTAATCATGGGTCTTTGAAAAAATTCTTGTACCATCAGTTTTTGCTTTATATCACTTGATGAATTTTCATAACTCATATTCAATACCCGTTTGTATCTAACACATGTTACAAATTTAGTTGTACGGGCTGCTGGTCCAACAAACTTTCTGTTATTTAGAGAATTCAACTTTGTCTTGTTTGCGTCTTTCCACTTTGGCCAATCATTTTTCATAGGCAGATTTATAATCTTGAGCCTCATCATCATCATTTATATAAAAGTATAGAGACGTCGAATTTATTTCGATTCCATATATCCTTATTGACATGATACAATATAATTTACTAAGAGCTCTTTGTTTTTAGGTACCAGAGGTTTTTCAAGAACCATCATGTCTAATGTCTTTTAAGAGACCTTTTTATTGTACCTCGACTTGACCATCTTTATTACTTGCTCCAATTTGCGAGGAAATTTGTAACATCCTAAAATTTTAATGTTGAATGAAGAAAGTTACGTTTAGTGATTTCGCGTTATTAATTATTTAATATCGAGTAAGGAGCGGATCATGGACTTAGATTAATTGAGATGGCTTAAATGAGAATGGGCCTTAGGTCCATGGGCTTTAAGGGATATAAATATCCCCTAAACCCTAAACTATCATTCATTCCATCTCATTCTCTAACACTCCAAAACACACACACACACCACACACACCGCCGGCGGCCGAGGAGAGGAACGAACAAGATCCGAGAGAGAGTGAGCGATTAGTTGTGATTAAACAAGTTAAACGAGATCCAAACAAGCTCAAAAAGGTATGATTCTTGATCTTTGAAGTTTAAAGATCCAAGCTTTATAGTGTATATACGACCGAAAACGGTTGGGGAACGTAGTGGGTGATGTCGAACCATAACAAGGGTGTTAAAATCGCCAAAATGCTTGATAGAAACCAAACAGCGGCTGGACTGGGCAACTTCACCGCGAACTGGGCAACTTCCCCTTCAAAGCGATAACTTCGCCTTCAAAGCGATAACTTCGCCTGAGGCCAAGTTCGCCTAATTGATAACTTCGCTTACGGCCAAGTTCGCCTAACTGGTAACTTCGCCTGAGGCTAAGTTCGCCTAATTGATAACTTCGCTTACGACCAAGTTCGCCTAACTGGTAACTTCGCCTGAGGCTAAGTTCGCCTAATTGATAACTTCGCTTACGGCCAAGTTCGCCTAACTGATAACTTCGCCTAAAGCTAAGTTCGCTTAAGGTTTAACTTCGCTTAAAGCTAAGTTCGCCTAAGGTTTAACTTCGCTTAAAGTCAAGTTCGATTAGAAAATAAATTAAAAACCTAATGAAACATGTGTTAAGACAGTTAATGGAAATAAAATTTTTCCAAGCTGACCTGGCAGCTCGACCCCAGCCAGGGACTCTGCCCCTTGGACCCTGCTAGGGGCTGCCGCCCCTAGACCCCGCTGCCAGGGGCGCTGCCCCCGGACCCCCGTTCGTTGTGGGTCATATAAAGATAGAAATACAATATGAGTAGTGATAGTTAATTGATACGTATACTTGTTATACAGTCAGCCGTGCACAACTGAAGAAAGGGATTACGATTAACGGTGAACGTAACCGTGTTCAGGTGAGTTTCTAGCCCCATTCCTTGTTATGTTTTCGGGGCTGTGTGCATACTCGATGTGTTGTTAATACATTTATCCTAAGTGATAAGTGTATGCCATATGTGATATATGTGATATGTATGAGTGATTGCTTAATGGTACGTGAACGATCTTCGGATATTGCACGTACTGTCAGGTTGTAACGCTATGTATAAGGTAAGTATGATATGTATGCTTATGTGTATGAACGTAATAAAGTTAATAAAAGAAGGAAATGATGGTTGTATGGTTGTATGGTTACGAAAAGGGTACCGAGCCCTAATAATACTCGAGATATGATGTATGGTTGTATGGTAACGAAGAGGGAATCGAACCCTACTAATATTCGAGAACTAGGGACCAGACCCTTATAATATCTGTGATGTTAGGGACCAGACCCTTATAATATCTGTGATGTTAGGGACCAGACCCTTATAATATCTGTGATGTTAGGGACCAGACCCATATAATATCTGTGATGTTAGGGACCAGACCCTTATAATATCTGTGAGGTTATAGGGCGAAAGGCTCTTTAAAACGTATGATTATGTATGTAAAGAAAGTATGAAGGTAGGAATGAAAGTATATGCACTTAGGTGTGTATGAAAGAAAGTTAAGAGGTTAAGTATGAAATGTAAGAATGTATTGTATGATTATGTGATTAACTAGAACTCACTCAGCGTAGCTGACTTTTAGTATGCACGCAGGTGAGTAGGATGAGGCAGCTCGCTTGAGGAGACACGTGGCACTGAATAAGAGGCTGGCATCGAAAGACTCAAGACGTTTAAATTTAATGTTTCGTTTATTTTGAAAGACAAAATGATGTTTTAAGACAAGACGTGTTTTGTTATGAAATGTTTTATGAAAGTTTTTATATTCCGCGAATGTTTTAATTAACTCTGATATTTAGAACTGCGTTTATGAGTAAATCCAATAGAAAGTAGGGCTACCGGGTTTGGGGCCTTACAAAATTTTACCTTTGGAATTGATTGGTCTACCATGTTACTCGCGTGTATTAGACACATTATTAATATACTTTTGTTCTTCTTAGACAAATTTAATTGGAGCATTAGCAGTTGGTGTATGTGTCCTAGATAGACACTCTATTTTAGTCAGTGAATTGTCTGGTAATTGATTCGTTAAGTTGCATACATGAATTGAATTTCAGTTTACATAATTTAGTTTGAGGATCAATGATAATTCATTCCAACCGAATTCATTTTCTAACTGCCTTATATCTCCCCCTGTTATTGGGAACGTCGATTCACTAAAGTGAAAACCAATGAGCCATAAGCAAATATCTCGTTAGTGGCTCTAAGTATTTAATCATATATAATATTTAATACCGACATAAATTCCCAACTTCCTTCGTGGTCTCATCTTTGTGTCTTTTGGTGGATTAATTTCAGTATATAACACACACGAAATATTAGATGAGAAATATTTGGTTACTCACAAAAAACCAAATGCAATGGGGAGGAAGTATCATAACTTGTTGGCTTGATGTGAATTAGTTTAAAGATATGTAAAATCATATGTACTCAAATACAAACATGAACATTGCTCTCGTGATAATTGTCTTTGCAACCAATTACATACGTTGAGTAATCGTCTTTAACAAAACAATTTATGTTTATGAAGTACAACACTTATTCCAGTGATCATTATTAACTTGGAATCCAATTCATTATTATAACCAAATGTAAATATACCAATCTGGAATACTATTCTTGCTATCATATTAGCTAAGCCATAGATCATGCAGACATGAAGTTGCGATCTTGATAACCATTTAGACGATGCATCGATTTGGAAAACACTAAATGGTATCATGTTAGGATATGTGTATCCTTTTCTCAATTCCATTACATCTAGGATTCACACCCTCCTTCAGTTGGTAAATAAATGATTTCCCTAGAGTGTAATATTACATGTATAATTATTATGAAGAATCTTTTGGTTCCTCAACAAATTTCACATCATTGACTCGGTGTGGTCTAACCGGCCATGCCATTAGATAATCATGATTCATAAACTTCAAGTTTATGATCGTATATGTATTATGCTCCTTTAATGAAAGACTATGACTACGAGATGACATTGTATTATCGTTTCAAGCGATCATGTTATTTCAGTTTGTTATTTCTACAATTTTCATCTCATATATGATCAATGACTTTGCCACTTGTAGTGGTCGATCTCATTATTATCATGACCATAATTATAAATGGCCGATCCATGTCCATGATCGCATCGATCTTTACAAAATCACACTCACTTCATGGAATGGTATTTATTCATTATTTTCTCTAACAATGATACTAAATCACCTCAAATGTTTCATACGATTTAATGATATGCTACTTCAGGAGCATATTTGAGGTTGTCAAATGAAAAATAGTCTTTTTCGGTTTTTTCTCATAATTAATCTTCTCTTTATATAACAAGTATGATTATCGAGCTAATATTTATATCTTTCAATAATGAAATTTATGAAGTATGACACTTCGGGTGTCATATTAAAGTATATTCACACTCTGATATGAGAGTGATATATCTTAAATCACAACTTCGGTTTAGTTGTTTTATAAATAAATAATGAAATACAAAGTACAAAGTAAAACATATTGTCAAATTGTACAATACATGATTATATAAGATTTCACCATATAACATGAGTTATAATAAAACTTTATGAAATAAGGTTATTTACTTTTCACCACTTAGAAGTAAATATAACATAATTATCATTGTATAACCAACCACACGCATATATGATTTTGTATGAGCATACAATACGCTAATATTAACACACAATACAAAATTATATTCTCGTACTTTACATTAAATCTATTGCTAAACTTACGACAACATCTTGAGAATAAAGTATATCATAAAGACAAATTATAGAATACAAAGACATCATAGTATATAGTCAACATTATATTTATTTATTTTCACCATATAAAACAAGCAATAATTATTAAAATTATAATATAAGAGATGTATTTGTGGTTTTAAGTCTTATTACTTTGATTACCACACAACTTTTACCAAACTAGTTAAAGCATCTTAACAAGCACATCTAATTTGCAATTTTCATCTTATATTAATTAAGAACATAAAGAAAACATGATGCATGGAATACGAAAAATACCCGTTTCATAAACCCAAAATAGTATTTATTGATACACAAACACCATTCACCAAAGGGAAAGAATAAAATAAGTCACTTTTACTTGAAAACTCAGAATAACTATTTTTATATTCCAAGAAAGTTGAGGTACGTATATTTATTTAACAATTTCTTAACTAAATGTATATATAAATATGTACCTTTATTATAACACACTAATTTAACAAAACAATATCTTATACGTTGTAACCATTACTGTAATTGTGAATGCAATCTAATACTCAATTAAATAAAACAAGTATCCATATAATATCGTTTCTAATTAGCATATAAAAGCAATAATTATGTTGTCATATTAATCAGAACTAACGCATAGAAAATAATATAGCAAAATAATTGTAAATGGTTAGAACCTCTCTCACTACCTTTGAGGCTTTGACGTGATGATCTTATCATTAATTAGCTCTCCATTTATTAACTCAAAATTTTTCGTATAAAATTTATGTGGGAGTCACATGGTTTGATTTTTATATTGATTAATAATTATGTATTGTAAAAATTGTCAACAAATATTCCAACTGTTATTCGTAATATAGTATTATTAGTAATTAAACAACAGTTAACTATAATCATTATTTATTCATCATGTTCCAAAAAACTTTATCGATCCATGTCTAGAAAACTATTTAAAAACCGATTTAGTGGTTATCATGTTAATAATTTATTTAGAGATATAAAAATAAATCTCTAACACAACCCTAACACAACCCACTGTTGTATGAATTATAATATGACATACAGTTGAGTAATAAACAATATAAAGTTAATTACCTTATGATACTGCAGCCCAACTCCAAAAGCAATTGTATTGGGGTATGTGGTGGTTTGATCTCCGTCTCTTATAATAACATGATTCAACTTCAAAAGCAACTCGTGCTGATAACGTGTTGTGAAACTAGCCTAATAGCAAAACAATGAAAGAAAGAGATGTAGGGAGAAAGAGAAAGATTTATTAATCTGGTGTGTATTACAAAGATGTACAATGAGATGTATATATAAGATAGGAAAACTTTGAGAGAAAGCTAATATATATTAGGTATTGATAACCATAATATTAATACATTTATAATAATTATAACAAAAACATACATGGACATAAAGAAATGAAAATATTCTAGAACACATGAAGATGTTGAGTGTCGATAGTTTTATCTATTTTCATAGGTAATTGTACTTCACAGGATGCCTTGTAAAAGGTACACCCATCATTGTTGAAGTGATACTAGAGTTAAGGATTAAGTTAATGGAGCTACTATAGCTCAAGGAGACATAAATACACCGAAATGAACTCATGTTTTGTAGTTTCAATCACCGTTCAAGTCAGGCAATCGAGCACACAATATTAGTACGCATCATTTTTGTATTTGGTCCGAAGCATAATTTATGTTCATGGAAGCCCAATAATGAGGAATCTCGTAACAGGTTGTAATAGCCACAAGAGTTATTCACAAGAGTCGGACGAGTATTTTTCTGAACAATGGTTGAGTTTCTTCTATGGTTCCACACAAGGAACCGATACAAAAATATACTACATGTCCAATTGAAATAGAAGTCATTTGGATTCCGTTTGGACCATGGAGGTTTTCCCTCATGTAGTCATGGAGGCATGACTAATGTATATAACATGTCGTATAGGGGATGCTACACAACACACTGTTAAGGTGAGGTCCACACTCTTTGAATAATGAGTGAAATAAAAATGGCAATGATTAGTAATAACGGGGTGATATGAATATTTAATAGCTAAAATTTGAGGAAGCATGTATATATAACGTGTATTTTGGTGAGAATAATAGTTCTACATGGTCAAAGCGGGGGAAAGATCTTTTAAGGTGCTAAGATTTGTTGGTGATATGGCTCTAGCCCTCCGCATCAACATACTGTTATTGTTTATACACATGGTATACTGCAACTAACTTACTGCACTAATAGCACATCTTAAGTGGTTCTCGTTACCAATCATCAGCAATCCGTACTTTTCAATGTCAAATGTAACGGGCAGAGAATATAATATCCAAATCTTTTCCTCTAGTTTAGGCCAAAAGGATATGTTTTGGCGTTCTTTCTAGAATAAACTGTAAAGTATTCATAGGAATAATTGGCTAGTCGTCTACTCGTCGTTCCTTGCGAGTGACAGAGTTAGTATGTTAAAGGAGAGTTTTCAAAATTAAAAGCCTTACGCCAACTAGCAAGGGTTGTTTGTGTTAAATATCTTATCCTCCGTTGTGTGATATAGAATACTTCGATTGTAGAAATACATTCTTGCTCAAAAGATTTTTAAGAAAATGGTCCATACTAAGGAGAAATAGAAGACATAAATAGAGCGTGATTAAAGGTTTCATTCAAATCAAGATTTGTCATCGACAACGTTATTACAAGAGTTTGATCGGTTATTCGGGAGTGCATCCACCACTTTGCTTGTTCACCAGAAAGAAAAGTCCAATCATCCGTATCGTTAGGGTCACATTCCCATCTCCATAGAAGTTTAGGTTTGAGATTTAACACTATATTATAAACATGCAAGTGATTGGCAATAGCGAGTTCGAAGTTGTACTGGTGAAAAGTTGGAAAATCATATTCGTTTCCTCCACAAGGGCGTTCAGTAGACACTTAGGCTATAAGGGGTTAAACTAAAAATAGAGTGGGTCTTTGTCGGAGTTTATGTAAAGAAAATAGAGTTCACATGCGATGAGTTATATCATTAGCTTTCTCAATCTACTAAAGTGTTGCTTTTGACGATTAACAATCATCGACCCACTATTAATAAATTTCCTAAAATGGAATGTAGGGAACACTTAACTCTTTGGTAAAGGTACCTTTAGTGATTCGAGCCATGAGAATGATTCAGCGTTTGAAAAAGGCTCCATAACTAAATTATCGATTTCCATACGGGTTGGGGTACAACTATACTAGTAGCAAGATCATGTTAGAACTTTTGGTTAAAAATTCATTTATAAGTTTATTGTCGGTCAATGCGAGGTAAAACGTTTACTCGAAAGAAAAACTTGTTATGAAATAATGATTTCACCCATGTAAGGAGTAAAATAATTGTTCAAGTCGCCACGTATGATGAGGGGTTCGCTAGCTTAATTTTCTTTTTTCCAATGTCCTTGAGACAATGGGACTATCTTATGGAAAGATCCAATTTTAGATATATGACGGGGGAAAAAATAAAGTTAAACTGAGAGTTAACCATCAGTTAGGGTAATAGAGTCCAAAGGAACTTATAGCTAAAGTGTACATAATAGGATTTTAGTTTACAAAAGACTCTAACACTCCACATATACACTAGTTCAGAGGTCCTACCAGGAGAATCTAGAGAGGTTTTTAATCCAGATGGTTTTCCGAACAAAGTTTCGATGATATTCTTAAGTTCGATGACACACTTGCATGAGGGTAACTAAAATGTTTAATTTCACTAATGATAGACTAATGTGTCCATAGCCATCTTCAGTTGGATGGTTGCTCTGATTAGTTGCCTAACATGTTTAATGACGCTAACTAATCGTTGAACGGGTTACGAGAGTTTCCATCGATAATGGAAACTTAGGTTCAAAATTCATGGACTATAAGTCTATAAAATTTACCCACACACTAGGATATACCAGGAATAACACGCACCACTAATTGTTATTACGTGTTCACCCGCAAAGATAATTTGTTTGCATGCTCAACCTAATTTCTTCCACTGTGTGCTAAATTGTCCTTTACACTAGATTGTCGAGTACAGAGTTCTACCAACCGTGAAAAGGTCAACAGAAATATTAGTTATAGATCATATGTTGATATGTTGTGAATTTCACCCAAATGAATTGTTTTGGAACTGTTAGGTTCGAGTATTCGCTCGAGTCAAAACACACCATAAGAATTTAATCCAGCAGATTGTAGATAAGCATATGCTCATGAAACAAGCATGTACAAGAAGTGTGACTTTGAGACGCGAATATGTTTTATCAATATAAATTATAGGATAAACTAAATAATCATTCTATCACCCGAGTCAGAATAAGGTTCACGTATGCCATATGCGAAGCTTTGTCTACAACAATGTCAATATATCTGCCAAAGAGTATCGACCCAAGACGTGAGCATACGGCTCAGAGAAGTAATGGTATCTCCGTGTCAATGAATTTCTGTAATAACGCCTTCAAGTGTCTGTCTCAATGTTGTGAGCCTCACCAGAGTCCCATGAGATCAGGCTTGAAGTTGAGTAAGGCTAGTGAGTTCAAGGTATTGTCGCTGGTAGGTAGAGTCAGGACTAGTTTTTGAGTTCGCGAAAAGATTATGCTCGTTTAGTGTTCCCCTAACAAGGGCCTGTGTTGACTCATCATTCTTGACGATGTCGTTGTTATGTGCAAGCCGATATCTTCCTCGGCTCTAGTGATGTGACAAGGGGTGTATATAATGACGTGACAACAAGATGTCGTGTTCCTCGCCTAAGCAAAATGTTTCAGATGATGTCACATACCCACAATGCATTAAAATGTTTAGTAGTTATGTATGTATGTATGCACGTATCTCAAGTACAGAAAAATGTGTATTCCATGCATGATTATCTATCTTGGTTATGTATAAGTATATTTGTAAGTGTGAAACAAAAGTTATGCAAACACTACGCGTGCACGTATATAGTGCATGCATAATGAAATGTATGCCTGGGTTTGCAAGTTGTAAAACCGACATGAAGCTTTGAAAATGATTATAGACTGGCTTTCTAAAAACACTTAGTTCATTATAACCAATGGCTCTGATACCAATCTGTCACACCCTCAATTTTGACTAACGGGATTTTATTAGGAGGCATGTGACTTACCAGAATCTAGCCACGTGTCATACAGAACAACCAATTATTAATGTAAAAACTCCATCTATTATTACTCAGTAATTCGAGAGTGTATTATGTATGTTGCATTTGTGGAAGCGTAAAAACAAGTAATCATTCCAAAATACTATGGTACAATATAGAAACCTAGACACTACAATTCATGAAACCCAAAACATGTTTGGTTAGTTGTTGAAAGCCACACTACACTGCATGAAACCCAAAATATGTTTAGTTATTTAAAGAAAACCATGAAACCATGATGTAATGTGCCTATTAGTGACCTGAGAAACACATGCTAAAAACTGTCAACACAATGGTTGTGATTTCACAAGTTTGTATCTTGCAACAAGTTCTCAAAATGTGCAAATAAAGTAAACAAAGTTTATCAATAGTTAATTACTCTAGATATCATGATACAATAGTGTGGGGGTCATCACGACCGAAGCTGACATGTGTTCGTTTGTGTGCTTCCCTCCAAGCCTTATCGGAAGTTGGCAATGTGTTTAGGCCGATGTTACACCCGTCTGACCTCCAGTCAAGTTTTAGCGCAGGTGGGTTTTGTCAACCCAGTAGTACTATTTAATATTGCCTTGCCAGTTAAGCTTAGTTAACAGCCTAATGGGTGTGAGGACTTTCATTTGGTAATTGCACTAAGTATCCATGAGATAATAGAGTCTTACAATATCCAAAATACTTGTGCATGATTCCTCCCCCAAAAAGGAGTAAGTAAAAGAAAGAGGTCGTGAAACTCACCTCGAATGCGTACTAAGAATAAAGTCAACCGCTTAAGCAAAAGTCCCGTACAAGTATTCTAAAGTATACTGAGACAACTTGATCTAATCGAATACGGACATGTTTACGTTACAGATCTATCTTTGATATGATTATACGATTAGGTCTAGATCAGTTACTTTAAATGTGTGTACGTGTGTGTGTTGAGAGTAGATTTTGGTAGAGTAACATTATGAAATCGAAATAAATGAGAATCATTAATTAGAATAATGTTATATGACTTTATATAGACGATGAGCTCATTCGTTAGACATTCCATAACGAATGAGCCTCATTGGCTATCCATACATTAATCCTATTCGCTACCATAACAAATAAGCACATAAGTTAGTCTCATTCGTTAACATTCCCTAAAGAATGCGCACTAATAACAAGGGGACACATTCGTTATTATCCACTCTAACGAATGTGCCTTACATATAGCGAATGTGCCAATACATTTACCAAAATACCCTTATTACATTATTCTAATACAAACATACTTTACATAAAGACCTAGACGCAAAACCGTGTACCAACAAACTCCCCCTCGTCTCGAGCTCTTTGTCTTTTACTTCTTGAATCTGCTAGTTTTCTAATCCGCACATCGATGACATCCAAAAGCGTAACAATCGGAAATAGCACGTTGAAATTTCATAGACTGCTCGTTGTCTTTGACGCTGCCCATCTGATCTAATTCTTGTAAAGAACTTCGTTATCGGACTCAGACAAGTTAACTAGCAACATAGGGTCAATCACCCAAATAATATCAGTCTTCAAGCTTGATCCCTATACATTAAGTAACAACTTCCTCCAACCATTGTGCGGATCTTTTTCATCCACGTATTTACGTGTAGGCACCTAAGACTTGAAAAAGTTGAATCCTTACTTTACCTCGTGAAGTGCATGCCTATAGAACCAATCATCCAAGTGATTGTCGCCTTTGTTCATGAAAGGTCTATTGGCAAGTGTACGAATGTCCCATCTCAGCATTGAAAGCACATCACTAATATGACTAAAGTAATGAATTCTATTATACCATTTCACAATACATACCTTAAGCTCCGAGTCTTTCAACCAAGAGATAATGTTACCCTTTACCGTGTCAGTAGCAACGAACTTCTTCATTTGGTATGCCGATTCTCTAATCTTTCGACTGTTGATAATATTATTTCTCGGCATATCTTAAGGTCTCGATCATCTTATTCGTCTTTGATATACTGTGAGTAAACATACCATCTGAAGTTCTTGTCTCGGTATCGGGTAGTTTATCTTTCCCATTCTCTTTCTCTTTCTTCTTTTTCAAACGTTCTTCTTTTGCTTCAAAGTGTTAAGTGGTAAAGACCTAAATACCATCATCACCATTATTAGCTTGAGTGTACATCTCCGGGCATTCCTCAACAGTCACATCCTCAATATCAACATAATCATCATCATAAGACGTATTCCCAGTTGGAACACTCTTGTCAAATCATACCTCCTCATTATTCTCACTTTCGAATACACTCTCTTATCAAACTTTTCCACGTCCTCTTTATTTAAGTTAAGTAGGATGCTAGTATGCTCCTTAGACAACGAGTTATCAACAAACTCATCCTCTTCTATCTCATTAGCATCCACCATGCTCATCACTACCCCATCCTCATTCACAAATAAAATCATGTTAACTCGTAATATGTTAACCGGTTTCACATTCGTGGAAGCATGATAAACCACTATTTGTTGTCCAGAAGACTCCCCATAAGCTGGAGCACTATTAGATGTCGAAGTACCACTTGGTTGCTAATCAACACCACCACCAGATTTAGGATCCTTGTCATGATCATCATTTTTTAACTTTATAAGCATATCTTCTTTTCATGAAAGATAAAAATATCAACTTGTCTTGCTTATTCAATCTCTCCCCCCTGAGTGGCAACTAGGGTTCTCAATTCTTGGTTCTCTCTTTGAACATAATGTAAATGGCTAGCCATTTTTCTCTGTTCAGCTCGTATCCGCTCTTGAAACAATATGTCTGCCTCCATCTGGTTCCCTTTTAAATGAATCAGATTCAATAACTAGAACATTTGTTGTTGAACTGGAAAAGTATAGAACGTAGGATTAACCAGCTATATTCGACATTCGGGTATGTTGAATGACATAAATGCATAATCAGGTCTCTGCATCATGCGTGTGAGAAGAGATGGACTTTTTGCAAGAGTTTGTTGAGGAGATGAAGCCATTGGAGCTATCACTGATCTTGAAATAGACATGAAGCGCGGATCAATAGAAGATGTTGTCACAATAGTAATGGTGTACTCGATGAAGTAGTAACCACTGGTGCTTGTTGATTATTACATTAGGAGATACCACCACTCTTGGAACATGTTGTTGTTGCTTTTGTAACTCAACACCTGAACCTCTATGGGTTTTCTTTATCTTAGGCTTGTCTATAGCATCAGCTTTCCCTTTATGTTTACGAGCTTCAACAATAGAGAAACCATCATTTCCACTAGGTCCACCATCACCAACATCATTACCATCCTCATCTCCACCTTCACGTGCAGAATCGGAATTATCGTGAATCCAACAATCATTAGCTGGACCAATATAATTAGCACAAGCCAGATGACCAATTAATCTCTTGAATATTGGCCTTATCTCTAAACTTTGACCACGACAAGTTCTAGCCCATCTCATCGTGACTTCGTGAATGTGCTCAAGAACCAATAAGTCTTCAAATATATCAAGGTCTTTAACCAAATTCGGCTGTAGGTGGTTGATGCTCAATAGTAAGATGTGAGGATACATAAGAAACTTGTTATTCCTCGTAGTGCGATTCTCCTTTAGGTGATAGAATACCATCTTTGAAAAGTGAACGACCTTTTTAACACGAGAGAAACAAAAGCATGAACTCATCGAATCCACCATTTCAACATGGAGTAAATACTTATAATGTTCACAGAGATTTGCCTTGTTGTTGTGACTTATCTAGATCACCTTTATACTTCAAACGCCTGAACAACCCATTGAACAATATCTTATCAAACTCACACCGATCATCTATCGAATATGGGAACCTCAAAACCTTCTGAATCACATCCACATATATAATAATCTTCTTTCCCTGAACCTATGCAACTATGTGATTCTCTCTCGATATATATCTAGCAGTATCCCACAACGGACAGATAACACTAAAATGAATACGCAGAACAACAGAAATTGCAAAGTAGATCATTGATCTCTTTAAGAAATAGATAACACTCCCGAACATCGCTCGTCCAAAGAAGTCTTCATCTAAGAACGCACAAATATTGTGTTTCTTATCAAACGGTAGACTTCAACGAATAACCCCAGCCTCATTGCAAAGTAGATCATTGTGCCTCTTCTTCTTCTTGTGCCATGGATTTCTTAACTGCTTGTTCCACTTGTTCTTGTATAACCCAGCCTCATGAACAACAGGCTGCTCTTGTTCAACTGGGATATTATCAGCCATATATGTAAAAAAAATTGATTAATACAAGATATATACATTAAAAATATATGACTATGTATTCATTCATTAACACTTCAACGAATAGCTACATTCGTTAAGTTGAAAGCCACATTCGTTATCTATCATGAACCTACATTCGTTATGATAAACAACTAATGAGGTCATTCGTTAAATCAATAGATGAATCTGGTCATACATTAACACAGTAAACGAATAAGGACTCATTCGTTACAAGATCAACGAATGGGATTTCATTTGTTACTATAGTAAAGAATGAACTCTAACAAATCTGATATGTTGATTGAAAAGTCAAAGTCAAAATTCATAAAACCCATAAGTCAAACATGCATTTGAAATGTGAAAATCACCCAAATCTTAACCATTCACATTAAAAATTTGTTCATAAACTATTGGAATCGGTCTGCCCAAAACACATATTAGAGCTGACGTGGCTTATACGTTATGATCCAAGTCGGGTCATATCCAATAACAAGCTAGACATACACCACGATATATATATTTAATATATGATCTAACAAATAAATATCAACACTTAGAATATTTGGAAATTGGGTTTCTAAATATTTGCATTTGTGTAATAAATAAATTATATGGATAATTTATTTTATGAGAGATTTTGCATTTTGCGTATATGATGTTATTTAAGATGGTTAAATAACAATATGCAAGACTAGCTGCATTTTGCATATACGATGCTATTTAAGTTGGTTAAATAACAATATGCAACGCATATTGGATTTTGCATGTTATGTTATGATATAACATAAGAAAATAAATAGATTACTTGAGTTTTGAAATTAGGTGGGAACCCATGTGATCTGCCACTTTCCCCCTCTCTCTCCTCACTTAATTGTTTAATTTATTTCCAAGACTTGCACAAGATTCAATTGGTAGATATTTATGGTACATTAGTTACTCACAACTCTCTCTATCTATCTCTCTCTCTCTCTCTCTCTCTCTCTCCCTCACATACACACACACACACAAGTTGCAAGAGAACTCTCTTCTTCCTCTCTCTAATTTTGGTTAAGGGAAGGAACAACAAGAAGGTTTTTTCAAGTGTAAATCCTAGAGTAACAAGGTGTTTGTTGGAAGCTTGAAGGGTATACAAGCTTGAGGTTCTTCTATCTTGAAGACTAGCCATTTGTATCTTCATCTCCTTCATCTTCTCTTGAGCACTTGAAGGATATATGCTAAGAACACCTTATGGTTGTTTATATTGGTAAGCATGCAAATTGGTATAAGGATCCTGGGCTTGGGTTTTGCATATATAATCGGTTTTATATTCATCTAATTAACAAGATTTAAAACTTATTTATCCGCTGCCTTTTTCATATAAATGAGTTTACATGATTTTTATAATCTTGTTAAAACCCAACAATGACATCAAGTGCCGCTTCTACGGATACATGCTTTAATAGATCTAAAACTTTTCGGGTTTTATGGTGCGGTTCACCATATGGCCGAAAGTTTTGGGGCTTTTGGCTACCCCTTGGTTTTTCAAATTATACTTTACATGCATGAGGTAACATTGAAGAATTAAGTCATTTGAATGATTGATTATTTTGTTTGGACAAAAAACCAAAGTTTTCGGTTTGATTAGCCTTGGCCGAAAACTTTAAGGGTTAAAAGGGGAACCATTTTGGATTTACAAAGTTTTCATATTCGGATATGCATTTGCATGTTCATAACCTAGCCATGACCTTATGTTTGGATGTGTGTTTGTGTTGTGATTGATTCAGTTATTCAATATGGTTGTAATATTCATTTATTTGGGTTTGTAATCTATTTATTTATTTCAAATTGATTTGTAATAATAAGTAGATTAGTTGTATTTCTTTTACTAGAGAAAAATGTATTAGTATATATTTTTTTGTAAAAGAAGATACAACAATGTCACGGTTTTTGTATTTGGGCCTTAATGGACGTCATAATCCAAGATGGATTTTAGCCCAATGGCCAAAACCCAAACATGGAGGCCCAAGAAAGCTAGGAGCTGAAGTTGAAATATTATAGGAAACTTGTGAAGTTGAAATAAAGTGGAAGAGTCACAACAAAAGGTGGACACTTGAAATATTTGGATGCGAGGTCAAGTGGGAGTTCACCAATACATGCCTTGTGTCATTCTCGTCCCTTAGGAGAGACCTTTTGTCACACTTATTTCGGTCAAAAAGTGTGGTCAAGTTTAGGAGTCTATGGTTATGAACTTGTGGTTGTTTTATTTTTGCATGTTTGGTTCTTTTATGTTTTGCATATGGATTGTTAACTCAAAATCAACAACTTTCATAAAATTGGTTCCTTAGAAATCATTAGGTAATAAAATTGGTTTTATTAAAGGTTAATGATTTCACAATAAAATAGGTTTTAATAAAAGGAACTTTGAAAATTGGTTTTCAAACAAAGTACCGTGCATTTGAATGCATGCAAATGCAGGTATGCAAATTGTTTTCCAATATAGAATTTAGAAAACATAAATCCCTTTTTTTAAAACATGTTTAACATAATCCTTTTATACAACACTCGAATCACTTAGGAACTCGATGTGGGATAATGGTTACCTAACCACATTGTAGGAAACTTGTAAGTTTGAGGTGGGTTTGCCATATTTGTGGGATAAAGGTCACCTAACCACTTGTATGTGTAAATTCACATATGTGTGTAAGTAGGACGACTTGATTTGGAAACCATGTGAATAGGGTCACCGAAGCACGGTGTACAAAGGTGTTGATGGGATTAAACATGCCAACTAAACATATAATGTTTAACCAATCCCATAAAACTAGAAGTTGCAAAGGGTTGTAATCGTCAAGCGTTGACTACCTTGTTAATTCAATAGTAGGAGGGTCACCTAACTACTATGTGAATGTAATGTTGGGTTCTAGATTTTAGTCATTAAGTGTCTTGAAGACATAAAACGGTATTAACGAGTAAAATTGATTAATGATATCGAAAATACTAAAATTGAGCTTTGTTAAATTACGTAGATGGCCGCAATCAACAATCCACCTAAAGCAATTATCCCACCCGTGCATAACCTATCACTAAGAGCCATACTCGATAAGGATCGTCTTAACTACAACAATTTTATGGATTGGTATCGAAACTTGAGAATTGTTCTCAAGCAAGAAAAGAAATCCTATATATTAGAAGATCCTATTCCCGACGAACCAAACACTGACGATTTAGATGCCTATAACGATTGGTTGAAATACATCGAGGATTCGATGCAAGTTTCTTGCCTCATGTTGGGAACTATGATTCCCAAAATTCAAAAGTATTTTGAAAATCATGGGGCATATGACATGATCACCCAACTAAAGGAAATGTTCCTTACTCAAGCTAGGGTGGAACACTTCAAAACGGTTCTAGCGCTTCATTCATGTCATATGGAAGAAAAACCAATAGGTTTCATCTTCTGCTCTTAAGATGAAAAGCCACATTGATCGACTTGAATGATAAATTGTCTCGTCTCAAAAATGTTAGCCACGGATATGATCCTCAATGACCTAACCAAAAGATTTGAGTCTTTTGTCATGAATTATAACATGAATGAATGGGACAAGAGCATTAGTAAGCTTCACTCAATGCTCAAAACGGCCAAAGCAGGAATGGGTAAAAAGGTTTTACCGGTTCTCTCAATCAATGAAGGTGGAAAAAAGAAGAGGCATCACCCGGAACCTAAAGCAAAGGTTGCTAAAGGTAAGGGACACGTCAAGGTTAAGTTCAAAGGGAAGGAAAAATCGGAACCACCCAAACCAAAGGAAAAGAAGCTAAAGGTTAGCTTAAACGATCCGTGCTTTGGTTGTGGTGAGATAGGACACTGGAAAAGGATTTTTCAACCTATATCAACGAGTTGAAAGACAAGAGGAATGCGGGGCAAACCTCGGGTACAACTTTCATGATCCATATTGATCTTAATGTTATTTCTTATAACACATGGGTATTGGATATCGGATGTGGAACTCATATTTGCATCTTGTTGCAAAAGTTCAAAACAAATAAACATTCAAAGAAAGGAGATACAAGTCTCTTCATGGGCAACGGAGTAAAGGTTGTTGTCGAAGCCCAAGGAGACTACATTTTAAAGCTTCCAAATGGTTTTGAAAAACATTTTGTATGCTCCTAGTTTGATTAGGAACATTATCTCTGTTTCTCTTTTAAGTCAATATGGTTATGATTTCAAATTTGTGGACAGTGGAATTTGTGCTTTCATGAATAATGTCTTTTATTTAAAAGCAATTCTGTCTAATGACGTTTATGAATTAGTTCATGATAACACATTCTTTGATAACAAGTTGTTCCAATCAAGCACCAAGAAACTCAAAGTGTATTTGAGTAAAACTTATCTTTGGCATTGTCGCCTTGGTCACTGATGTGTAGTAAAACACACTTATTTTCCTTATGATTTTATCATGGTTTTTATGCTTATTTGTTTATTTTATGAAAGTATTGGGGGCTAAGTGCACTAATTTACAAAGTTTAAATGTTAATTGTAGGTTTATGAAAGATGGTGAAAAAAGAGTTAATTTGGAAGATTCTAGAGGCCTTGTTGGTCAAGTTTTGAAGCTACAACTCAAGGCCCAACCCAAGCCCACAAGTTAGAAGCCTTGTATAATATTATATGAAGATAATTAATTGAGAAATCAGCCATTATCCAGCCAAGAACCCGAAATCAAAATAAAAACCCTAAACCCTAACTCCTTGCGATTGGAACAGCAGAAAAAGGAAGAAAAAAAGAGAAAAGGCGGCGGCTGTGAAGGCTGTGGCGGCTGGAGAGGAAGAGGAACATAAAGGGGAATCTTGGTACAGCTGCTAGGCATCTTATACATCATAAATCTCAGCCATAAACCTTAAGTAATCATCTTTAAACTTTGTTTATTGTTCAAGAACCCTAACTTTGTTGAATTAATCTTTTGCTTTGGATTGTTTTGCAAGTGATTGATAGTTTGACTTGTGATTGATTGTGTTTGAATCTTGAATGAATTTGATCATGATTAAGTTGATGTTTGTGATGTTTTTCTTAAGTATACATGGTTGTCCAAAATCTATGAGTTGCTAAACTTGCTTGTTCTGCCTAGGATAGATGATTGTTGAGTAGTTTAGACTTGTTTAATGGATTGTTAATGTTTAAGACTTGAATTATTGATGTAAAGTTTAACTAAACCATAAATTAGATTGTGTTTGATGGCTGTGTTTTATGTGTTGTTACTTATAATCCTCTTGCATTAGTTAATTGAATTAGTTTTGATTAATTGATTGCTTGTTAGACTCTTGACTTGGTGTTTAGGGTTTATTTGCGGGGTGTACAACCGTAGGGATAAGTGGGTAATATAAATCATCTAAAATCAGTTAAAATACACCTTCTTTGAGACCGAGAGGTGATAAGAAGTAATATTGTCTCGTTGCTTTTACTTGTTAGAACTAAGACCGCGCGAGAGCGGGTTTTTGTCTTGTCGAGTTTGAGTGTTTATGTGCAATTAGTTGGTTTAATTTGGGTTAAGTTAAATTGTTCCTCTATCCTTGGTGACATAGTATTTGTCTCCATTAGGATAGTGTGTCGATGAGATGAGAGGAGAGTCGTCATTTAAACACGTTAATAATTGTTTTTCCGGTTTATTCTTTAAAATCAACTAAGATAAGTTAGAGATTGTTAGAGAGACTGAGAGGTTATTTGACTTTCTTAAACAAGTTTTAGTTGTGTCATCTTTTATAACCGGTGTCATGAATATTTTCAATCCGTTGTCTTGTTATTTCTATCAACATGATTCATTCCTAGATAGACGTCTTTATATATTGAATTTAAACCAAAGTTTTGTCAAAAGTTTTCATTCAGTTAAGTTAAGTAGTTAAATTAAATTCTAAAATAAATCAATTAAATGTTTTGGTGAGTCTTGGTTAGAGTTTAATAATTATAAACATTTTCACGTGTCTTCGAGTTCGATATTAGGACTTTCCTCATCTTTTCTATACGCGACCGGTACACTTGCCGTTTGTGTGAACTAGGATAGATTGTTTGGTTTTTAAAGCTTAGTTGCGACTTGTGTTTTATTTATATATATATATATATATTCGCACATCAAGTTTTTGGCGCCGTTGCCGGGGACACGGTTTGAGGCGTATTAAGAACGACTCGAGTTAGGACTTGCCTTGTTTACTACTTGTCTTTCTTATTTGTTTTATTTGTTAGTTTAAAACAGTTTAGCTAATTATAATTTCTTTTATTTATTTTAATAGTTGTATGCGACGTACTCGATCTCTAGGACCACCAGAAGTTGAAGGATTTCCCGAACCAGAGAGAGAGCTTCTTGAGAGACGTCGTACAAAACCGTCTTCCAGTGCATCTACATCCGTCGGTAATACATTCTCTTCTCCTACTTTTTCTGAACCCGTCATTAGGGATAGGATTATGGGCGACGCGAATCCACCACCGAGGAGGACAGTTGCAGACCGGGCCCGTCCGGTCGATGCTGGCGCGAGATCCAGCATTGCTCCACCAGCTATAGGAGTTCAAACGACTTGGCAGATTCCATCTAATGTTCTGAACATGATTGCTCATTCTGCTCAATTTCACGGGTTACTCCACGAGAACCCACATGCTCATATCACTCGCATCACACGAATTTGCGACACGTTTCATCTTGCTGGCGTATCCGAAGACGCCATAAAACTCCGAATCTTTCCGTTCTCACTCGTTGATCATGCGAGTCTGTGGCTTGAGTCCCTCCCAAAGGGATCCATTGCTACTTGGGCTGCCATGCAGACCCAATTTCTTGAAAAATACGATCCTCCGGCTAAGGCCGCTCGTTTGCGTAACCAAATTCATTCTTTCCAGATGGAGGACACCGAGAGCTTCTACGAGGCGTGGGAAAGGTTCAAAAATCTACTTGCGTTATGTCCAAACCACGGCCTACAAGATTGGGCGGTTGTTGAGAAGTTCTACAATGGAGTGACGTACGCAACTCAGAGTATGCTCGACACAGCTGCAGGAGGTAACCTACTGACAACGAAAGATACGGATGTGTGCATTGCCTTGTTTAACGGTTTAGCCATGAGTGGATACCAGCGACCACCAGTTAAGAGTACCAAAATCATCGATTCCCTATCACGCGGCATGCATTCGGTCGACACGAGCACCGCACTTGCGGCACAAGTTGAAGCGTTAGCAAAGATCGTGAAGGACTTGCAAGTGAAAAGTAAGTTATGCGAGATCTATAGAGGGGGACAGGATACTGTTCAGTGCCCCGTAGGTTTCCAGGAGGAGGCAGTCGACTTCGTTAATAATCCAAACCGAAATCAACATTCTTTCAATTCTTATAATTCGGGGTGGAGAGGTAACCAAAACTCAAACTTGAGGAACGAAAATCAGTCCGGCTTCCAGCAACGTCAGAGCCTATTCCAGGATTCTGGTGAGGGACTGAGTAGTGGGGAGAAGAAGCCCACGTTAGAGGAGATGATGGCACAGCAGACAAAGATGCTGTCACAACTCATGACTCGAGAGGACTCCCGTCACAAAGAAACTCAAGAGAAATTCCTGGAGCACGAGTCATTCATGAGAAATCAAGGAGCGTCAATTCAAAATCTTGAGCGTCAGATGGGAGAGATAGCAAATCGTCTAAATGAGAGGTCGCCAGGTACACTTCCAAGTAACACTGAACAAAATCCGAAGGCGTTCGCGAAGGCTGTGACGACAAGGAGCGGTGCAGGGGCACGTAGTGAGCCCGTGATTCAAGAGGCGACGAAAGGAGTCGTTAACGAGCCTACGGTAGATGTAGAGGAGCAGGTAGACGAAGAGATTCAGTTGGAATCTCCACCGGCCAAGGTGCATCAGAGGCACAGCCCCGGAAGTTCAGCACAGGCCGAGAACCAACCATTACCCAGCACACCACCGAGAGTCTACAAACCTAGACTCCCATTTCTCGGGAGAGTCCGTAGGGATAGAGACGAGGAGCAGAACTCCAAATTTCTTGATCTTCTGAAGCAACTTCATCTTAATATTCCTTTCCTTGAGGCACTTATGCAAATGCCCAAATACGCAAAGTTTCTTAAGGATATTCTTTCGAATAAAGAGAAGTTAGCCGAAGTCTCTTCCATTCCTCTGAGTGCTGGTTGCTCTGCAGTCTTGCAGAGAAAGTTACCAGAAAAGATGTCCGATCCTGGGAGTTTCACAATTCCCTGCATCTTGAGTGATAATACGGTCGTCCATGCGCTGGCAGATCTTGGTGCCAGTATTAATCTCATGCCGTATTCCGTGTATCGCAAGTTGGGACTAGGCGAACCGAGGCCTACCCGTACGAGTATCCAGCTTGCTTATCGTTCTGTGAAATACCCCCGAGGGGTGGTCGAGAACATGCTTGTTCGTGTCGACAAGTTCATCTTCCCGGTGGACTTTGTCATCCTGGACATGAACGATGACGATAGTGTCTCACTCATCTTAGGCTGACCATTCCTTGCCACTGCACAGGCATTGATCGATGTCTGCGAGGGTAAATTAATCTTAAGAGTTGGGGATGAGAACTTCACCTTTGACGTTCGAAGTCTCTGAAACACCCAAAGTCTGCTGATGACTCCTTATACTTCATTGATACCATCATGGAGCATGTCGGGGAGTTTCTCAGTGAAATTTGTGGAGGATCTGCCTCCGACACCCAGATTCTCGATAGGGAGATTCCGGAGATTGAATTGGTTGCCGTAACCAATCAGTCCTTAAATGACGACACCGAGTCGCGTACCCCTGAATCTGGCGTGTCTGCTGAGATCGTACGAGACGATCCGATGGACCGACCTTCGGTCGAGAGTCCTCCTCTTTCCTTAGAGCTTAAGGATTTACCTTCCCACCTTGAGTATGCTTTTTTAGATGAAGAGAGGAAGCTTCCGGTTATCATTGCATCTGCGTTGACCGAGGTCGAGAAGGAGAAGTTGTTGAGGTTGCTACGAGAGCACAAGGAGGCTATTGCTTGGAAGATTATCGACATCAAGGGTATCAACCCTTCGTTCTGCACTCATAAAATCCTCATGGAGGAAAATTTCAAAACTGTCGTCCAGCCGCAACAGCGGCTTAATCCGAAAATGCAAGAGGTCGTAAAGAAGGAGATCATTAAACTCCTTGATGCGGGGATCATTTTCCCCATTTCTGATAGTTCTTGGGTGAGTCCAGTCCAAGTGGTTCCTAAAAAGGGTGGCATGACTGTCGTCACCAACGAGAGGAACGAGCTTATTCCCACGAGGACTGTGACGGGATGGCGAGTCTGTATTGACTATCGCCGACTGAATGATGCCACCAGGAAAGACCACTTTCCTCTCCCATTCATTGATCAGATGTTAGAGCGTTTAGCAGGTCAGCAGTACTACTGCTTCCTAGATGGTTTCTCCGGGTACTTCCAGGTTCCGATAGCTCCCGACGACCAGGAGAAAACCACTTTCACATGCCCTTACGGAACGTTTGCTTACAAACGTATTCCATTCGGACTTTGTAATGCTCCGGCCACATTCCAGAGGTGTATGGTGGCCATTTTCCATGATATGATTGAGGACTCCATGGAGGTGTTCATGGACGATTTTTCCGTATTTGGGAGTTCCTTCGATCATTGTTTATCAAATCTCGAGAGGATGATGTCCCGCTGCGTTGACACCAACCTAGTCCTTAACTGGGAAAAATGTCATTTCATGGTTCGCGAGGGCATTGTTCTAGGTCATCGAATCTCAAGTGCGGGGATAGAGGTTGACCGGGCAAAGGTCGAGATCATTTCTAATCTCCCCCCGCCTACCTCTGTGAGATCAATTCGTAGCTTTCTAGGTCATGCCGGGTTCTACCGCCGGATCATCTAAGATTTTTCTAAAATCGCGAGACCCATGACCAAACTTTTGGAGAAGGATTCTCCATTTGTTTTTTCTGAGCAGTGTATCGAGGCGTTTGATCTTCTAAAAGACAAACTAGTTAACGCCCCAATCATGGTTGCTCCCGACTGGTCGTTACCATTCGAGTTGATGTGTGACGCGAGCAACTTCGCAGTCGGAGCGGTTCTTGGACAACGGAAGGATAAACATGTCCATCCGATCTACTATGCGAGCCGGACCTTAAATGGCGCACAGGAAAGCTATACCACCACCGAAAAAGAGCTATTAGCTGTGGTGTTCGCTTTCGACAAATTTAGGTCCTATCTAGTTTTGTCCAAAACGATTGTTTATACGGATCATGCCGCTATTAGATATCTTTTCAGCAAGCAGGATGCTAAGCCTCGTCTTATCCGATGGATCCTGTTGCTTCAAGAGTTCGATATAGAGATCCGTGATAAAAAAAGGGGGCCGAGAATGTGGCGGCTGATCATCTTTCACGACTAGAGGGAGTTGATTCAGGAGATTCGGGAGTTAGGATCGACGATCGTTTTCCGACGGAGAGTCTGATGTTCGTTACTGCACAAGAGGAAGATTTTCCATGGTTTGCTGATTTCGCGAACTATCTCACTGACGGATACCTCCCAAAGATGCCTTACCAGCAAAAGAAGAAATTCTTTGCTGACATCAAATTTTACCTTTGGGACGATCCATATCTTTTCCGCATTGGTGCTGATCAGCTTATTAGAAGGTGTGTAGATGTCAAGGAAGGATGGCAAATTTTGAGCCATTGTCATGTGGGACCGACTGGAGGTCACCACGGTGTGAATTCTGCGGCAAAGAAAGTCTTTGATTCTGGTTTTTACTGGCCATCTATCTTTAAGGATGCTCATCTGTTCGTTAAGAGTTGTGTTCGTTGCCAGCGTGTCGGCAACATTTCAACGCGAAACGAAATGCCCCAGAATGCCATTCAAGTTTGTGAGGTTTTTGATATTTGGGGTATTGATTTCATGGGACCGTTTCCATCTTTGTGTTGAAACAAATACATACTCGTGGCCGTCGATTACGTGTCTAAGTGGGTTGAGGCCAAAGCTCTACCCACCAATGATGCCCGAGTGGTAGTCCGTTTTCTAAAAAGTCTATTTGCTCGTTTTGGAGTCCCGAAAGCCTTGATCAGTGATCTAGGTACTCACTTTTGCAACTCGCAGATGGATAAGGCTTTGAAGCGTTATGGTGTCACCCATCGGCTTGCGACCGCCTACCACCCACAGACTAGTGGGCAATTAGAAGTGAGTAATCTTGGAATCAAACGTATTCTCGAGAAAACGGTTGGTTCAAATCGTCGGGATTGGTCCGACAAATTAGATGACGCTCTATGGGCCTTCCGTACAGCCTACAAGACTCCGACTGGTTCCACACCATTTCGGATGATTTATGGGAAGGCCTGTCATCTTCTTGTTAAATTGGAACACCGCGCTTCATGGGCCCTTCAAAGGGTTAATCTTGATTTACCCGCCGCAGAGGGTAATCGTTTCCATCAATTAAATATTAATTAGAGGAGCTCTGGGATCACGCATACGCACAATCATTTCGGTATAAGGAGCATACGAAGGAACTGCATGACAGGAAATTGAAGGGTAATAAGCAGTTCAAGTGTGGGGATAAGGTTTTACTGTATAACTCACGATTGAGGTTATTCCCGGGAAATTTGAAATCCCGATGGTCGGGGCCGTTCACGGTCACTTAGGTTTTCCCGTATGGCACCATTGAGATACAAGATCGAAGCGGGAAGTTTAAGGTGAACGGCCATAGATTGAAGCACTACATAGGAGAGCCGATAACTGATCAGACAGTCGAGGTGTTCTACCTTGACTCATTCACCGAGGAATAGTCGTGATGGATGCATCACTCGGGAGACAACCCGAGTTGTAGAGTTTGTATTATGATTCTCTTTATTATCTGTTTTTATTTGTTTTATTTTTATTTATATTTATAAAAACATAAAAATACAAAAAAAATAAATATTTAATAAAAATCAAAAAAAATTAAAAAATTCAAAAACAAAAAAATATGTTTATTTCTTATGTTTTTGTTTTCTGTTTCGTACGCCGCTACATGCGAGCGAGTTTGAGTTTTTACAGGTATTATTATGCGCATGGTAGCTCTGATGGCGTTTTGGAACTGGTTCACCCGTGGTTGCGACCGCGAATGAAATGCTATACGGTCGTTCGTTCGAGTCATACACAGCTGATGAAGAATCCGCATCTAAACCAGGGGAGTAACCCGTTCTCTATTTTAATTTCTGTTCTTTCAAGTTTTAATTTTATGCTTTACGTTTTATTTTTATTTAATCTCTTTTCCTTGTTCTCATCGAGGACGATTTCGTTCTAAGTGTGGGGATGGGAATTTATTTTACTTAGTTGTAGAAAAAAATTTAAGAAAAAAAAGAAAAAAAAATGTCCCTTGTTTTTAGCTTCTGTTGCATTAAAGTGGAGATGATGATATTTATCGGAAATCGGTTTTTCAAACTACTAACAAATGAGATAAATAAAAGAAAACGCACTTAACTTGGGATGTGTCGGTAGGCTCAGCCTTGAAAATGAAAGGGCAAATTTGATAAAACGGTTAAACGGAAATCTTTTGTGGGTAAAGCGTTTTGTCCGTGGAAAATAAGCAATGAAAGGTCGGGCCATACTCAAGCCTCAAATTTTGGTATGAAAAAGTGGAAGTATCATGAGTTTTAAAAATTTGAATACGTTATCATATGATGCTTTGGTAGGTTTAACATTAGAGTATGCCGTGTAGCCTGTGATATAAATCTTAAACTGCTAGTTTAGTGTTTTACACCTCATTGGCGTATGGTTTTATAACCTTAAATCCTGTATTGATGGGATGCTTCGGGTCCGGAGACCATGGGTCTGTATGCAATCTATTTATCTGGGTATTCACAATTCCTAAGTGGGGTTGTGTATATTTAAAATAAAGCCAAAGAGCAAACCCTTATAAGTCTATAAACATGATCACAAAAAGTACAAATACATTACAGACTTGATCATCCACGCTGTTAGCCATGTGGAGTCCCCTTGCTCGCGTCTCATTACCATTAAGAAACAGACCACAAGGGACACGCTACATGTAAGCCCTACAGATGAAATTTTGCATACTCACCTATGGTGATGGATTTGGGGTATGTCATGTTGTGGGGAACACTAGCTATAAATAATTGAACCTTTATCATATCTAATGGCTGCTTGGTAGACTTTGATGCTTAAGCTTAGGTGGATAAACAATACCCTTGATCGTTTTAACTATTCATAAATATTGAGCAACAAAGTCTTAATTCTGCTAATTTTGAGGTTTAAGTCAAGTTGGGGTGGTCTGGTCTGGTAAAAGCAGAAAATAAGCGGGTCTTAATTGTGTAAACCACTAAGTAATATTATTGTCGGATCTTATTTGTCCCAGTAAAGATTAAGGCATGGGTTTAGGTGGACAACAATATCGGATCGCGGTTTTTGCGTTTTTCTGAGCTTTAAAATATAACCTAGATGTTTGATTTAACTTTGATTTTCCGATTCTGATCCAACTGCAGTCAAATCTTTTTCAGGGACGAAAAAGTCTTAAGTGTGGGGATGTTTGATGTGTAGTAAAACACACTTACTTTCCTTATGATTTTATCATGGTTTTTATGCTTAGTTGTTTATTTTATGAAAGTATTGGGGGCTAAGTGCAATAATTTACAAAGTTTAAATGTTAATTGTAGGTTTATGAAAGATGGTGAAAAAAGAGTTAATTTGGAAGATTCTAGAGGCCTTGTTGGTCACGTTTTGAAGCTACAACTCAAGGCCCAACCCAAGCCCACAAGTTAGAAGCCTTGTATAATATTATATGAAGATAATTAATTGAGAAATCAGCCATTATCCAGCCAAGAACCCGAAATCAAAATAAAAACACTAAACCCTAACTCCTTGCGATCGGAACAGCAGAAAAAGGAAGAAAAAAGAGAAAAGGCGGCGGCTGTGAAGGCTGTGGCGGCTGGAGAGGAAGAGGAATATCAAGGGGCATCTTGGTACAGCTGCTAGGCATCTTATACATCATAAATCTCAGCCATAAACCATAAGTAATCATCTTTAAACTTTGTTTATTGTTCAAGAACCCTAACTTTGTTGAATTAACCTTTTGCTTTGGATTGTTTTGCATGTGATTGATAGTTTGACTTGTGATTGATTGTGTTTGAATCTTGAATGAATTTGATCATGTTTAAGTTGATGTTTGTGATGTTTTTCTTAAGTATACATGGCTGTCCAAAATCTATGAGTAGCTAAACTTGCTTGTTCTGCCTATGATAGATGATTGTTGAGTAGTTTAGACTTGTTTAATGGATTGTTAATGTTCAAGACTTGAATTATTGATGTAAAGTTTAACTAAACCATAAATTAGATTGTGTGTGATGGCTGTGTTTTATGTGTTATTACTTATAATCCTTTGGCATTAGTTAATTGAATTAGTTTTGATTAATTGATTGCTTGTTAGACTCTTGACTTGGTGTTTAGGGTTTTTTTGCGGGGTGTACAACCGTAGGGATAAGTGGGTAATATAAATCATCTAAAATCAGTTAAAATACACCTTCTTTGAAACCGAGAGGTGATAAGAAGTAATATTGTCTCGTTGCTTTTACTTGTTAGAACTAAGACCGCGCGAGAGCGGGTTTTTGTCTTGTCGAGTTTGAGTGTTTATGTGCAATTAGTTGGTTTAATTTGGGTTAAGTTAAGTTGTTCCTCTATCCTTGGTGACATAGTATTTGTCTCCATTAGGATAGTGTGTCGATGAGACCGAGATGAGAGTCGTCATTTGAACACGTTAATAATTGTTTTTCCGGTTTATTCTTTAAAATCAACTAAGATAAGTTAGAGATTGTTAGAGAGACTGAGAGGTAATTTGACTTTCTTAAACAAGTTTTAGTTGTGTCATCTTTTATAACCGGTGTCATGAATATTTTCAATCCGTTGTCTTGTTATTTCTATCAACATGATTCATTCCTAGGTTGACGTCTTTATATATTGAATTTAAACCAAAGTTTTCAAAGTTTTCTCAAAAGTTTTCATTCAGTTAAGTTAAGTAGTTAAATTAAATTCTAAAATAAATCAATTAAATGTTTTGGTGAGTCTTGGTTAGAGTGTAGTAATTATAAACGTTTTCACGTGTCTTCGAGTTCGATATCCGGACTTTCCTCATCTTTGCTATACGCGACCGGTACACTTGCCGTTTGTGTGAACTAGGATAGATTGTTTGGTTTTTAAAGCTTAGTTGCGACTTGTGTTTTATTTATATATATATTTTCGCACATCAGTCACATAAACAAAGATCGCATACATACACTTCAAAAGAGTGCTCTTTTGGAATAGAATGATGATTCATATGAAAAGTGTGAATCTTGTTTACAAGGAAAGCTGACCAAGGAACCCTTTAGTGGAACTAATGAAAGGGCAAAAGACTTGTTAGGTATCATACATTCGGATGTATGTGGTCCTTTTAAGGCAATGACAAGGAATGGTGACAGATACTTCATTACCTTTATCAACGATCATAGCCGTTATGGGTATGTGTACTTGTTAAGACACGAAGATGAAGCCTTTAAAATGTTCAAAGTCTTCCAAAATGAAGTGGAAAATCAACTCAATAAAACCATCAAAGTACTTCGATATGATAGAGGAGGTGAATACCTTAGTGATGCTTTTCAAGATCATCTTAGGAGTTATGGGATTGTCTCACAACTCACTCCACCCGGAACACCACAACATAACTTTGTGTCTGAAAGGAGAAATTGAATTCTATTGGATATGATTAGATCTATGATGGCTAGAAGCACATTGCATCTATCATTTTGGGGTTTCGCATTGCTCTCCGCAGCCCGTATTCAAAATATGGCTCCAACAAAGAAAGTTGACAAGACACATTTTGAAATATGGCATGGAAGGTTTCCATCATTATCATATTTAAAGGTATGGGGTTGTGAGGCTTATGTTTGTGACACTCGTCAATTTCAGGTTAACTCCGTTAATTCAGACTCCGTTAATTCAAATTTAAGATCACACGAACCACAACGCATATCTCATTATATTTAAACTAGGGTTTAGATGACGCATGACAATCACTACACAAGTAGTCTTTCGGAATTTCACCGAAACACACACGAGTCGACTCAAACCATTGGTGAACAAACGATGAATATTATAAAAAAGTACTTGATATAATTATGTGTTACGTTTATATGTATAAATGTGTACTTGTATGCATGTCATTATATTATGGAGGTGATTTATGTTTTATGCTAGAATTATACAAAATAGAAGTTGAGGGTGTTAGTTGTAACTTGTCATTTATTTAATTAATATATAAACAACCTTAACCATAAACCCTAACCCTCTTCTCCCTCTCCCTCTACCACCTGCGACGGCAGCCCCCCTCCCCCTTGGATCGACCGATTACCACACACACACATACACATACAAGTTGTTTACAAGGTTGTTGAAGGATCCAAGGTGATAACTAGGTAAATAAGCTTCATATCTAATTTATTCTATCATTTAATTGTATGATTAAACCTGTAAACATAAACACTAAGTGTTAAATATGTTGTTTGTTGATGATTTAGGGTTACATGCATGATTGTTAGTTCATAGGTTAATTGTTTATTGAGTTTTGATGAAAACTGATGCTGGACAGATTATTGAAATTCGTGTTTGGACGACTGTAACTCGATGTTAATGTTATATTTTGATACGATTGTTGATTCTACAGTATACTAGGTCGGGTCTAGTTTCTGAAAAGTCCGAGTTTGTAATTTTGGACGTATAAAAGTCTGTTTATATTATTTTACAAAACTGTTGTGCAAGGCTGATTTGGGAGAACTGCTGTTAGGCTGTTTTGCGACTAAGATATCTCATAAAATACAAGACCAAATGGGTTGGTTCCAATTCTGGAAGAAAATACATTGAGTTAGGAACCTAACCCAATTGGTCTTGCATTAATTGGATTCTTCATTTAATAGGAATAACAAATAACATTCTGTTGCGCATGATTTTGACTGCTGTGAGTTTACTATAATGTTTTTATCATTGTGAGAAAACTATGTGGAATAAAAATACAATAAAAATAGTTCTGGAAACCTAACTCATGTGTGCTTTTGTGACGATTTTTGGTGAATTAATTTATATGTTATGATCTGTTGAATAGAGTAATCTTTCAAGTAGAAATCTGTCCTGATAGAACTAGCTGCTGAACTATATGAAAATACATGAAACGTGCTTGTTGCTAGATAATTGCCATGTTTTTGACTAAATTGCCCTTATGGGGAATAATTGCTAGTAATGTACAATATTAATACTGGACACGGAAGTAGTTGTTCACACATGTAACGTATCACCAATGTGTTTGTTGAGTCACACACAATTCACAAACGAAACACGAAACGTATCTTATGCATAGGTATTATGTGCCAAGTCTAGAGACTCAATAATACTTCCAACACTTAGAAAATCTCATTCTTGTTTTAGAACGCTAGTGAGGATTTTCTGTGACGCGCATCTTTTGGTTGACTTGTTTTTGAATTCTTCGCAAACAGTGAGTTTCACGTTCCCCTTCTACTCTTTTAAACGCTTTTACTTGGGGGAGAATACATACTCCAAAACACTTTAGATTTTGTTCTTTAGATATATATCACTTGTAAAGGCTAAGTGGCAAACGAAACAACAAAAGTCCTTCATAACATCGAACCGTTTAGTATTGGATAATAGCGAGTCACTGTTGAGTAGTACTACTGGGTTTGACAAACCCCACCCAACGCTAAACTCGACTAGAGGTCGAGCGGGTGTAATCTTGGCTAACACATTTTCCATGGTCTGGATAGACATGGTGGCAAGGCACATAATAAACAGTCAGCTTCGGTGTCGAACACTTAGTAATACTTGTTTTATAGGCTAGGTACCTATAGATATATAATTTATTTAACATTATCTGGTAACGCAAACGCAAACGCAAAACGTAAACTCAAACGCTTTATTTATATAAACTTGTGAACTCACCAACCCCGTGTTGACACTTTTAGTATGTTATTCTCAGGTAGCCAGGGCGGGCGCGCGGTATAGGATCATGCATTACCTTGAACTCTATCGTTTTTGCAAACTTGTTTTTAAACTGTTATCAATTGGGTTTTAAGTCGTCCTGCGTGACGCAACACTTGGTTTATGATTTTACGCTTCCGCAGTTATTTACACTTAAATGTTTCGTGGTTTGAAAACTTTACTTATGAAGTTTGATTATAACTAATGATTCCGATCCTGTTAGTTCACACCCTCTGACGGTAAAACTCCGTTAGTGGATTTTGAGGGTGTGACAGATTGTTATCAGAGTCATTGGTTATAGCGAACTAGAAATTGCATGCATACTAGATTATAACCGCAACGACCCATTAGTTATAATTTCTACGCACTGTATATATATTATTTAGTCTTTCGTTATCTCTATCTCTTTACCTTATTTACTCATGCGCGCGCATACACGACTTATCCTGTAAGGATGTCGACGCCATCATCATCATCCGACCTGGTGTCCCACGCCCCAGGCAAGGAACCGCAGCTTCCCAACTCATCACCACCCCGAGTAGTCCCAACACTGGTAGACCCCGCACCGAAGAGACATCGCCCATCTGGAGACGTGTACGAGGACAATGGTAACTGGAGTTGGTACACGAGTCTAGTCGAGCGGATCGTTTACTGTGTGCAAGTTCCACTGCTACCTCTCCCAGGTTGTCTTACATCTTTCAAAACGCTACCACCCCTACCACTCCCGATGGAGCGCGCTTTCGCAGTCCTCGTTTCTTGTTTAGAGCGTGAGGTTGACATTATGCACTCGACTAGGGCAAACGTGAGAGAATTGAATGAGAATGGAATCGATGTCCGAGAGAGAATTTCCTTCCTGACCGAAGCCATGAAGGAAGTTCAGGATGCTCATGTTCAGCAAATGGAGATAATGAACAAAATGCAAGCAGAGATGATAGATTTGCGTGACCAAATTTTTAGTGCAAGAGCCCTTGCAACGACAGCTCTAGCCCGATGCGACACACTAGGGGCGCAGATTTCCCCGGATGCAGAAGAACCTGAGGAAGAACCCGAGGAAGATACTGAGGAGGATGCACACTCGGACGTGTTCTCAGGCGACGACATCTCAGGATGATAACACCTAGATGTCTGGAAGAAACGCTGGTCATGGTCGCGGTAACATTAACCTAACCGCAGCAGAACTCCAAACCCTACTGAATGACCATGCGGCGGCAGCTCTAGCTGCGCACGTTCAGAATCAAGCCAGAGGTCAAGCCGGAGTCTGTACTTTCAAGAACTACCTGGATTGCAAGCCCAATTCGTTTAAGGGCACTGAGGAAGCCATAGGTTTCCTGCATTGGGCTGAGAAGGCAGAATCAGCTTTCGAGATGTGTAACTGTCTACCCACCAGTAGGGTCAAATTTGCTGCTGGAACACTGGAAGATTCTGCTCTCACTTGGTGGAACTCCAATGTGCAAATTCTTGGATTAGAATTGGCGAACGCTATGAACTGGGAAGAGTTCAAGAATATGATGCGGGAAGAGTATTGTCCTAGAGAGGAAATCGCGAAGTTGGAATCTGAGTTTTGGTCGTTGAAAATGGTGGGTTCCGAGATTGAAGCCTACACCACCCGTTCCCATGAGCTAGCAGTAATGTGTCCACGGATGGTAGACCCGCCGAGTAAGAGAATCGAAATGTATATCGATGGGTTGGTACCACAAATTCAGGGTATGGTAACGTCTTCCAAACCGGCTACAATTCAACAAGCGATCCGGTTGGCTCACAAACTGACGGATCAGGCAGTGACCCAAGGTGCGTTATATGACAAACTGAAAATTTTTCTTACTTTTTCAGACACTCATCACGACTTGACTCAAATTTTCGGGACGAAAATTCTTTAACATGGGAATGATGTGACAATCGTCAATTTCAGGTTAACTCCGTTAACTCCGTTAACTCAACTCCGTCAATTCAAACTTAAAGATCACTGAATCGATAACGCACACCTCATTACATTTAAACTAAGGTTTAAATGACGCTTGACAATTACTACATGTGTAGTCTTTCGGTAATTGCACCGAAACGCAAACAAGTTGACGCAAACGATTAGTGAATAAACGAAAAACGTCAAAACAATAATTATGTGATAACTATGTGTTAGACTTATGTGTTACTTGTTTATATTATGTGTGATGCTAAACAAGAAACAAGAACTAGTTATTTAAGCTAGAAAAGTAACAATTGGAAGTTGAGGGACTAGAGTGTAACATGTTATTATAAATAATAACATAAACCTAAAACCCTAATCCTCTCTTTCTCTCCCTCGTAATCGACGGCCAGCCCCCCCCCCCTTGTCTCCTTGCGATCGGCCCTCATACACACACATACAATCAAGATTTTTCAAGTTTAATCGAAGATTAAGGTGCTAGGAAGGTATAAACAACTATCCTATGTATTTTACATGCTTAATTTTGAGTTTGAATGGGTTAATTATAAACCCTAAAATCTGGAAATTTCATATATTGTGTTCATATTATCTTTGTTTGATTTGATGATGTATTGATGATGATTTGATAACTAGAATTGATATTGTTACATGTTAATTGTTGTGTCTTGATTTTCAGATCAAATAAAACCCTAACCATGTATGTATGGTGTAATTGATGTTCATGGATAGTAATTATGGTGTCTAGAGTGTTATATGAATGGATTAAAGTCTATAGATGGTTAAATTGTTGAGTTTTGTTGCAAACAGTTTCTGGACAGGTTGTGTTGTTGATGTTCAACTGACTGTAACGGGGTGTAAATTTGAAAATTGATTGAGATAATTGATACTACAGTAAACTAGGTTGAGTCTAGTTTCTAAATAATGTAAATTTGTAATTTTTGGACGTGTAAAAGTTAACCTTTATGATTTTACAAAAACGTTGTGCAAATCTGACTTGTTAGACCTGCTGTTAGGTTGTTTTGTAAATGTTATATCTCATGAACTACGAGACCAATTGGGTTGGTTCCACTTCTGAAAGTTGACTTGTTGAGTTAGGAACCTAATATTGGATAATAGCGAGTCATTGTTGAGTAGTACTACTGGGTTTGACAAACCCCACCCAACGCTAAACTCGACTGGAGGTCGAGTGGGTGTAATCTTGGCTAAACACATACCATGGTCGGGATAGACCTGGTGTCAAGGCAAATGATAAACAGTCAGCTTCGGTGTCGAACACTTAGTAATACTTGTTTTATAGGCTAGCTACCTATAGATATATAATTGACATAACACTATCTGGTAACGCAAAACGCTTAACGCAAAACGCTTAACGCAAAACGCTGAACGCAAAACGCTGAACGCAAACGCTAAACGCTTTATTTTATATAAACTTGTGAACTCACCAACCCCGTGTTGACACTTTTAGTATGTTATTCTCAGGTAGCCGAGGCGGGTGCGCGGTATAGGATCATGCATTGCTTGAAAACACTTTTGTTATGCAAACTCTTTTAAAACTGTTGTCATTGGGTTTAAGTCGTCCTGCGTGACGCAACATTTTGTTTTATGTTTTTTTACGCTTCTGCATTTAAATACTCGTAAACGTTTTCATGGTTTTGAAACTTTGTTTTATGGTGTGATTATAACTATTGAATCCGATCCTGTTAGTTCACACCCTCTGACGGTAAAACTCCGTTAGTGGATTTTGAGGGTGTGACACGTTACCACCTAGAGGTTCCACCTCTAAAACCCGATACAACTCAAGCACTGACAACAACAACAACCCGAGCAATGGTAAGAGGAAATTTGACAACACCAGGTCCTCATCATCGAACCCCCCCCCCCACAGCAACAACACTACCGTAAGCCCGAACTCGTTCGGAACTTCAACAATCAGGGTTCCAACGATAACAACAACGGTGGAGGATAGGGTTCGAGCGGCTATGCTGGGAAACACCCGAAATGCAACAAATGCAACTATCACCATGCTGGGCCATGCGACCGTATCAAATGTCTGAGATGCGGAAAAATGGGTCATCAGGCTAAGGAATGTAGGGGAGACCTGGTGGCAAGGGGTGCTCCTGAACAACCTAGGGCGACTAAAAAGTGTTTCGAGTGTGGTCAAGAGGGTCATTTCAAGAAGGATTACCCCAAACTAAAGCAGAATGAGAACAATGGAGGCAGCAGCGGTGGCGGAAGCAGTGATAAAGGTAGAGCTTTCGTCATTGGGTCGGGCCAGGCCCGCAACGATCCGAATGTGGTTACTGGTAAGTTTCTTGTGAACGACTGTTTTGCTTCTGTTTTGTTTGACACTGGAGCTGATAGGAGTTTTGTATCGAAAGCCTTTAGTAAACTCTTAGACTTAACTCCAACCCCGTTAGATGCTAAGTTCCCTGTCGAATTAGCTGACCGTAAGTCTGTAGAAACAACTTATGTACTTGCGGGATGTAACTTGAAACTGTCAAGTCATACTTTTGATATTGACCTCATACCTTTTACACTTGGTAGTTTCGATGTCGTTGTCGGCATGGACTGGCTATCCGAGAACCGAGCGGAGATTATATGTCACGACAAGATAGTCCACATCACTACCCCTTCCGGCGAGATCATTTCGATCCAGGGCGAGAAGAGCGGCATGACTACAAGTGTTATCACCCTCATGAAGGTGCAGAAATATCTACAAAAGGGTAATCCAGCAATTTTAGCCCATATTGTCGAGAAACCCGCGGAGGAGAAGCGAATCGAAGACGTACCGATTGTGCGAGATATTCCAGAAGTCTTCCCGGAGGATTTGCCTGGACTCCCACCTATTCGGCAAGTCGAATTCCATATCGAATTGACCCCCGGTGCAGCACCCATAGCACGAGCCCCGTATCGGCTCGCACCGGCAGAGCTTCAGGAGTTGTCCACTCAATTGCAAAATTTGTTGGATAAGGGTTTTATCCGACCTAGCTCATCACCATGGGGAGCCCCTGTCTTATTTGTCCGAAAGAAGGACGGGACTTTCCGCATGTGCATCGACTACCGAGAGCTGAACAAGGTGACGATCAAGAACCGTAATCCCTTACCCCGAATTGATGATCTGTTCGACCAGCTACAAGGATCAAGTTACTACTCGAAGATCGATCTGAGATCTGGTTACCATCAATTAAGAGTGCGCGAAGAAGATATTTCAAAGACGGCTTTCAGAACTCGGTATGGTCACTACGAGTTTTCGGTTATGCCTTTTAGCTTAACCAACGCACCAGCTGTATTTATAGATCTCATGAACAGAGTATGCAAGGCGTACCTCGACAAGTTTGTTATTTTTTTCATAGATGATATCCTCGTTTACTCCAAGAACAAGACGGACCACAAAGAACACATGAGGTTGATCCTAGAATTACTAAAGAACGAACAACTGTACGCTAAACTCTTGAAATGCGAATTTTGGCTTCGCGAGGTCCATTTCTTAGGACATGTGATCAATGAGAATGGTATCCATGTCGATCCCGGTAAACTAGAGGCCATCAAAAACTGGGAAGCACCTAAGAATCCGACTGATGTGTGACAATTCCTAGGACTGGCTGGCTACTACCGACGTTTCATCGAAGGATTTTCAAAGATTGGTCAACCCCTCACCGCTTTGACTCACAAGGGTACTAAGTACAATTGGGGTGACGCGCAAGAATCCGCTTTCCAACTGTTGAAAACCAAACTCTGTAGCGCCCCTATCCTTGCCCTTCCCCGAGGGAACAGAAAATTTTGACGTACATTGTGACGCATCGATACAAGGTCTCGGTTGCGTGTTGATGCAACTCAAGAAAGTAGCTTATGCCTCTCGACAACTACGGATTCACGGGAAGAACTACACGACCCATGACTTGGAACTCGGAGCTGTGGTATTTGCTCTTAAGATATGGAGGCATTACTTGTACGGTACCAAGTTTACCATTTACACCGACCACAAGAGTCTCCAACATATCTACGATCAGAAGGAGCTGAACATGCGACAGCGTCGTTGGGTCGAGCTGCTTAAGGATTATGATTGTGCCATCAAGTACCACCCTGGCAAGGCCAATGTAGTGGCCGATGCTCTCAGTAGAAAAGAAACCGATAAACCTAGGCGAGTACAAGCATTACAACTCACGATTCACGCCAACTTACCCGATCAGATCCGCGATGCGCAACTCGAAGCCTTGAAAGACGACAATCTCCCATCAGAACTTATGTGGGGCATAAACAAGCAACTTGAAACCAAATCGGACGGGGTCCGATATTTCGAAAACCGGATTTGGGTCCCTCGATATGGAAAGCTGAGAACTCTAGTAATGGACGAAGCACACAAGTCCCGATATTCCATCCACCCTGGCTCAGATAAAATTTACCATGACCTAAAGGCACTTTACTGGTGGCCAAACATGAAAGCCGACATTGCCACCTACGTGAGTAAATGCTTGACTTGTGCAAGAGTCAAAATAGAATATCAGAAACCATCTGGTCTGCTACAGCAACCAGAACTTCCAACATTGAAATGGGAACACATTTCAATGGATTTCATCACGGGATTACCCAAAACACCGACGGGATGCGATACCATCTAGGTGATCGTTGACTGGTTGACTAAGTCTGCACACTTCTTAGCAATCAAAGAATCGGATAAAATGGAAAGACTGACTCGCGTCTACATGAAAGAAGTAGTGTCTAGACACGAAGTGCCTGTCTCAATCATATCTGATCGAGATTCCCGTTTCACTCCGCACTTCTGGAAGTCACTACAGAGCGCACTAGGCACCCGCCTTGATATGAGCACAGCATACCATCCTCAGACAGATGGGCAAAGTGAGCGCACCATTCAGACCTTGGAAGACATGTTGCGTGCATGCGTGTTGGATTTCGGAAAAAGTTGGGAACCTCACTTACCTTTGGTAGAGTTTTCGTATAATAACAGCTACCACGCAAGCATTAAAGCAGCGCCGTTTGAAGCGTTGTACGGACGGAAGTGTCGATCACCTCTCTGCTGGGCAGAGGTGGGTGATAGCCAAATCACTGGTCCAGAACTAGTACTTGAAACCTCTGAAAAGATTGTTCAAATCCGAAACCGCATGGCAGCAGCACGAGATCGCCAAAAGAGTTACGCCGACAAGCGCCGAAAGCCTCTTGAATTTCAAGTGAACGACCAAGTATTACTCAAAGTCTCACCTTGGAAAGGTGTGGTTCGCTTCGGAAAGCGAAACAAACTCAATCCATGATACTTTGGCCCCTACCGGATAACTGAGCGCATTGGTCCGGTAGCGTACCGACTGGATCTACCAACGGGACTCAGTGGCGTACACAATGTATTCCATGTATCCAATTTGAAGAAATGCCTTTCCGATGAAACCCAAACAGTCCCTTTGGACGAGTTGCAAGTTGATGAACAACTACGCTTCATTGAAGAACCAGTCGAAGTTTTGGATTGGGAAACCAAAACACTCAAGCACAGCAAAATTCTAATCGTTAAAGTTCGTTGGAACTCGAGACGTGGACCGGAGTTCACGTGGGAACGCGAGAACCAAATGATGTATCCTCACCTTTTTGAAGGGTTGACTAAACACCGAAAACCGCGAAAGCCGTCAAACCGTCAGAAATCACCGGAGGTATGAATTAAATTTCGGGACGAAATTTCTTTCTACTAGGGGATGATCTGACAAACTGAAAATTTTTCTTGCTTTTTCAGACACCCATCGCGACTTGACTCAAATTTTCGGGACGAAAATTCTTTCAACATGGGAATGATGTGACACTCGTCAATTTCAGGTTAACTCCGTTAATTCAAACTCCGTTAATTCAAACTTAAGATCACACGAACTACAACGCATATATCATTACATTTAAACTAGGGTTTAGATGACGCATGACAATCACTACACAAGTAGTCTTTCGGAATTTCACCGAAACACACACGAGTCGACTCAAACCATTGGTGAACAAACGGTGAATATTATAAAAAAGTACTTGATATAATTATGTGTTACGTTTATATGTATAAATGTGTACTTGTATGCATGTCATTATATTATGGAGTTGATTTATGTTTTATGCTAGAATTATACAAAATAGAAGTTGAGGGTACTAGTTGTAACTTGTCATTTATTAAATTAATATATAAACAACCTTAACCATAAACCCTAACCCTCTTCTCCCTCTCCCTATACCACCTGTGACGGCAGCCCCCCTCCCCCTTGGATCGACCGATTACCACACACACACATACACATACAAGTTGTTTACAAGGTTGTTGAAGGATCCAAGGTGATAACTAGGTAAATAAGCTTCATATCTAATTTATTCTATCATTTAATTGTATGATTAAACCTGTAAACATAAACACTAAGTGTTAAATATGTTGTTTGTTGATGATTTAGGGTTACATGCATGATTGTTAGTTCATAGGTTAATTGTTTATTGAGTTTTGATGAAAACTGATGCTGGACAGATTATTGAATTCGTGTTTGGACGACTGTAACTCGATGTTAATATTATGTTTTGATACGATTGTTGATTCTACAGTATACTAGGTTGGGTCTAGTTTCTGAAAAGTCCAAGTTTGTAATTTTTGGACGTATAAAAGTCTGTTTTTATTATTTTACAAAACTATTGTGCAAGGCTGATTTGGGAGACCTGATGTTAGGCTGTTTTGCGACTAAGATATCTCATAAACAACAAGACCAAATGGGTTAGTTCTAGAAGAAAATACATTCTGTTGCATTAATTAGGAACCTAACCCAATTAGTCTTGCATTAATTGGATTCTTCATTTAATGGGAATAACAAATAACATTCTGTTGCGCATGATTTTGACTGCTGTGAGTTTACTATAATGTTTTGATCATTGTGAGAAAACTATGTGGAATAAAAATACAATAAAAATAGTTCTGGAAACCTAACTCATGTGTGCTTTTGTGACGATTTTTGGTGAATTAATATATATGTTATGATCTGTTGAATAGAGTAATCTTTCAAGTAGAAATCTGTCCTGATAGAACTAGATGCTGAACTATATGAAAATACATGGAACGTGCTTGTTGCTAGATAATTGTCATGTTTTTGACTAAATTGCCCTTGTGGGGAATAATTGCTAGTAATGTACAATATTAATACTGGACACGGAAGTAGTTGTTCACACATGTAACGTATCACCAATGTGTTTGTTGAGTCACACACAATTCACAAACGAAACACGAAACGTATCTTATGCATAGGTATTATGTGCCAAGTCTAGAGACTTAATAATAGTTCCAACACTTAGAAAATCTCATTCTTGTTTAAGAACGCTAGTGAGGATTTTCGGTGACGCGCATCTCTTGGTTGACTTGTTTTTGAATTCTTCGCAAACAGTGAGTTTCACGTTCCCCTTTTACTCTTTTAAACGCTTTTACTTGGGGGAGAATACATACTCCAAAACGCTTTAGATTTTGTTAAGTTATATACCACTTGTAAAGGCTAAGTGGCAAACGAAACAACAAAAGTCCTTCATAACATCGAACCGTTTAGTATTGGATAATAGCGAGTCACTGTTGAGTAGTACTACTGGGTTTGACAAACCCCACCCAACGCTAAACTCGACTGGAGGTCGAGCGGGTGTAATCTTGGCTAACACATTTTCCATGGTCTGGATAGACATGGTGGCAAGGCAATTGATAAACAGTTAGCTTCGGTGTCGAACACTTAGTAATACTTGTTTTATAGGCTAGCTACCTATAGATATATAATTGATTTAACATTATCTGGTAACGCAAACGCAAACGCAAAACGCAAACGCCAACGCAAAACGCAAACGCAAACGCAAAACGTAAACTCAAACGCTTTATTTATATAAACTTGTGAACTCACCAACCCCGTATTGACACTTTTAGTATGTTATTCTCAGGTAGCCGAGGCGGGCGCGCGGTATAGGATCATGCATTACCTTGAACTCTATCATTTTTGCAAACTTGTTTTTAAACTGTTATCAATTGGGTTTAAGTCGTCCTGCGTGACGCAACACTTGGTTTATGATTTTACGCTTCCGCACTTATTTACACTTAAATGTTTCGTGGTTTGAAAACTTTACTTATGATGTTTGATTATAACTAATGATTCCGATCCTGTTAGTTCACACCCTCTGACGGTAAAACTCTGTTAGTGGATTTTGAGGGTGTGACAATGTTAAGCACAACATCTAAAACAAATTTGAAAGCCAATCCACTAAGTGTATCTATGTAGGATATCCCAAAGACTCTATGAGATATTATTTCTACAACCCAACCGAGAAAAGGGTGTTTATTGCTCGAAAGGCCGAGTTCTTGGAAACTAAGTTTCTTATGGAAGGAACAAGTAGAACGGTGGAACTAGAGGAGGACCGAGAACCACAAGCCGATACACGTTTAGTTGACACTAGCGATCAACGAGAGGTCGTTGAGAATGATCAAATGGTTGATCAAGACACACAAAACGTGCGAAAATCTGGTAGAATTAGTAATCCACCAGAAAGATATGGATTTTTCATCGATGGATTCTATGTGGTAGTGTCGGATGAACCCACTACATACCATGATGCAATGTCGCAATGCGATTGTGAAAAATGGCTTGAAGCCATGAACGATGAGATGCAATCCATACATGAAAACCAAGTATGGGATTTGGTTGTACCACCTCTTAACTCCAAACCGGTTGGAAGTAAGTGGGTTTTCAAGAAGAAAACCGATATACATGGAAACTTGTATATTATAAAGCAAGACTTGTAGCAAAAGGTTTTACTCAAACTCAAGGGGTTGACTATGATGAGACCTTTTCGCCAGTGGCAATGCTAAAGTCTATTAGGATATTATTTTCCATAACCGCATATTATGACTATGAGATTTGGCAAATGGATGTCAAAACCGCTTTTCTAAATGGACATCTTGAGGAAGATGTCTATATGGTCCAACCCGAAGGTTTGTTGATCCACAACATCCTAATAAAGTATGCAAGTTAAAGAAATAAATATATGGATTAAAACAAGCATCTAGAAGTTGGAATCACCGTTTTGATGAAGAGGTTAAAAAAATTGGATTCATAAAGAACGCTGATGAGGCTTGTGTGTATAAGAAAGCTAGTGGGAGCATCATTACTTTCTTAGTATTGTATGTTGATGACATACTACTATTTGGAAATGGCATTCCAACCATGGAAGGTGTAAAATCCTGGCTTAGTAGTTGTTTTTTCATCAAGGATCTTGGTGAAGCCGCGTATATTTTGGGAATAAAGATCTATAAGGATAGATCAAGTTGGTTGATAGGTTTAAACCAAAATGCATACATAGATAAAATCTTCAAAAGGTTCAAGATGGAGAACTCTAAGAAAGGTTTGGTACCTATTCAAAGAGGAACGATATTGAGTAGGTCTTAATATCCAAGCTCAAAGGATGAGCAAAAGAAAATGAAAGGAATCCCATATGCATCTGCTATAGGATCCATCATGTATGCAATGATATGCACTAGACCGGATGTCTCATGCGCTTTAAGCATGACAAGTAGATTCCAACAAAATCAGGGAAGTTGCCATTGGATGGCTGTTAAGAGCATATTGAAATACCTTAGAAGGACTAAGGATATGTTTCTAATATATGGCTCTGGTGAGGAGGAACTCGTTGTAAGGGTAACACGGATGTGAGTTTCCAAACTGATCGAGATGACCCTCGATCACAATCAGGATATGTTTTTGTTATGAATGGTGGGCCAGTCTCTTGGAAGAATGCAAATCAAGATGTGGTATCATTGTCCACCACTGAATCGGAATACATCTCCGCCTCATTGGCAGCTCAAGAAGCTGCGTTGATAAGGAAATTCATTGCCGATCTAGGGATAGTCCGTACCATTCAGGACCCTCTAAAGGTCTTTTGTGACAATGTGGGTGCGATTGCTCAAATCAAGGAACCCCATGCACATCAAAAGACGAGGCACATTGAGCGGAGATTCAACTGCATCAAGGATGAAGTTGAAAAAGGAAAGATATGTATTCAAAAAATTCACACTAATCAAAACATTGCGGATTCACTCACCAAGCTCCTTAAAAGGCCGAAGCATGAGGTCATACTTGCGCCTTAGGACTTCGATATTCTAGTGATTGGATATGATCTATTTTGTATTTGGATATTGGAAAAATTGTTATTGTGACTCATTCATATGTTATGGTTTATGATTTTGACATTTTGAGTAATGTTCCATTTTAGCATGCTTAAATCCATGAATAAGTTAAATATTCAAAATATCCGTGGTCGTTCATATTTGTGGGAACAAATATGAAAGTAAGACTATTATGAACATGGATTGGTGGATATTCATAAGGCATGAATATAGAGCAAGGGTTTGCTGCCAAGGTTCATAGATATTTATGGGATATAAATATTGGACTTATCCTTCCTCAAATGTTACTGCGTGGAATCCTTGTGTATAAGTAAATTTGAGTAAAGGAGAATATCATAGTATCCTCCGACCAGAGATACATATTGGGTCTTGATATTTACCAAATATTATGCTTTGACTTAGTTCTTCGCTGCTCTAAAACATGACGGTACATAAGGCTAAGATCAGGTATGGTACGATGTGGCTGTGAGAGACGTATGTAGTCAAAAGGGGACTTTTCCCTCTTATTCGTTGAGAGTAAGATGTCTAAGGCATGCTAAGTTAAATCAATAGAGAATGATCACTCTGTGTCTCTGGATTTGACATGACATATGTGGCAAAAGGATAAATGATAGATTCTCCTAAATCATATTTAAGAAAGGGACTTGAAGGGGATGATGTTATTGAATGTAACTTCGTCATAAGTATTATGGGTAGTAAACCGTTGTTAGGCGGTAATTGCTATTTGCATCAACCTTCAATGTATCTTGTGCAAATGGGGGGTTGTTGGAATTGCCCAAGATATATATTAGAGTTGATGTGGCTAGTATGTTATGATCCAAGTCGGGTCATACCCAATAACAAGCTAGACAAACACCATGATATTTTATAAAGATATGATCTAATAAATAAATATTTACACTTAGAATATTTGGAAATTGGGTTTCTAAATATTTGCACTTGTGTAATAAATAAATTATATGGATAATTTATGTTATAAGAGATTTTGCATATAATATGTTATTTAAGTTGGTTAAATAACAATATGCAATGCATATTGGATTTTGCATGTTATGTTATGATATAACATAAGAAAATAAATAGATTACTTGACTTTGAAATTAGGTGGGAACCCATGTGATCTGCCACTTTCCCCCCTCTGTCCTCACTCAATTGTTTTATTTATTTCCAAGACATGCACAAGATTCAATTGGTATATTTGTGTGGTGCATTAGTTACTCTCAACTCTCTCTCTCTCTCTCTCTCTCTCTCTCTCTCTCTCTCTCTCTCACACACACACACACAAGTTACAAGAAAACTCTCTTCTTCCTCTGTCTAATTTCGGCTAAGGGAAGGAACAACAAGAAAGTTTTTTCAAGTGTAAATCCTAGCATAACAAGGTGTTTGTTGGAAGCTTGAAGGGTATACAAGCTTGAGGTTCTTCTATCTTAAAGACTAGCCATTTGTATCTTCATCTCCTTCATTTTCTCTTAAGCTCTTGAAGGTTATACGCTAAGAACACCCTATGGTTTTTTATATTTGTAAGCATGCAAACTCGTATAAGGATCCCGGGCTTGGGTTTTGCATATAAAATCGGTTTTATATTCATCTAATTAACAAGATTGAAAACTTATTTATACGCTGCGTTTTTCATATAAATGGGTTTATATGACTTTGATAATTTTGTTAAAACCCAACATTAACATCCACACACTATCGATAACAAACCATAATAATCTAATTTGTTTTTATGATCGGTTTTAAAGTCCAATGAGGTCAGTTTATGTCCGTTAATGGTTTTTACGTCCAATGCCATCAATACTGAATCAAAACCTACATTAAGACTATCCTAAGAATCGTTTTTACCTTCTGAATACTTATCGATAACCAGTTAATCGAAATAATGAGGTGTCTGAATTCTGAAAATTTTTGGCAGAGTCTTGTTTGTGTTTGGGAGGTTTTAGGGTAGCAGTGAAAAATACGAATGGGTTATCCATTCGTTTCTTAGGGTTTTATATGTCGTACAACTTGTCCCAATTCCCAAGACAAAATGAATAGCCTATTCGTTATCATATCTTAACGAATGACCCTTCATTCATTAAGAGTCAAACGAATAACCCTTCATACGTTAAAATGGTAGCGAATAACCCTTTATTCATTTTTCATTCGTTAGTCGTTTAACTAAAAGCCTTCTTTCGTTATCAGTGAGTGGAAGAGAATGTGATTACGTTATCATATCTTAATGTCCATTCGTTATTTGAATTTAATGAAGGAACATTCATTCGTTACAATGTAGTAACGAATGAGCCATTTCTTTAATGAATGGGTTTTTCACCATTCAAAATCCATTAAATTAACCATCAAAACCAGCCTTTTAATGTATTTTACCTTAAAATACTTTTAATTTACCTTAAAAAGTCTTAAATTAACCTCTTTAACTTAAAATCGTGGTTAAAAATCTTTTTCATTTTCAAAATTTAATTCGCATTGCTCGGTAATCAAAAAATAAAGTAGAAGATAAAATATTTTTGGATTTTTCAAATTTTTATATCAAAACAATTCAAAAATCAAAATTAAACAAAACTAAAATGTAAACTACAAAAGCAGTACATATTATTGTGAGTTTTAACAAAGAATCATATTGACCAAGAATTCCGTCCATCACAGTTTTGTATTTCGGCTTTATTTGACTGGTATTAAGTCTGTCACTGGTATTTTTGTCCACCTAAGCCTTTCAACGAATTTTTCAAAAATTTTTGTGATACTCTTTGATGTACAATTAGGGCACAAAATATCAGAAACTATCAGCCTCTAATCTTGATTCAGGCTTATTTTGATTTTTACCATGTCACCCGAACTTGACTGAAACCTTGAAATCAGTAGATCAAAACACTTTGATTTTCAGTTTTTACAATAGCAAGCTAGCAAATAACACTACAATATATACCCTTGTTATCAAACAATACCTCGAGTTCCTGTCCCATGGATGAGCATGCACGATTTCATCTGTTTGGCTTACATGCATTGCATCCCTTGTGGTCTGCTTCTAATTGGTAATAAGACGCGAGCAAGGGGACAACGTATGACTCATAGCGTGGTATTATCAAGTCAATAGTGAATTCGTACAAAGTACAGTAGTAATCAAGTTTAATGACTTATAATAGCATATAAATTGCGGGTTTGCCTTTTGAGCATAATAATATTCATCGAAAAGAATACCCAGATGAGAAACCACATAAAGACCCAATGGAGTCCAAAACTTTTGAAGCATCCCATCAATACAGGTTTTAAGGACATAAGACCATACATTTTTGAAGTGTTAATCATTAATTAAAAGCTTAATGAATTTAATTTGTAACGATTTTGGTGATCAAACTGATTTAATGCTTGAGTATGATAGACTATTACATTTCTGCCTTCATTACCAAGACTTTGCAAGAGACTAACATCTCTTTCAATTTGGCAATATTTATGTTTATATCACATACTCTTCCATACTAGTTTGTTTAAAACCTACCAATGCACTAATACAATTAAGCACACAATATTTTTTGCTATTTATTACTGGATATAGGATATAAATTATCAATGTACTATCATTTTCCTCTTTTGCTTCAAAAACTCATTTTTAGAAGCCTTTTTCAATGTTTTTGACATTCCAAATATTTGAATGTTTTTTGATTTTATATGTACAAACAGAAAACACAATATTTTTTAATTTTCCCAATTTCTCCCCCCTAAAAACCAAAATATTAAAAAAACGAAAATAAGCAAAAACAAAACTGTATAAAAACCAAATAAAATGATTAACCGAGCTTTTGAATTTCAGCAAGAGATTTAAAACTATTTAACCCAAGCAAAAATTTATCTTATTTTATTACACGCTTTGGTAAAAAGGTCTTCCTTTTGATAATCCTTGTGTATCTTTTCAATATCAATTAACTTCTTTTCATAACAATAATGGATAAAATGATACGGAATTTCGATATATTTCGTTTTCGAGTGGTGAACGGGGTTTTTGTTATGCAAATTGCAGCAGAATTATCCATAAATATGGGGAGTAGTAAGAAACTTCAAACTACAATCTCACAAATGTTGTGGGATCCACAAAACCTGTGAACAGCAACTCGAGGTTGCCACATATTCGGCTTTGGCGGTTGAAGTGGAGACCGTTGTCTTCTTCTTACACTGCTAGGAAATAAGCCATTTCCTAAGAATTGACATCCCGTTATAGTAGACTTAAAGTTGATCTGTCATCCTCCATATTCAATACCTAAAAAAGCAGTAAGATCAAAACTGTCATCCTTGGGATATCATAACCCGATGTCAGGATTACCCCTCAGATAGTGGAAAATACACTTTACAGCCGGCGGATGAGTCACTTAGGGACTCGATTGATACCTGGCACACAAGCAAACAATAGATATTTTATTCATACGCGATGTAGTTAAATACATTAAACAACCTATCATAGCTCGATAAAGAGTTGGATCAACAATATCTTCAGATTCGTCCGATGACAAATTGTGACCCACGAAAGAGTAGTAGAAGAGACTTTTCTGGCAGTTATCTTCAATCGGCTCAAGACATCGTTCACATATTTGGTCTAATGAATATAGATTTCATCTTCAGACTGGTGAACCTGCAACCCTAGGAACAAACTCATCTCTCCCATCGAACTCATCTCGAACTTGGTTGGCATCATCTTCTCAACGTCGATCATCTTCCACAGTCTTATAAAAGAGAGTATAATCCATTGTCCCACTTTTGAATCCACTATCAATTAAATGGTCAGCAAGTATGTTGTACCAAGCGCTTGGGGCTTGGAGAAGACCATATAGAACCTTTTTTAATCAGTAAACACGCACTTGATAATCTGGATCTTCAAAACCAAGAGGCTGCTTTACATACACCTCCTTGTGAATTTCCCCGTTAAGAAATGCACTCTTAAGGTCCATCTAGTTTACTTTAAAATTCTTGAAGGCATCATAGGCTAAGAAAGTACCTATAGCTTCCAATCTCATAACCGGAGCATATACTTTAGCGTAATCCACACATTCTTGCTGATTAAACCCTTGTACAACTAATTGTGTCTTATTTTGCACAATGACCCCACAATCATCTTTTTTACATTTAAATATCCATTTCGTCTGGATAGCCTTTTTCACCTGATCTGGTTTATTAATAAGATCCCAAACACCTAGTCTTACGAACTGCTTCAACTCTTCTTGCATTGCTTCAACCCTAGATGGATCTTGAAGTGCCATAGGAACACTTGCCGTTCCTATATGTGATAAGAAGCAGGTATATCTTATGATACTCATGATGCCCGATGCATGCATGTTCGCATACGCACACGATACATTATTATCGCACACATTAGCAACTTGTCATCATGTACGAACTCATTCCTTCACATCACTAATGATGTTTTCCTGGGGATGATAAGAATGAATCCTAAGTGTCAGATTCTCATGAACGTCTACATTGTCTTGAAGATTGGTGAATTTTTCTTCAGTCGATTGATCATTCAAAGGTTGGGAAGATTCTTCAACTTGTATCTCATGAGCATCTTGAGTTTTAGCAAACGAGGCGGTGGAAGAATTTTCAAAGTCGCCATCATCAAATGAAATAGACGCATCATCTGATGTTTCCAGTTGATCATTTACAACGTTCTCGTTATAAATAAAATATCTTGGAATGGAAAACAATTGTTATTCCAAATCGGCGCGCACCAAGTCTTCTATTTGTACATCAACCGAAGGAGTGAATGAATTAAATAAACCATCATGTCGAATATCTAGTCAGGTCCTTTGCCGGTAGGTGGTGTAATGTATCTCTGATGATCACCATGATACCATTCCTCTACACATCCAAAAGAGAAATTAAATACATGTTTCTTAGGTGACACATACCCAAGAAAGTAACCCTCAATCGCCTTCTTTTTAAATTTACCCGCATCTCTTTTCAACATTGTGCAAGAACAACCAAATGGTTCAAGAAATTGAAGGTTTGGCTTATTGTTATTAAGTAACTCATAACTTGTGTTTTTGAGCTTCTTACCGGTCAAAACATGATTCAGTGTATAACAAAAGGTATTCACAGCCTCTTTCCAAGATTAAACAAGAATCTTAGAATTCGCCAACATCGTTCTAGCCACTTCAATCAATGTCATGTTCTTCCACTCAGCAACGACATTCTATTTTGGCACACACGTAGCACTGTATTCACGATGAATACCTTTTTGAATACAGAAAAAGTCAAGCATACTATTCTGAAACTCCATGCCATTATACTTTGAATACGTCTCACTTTATGTTTGTAAAGTGATTCTATCTTGGCGATCAAGTTTTGCACAAGTACTAGTGTTTGATCCTTCGTGCTCATAAACAACACCAAAGAAAATCTTGTATAATCATCAGTGACAACCAAACAATAAAGATCTCCAGCAATATTAGGTTGTTTCAAAGGACCAAATAAATCGATGTGAAATCATTCCAATGGAGTATCAATAGAGTTGATCTACTTTAACGGGCGCGATTTCTTCTTTTGTTTCCCTTTTTTGAATGCAAAACACTTATCGGTCATTTTAAATTTTTTCAATGAAACACGATCCACCAAATCATTTTCCGTCAAATGATTCATCTTATGAATGTGGATATGACCCATCCACATGTACCATAGGATCGTGTCTTTTTTCAGTTTCTTTTGAGATGAAACATGTTGTTGTTGAAGAAGATAATACTTTATAAGCCATATCATGCACATAGATATCATTTGATCGAGGTGATCGCATGACAACCATGTCTTAAGGAATAACAAATCCTTGTTTGATAATAACACATTCTTTATTAGTGAACAAAGTGGTATACTTTTTTATCACAAATTTGTGTAACACTCAACAGATTATGATCCTCTTTATCACAATAATTTACTCTCTCGAATGTAATACGACCATACAATACTTCTCCTTCCTTGGTAATCAATCCCATTGATTTCCCACCAAAGCAACATAACCCCCTTGAATATCTTTTATGTTTGAAAGGAGATTAACATTTCCGGTGATGTGTCGAGATCATCCACTATCCATGATCCATTTGTCTCTCGTAATAGTCTTGGATAAACTCTTCATGATCTAGTAGATGATTAGTTCAAAAAGGCTGCCCGGGCCTCAGTCTTGGGCTCTACGTTTGTTTCCTTTCGGCGTAAATTAGTTTCAGGTTTACTTGTTGGAAGAACATCAACAGAAACCTTACTTACACTTGATCCTTTTTCTATGTTATTATGGTGTGATTGACGAACTTAACAATAAGTCAAAGGTTTCTTAGACTTGCGTTTTAGATACTCATCACGAATCACATCGGAATCCACATTTTTACAAATTGGTTTAATGAGCTCAATCGTTTTGCCTTTTACATTAGACTCTTTAAAGTTAACATTCAAAACTTTTCTAGGATTAATATCATTAAACATTATAAGAGTATCATCAAGCTTGACCTGTGAAGGTTTTCTTTTCAAAATACTTTTAATCATAGGAACCTGTTCCTTAATTAAAGGTTTTTTAATTTATTTAACCCTAGAGTGACACTTTCATGTCACATGACCTAGTTCACCACATGTAAAGCAAGTTCTCATGTCCACAAACACTAGTGGTGAATCAGTAAATAAGTGTGATTCATCAGGTTGAAAAGATCCCACCTTTACTTTAGTATCACACACTTTGTTTGCACGTGTGTTCTTATAAAAATCCATGTTAGAACAGTCAGAAAAACTCTTAAATGAATCTGGTCCAGTTGAACTTACAAGCTTCATAGGTTTAAGAAATTGATTTTTCACTTTTGTTAAGTTTATTCTTGTTAACCATGTTTGACTTTTCAAAATCCATCTCAAATTCATTCAAGCTTGATGTATCGTTCTTAAACACACTCTCAATCAGTTCATGTTTAATCAAAATTAAAGGGATATCTTTTTCATTAAATACTTTTTCTACCCCGTTTAATTTGTATACCCTAGCACTGTTTACTTTACTCTCAACAGGATTAATGAATTTCATTAAATCCTAATCAGAAATCATAGATTTTTCTCACATTTGAAATGTGTGAACAAACCATACACAGCTTTTTCAAAATCATGTGGTTCACAGAGAATATGATTAGAATGTGCGATGTTCCTTAATTTATGTATCGCATTCAATTCAAAAACATCTTCAATTAACACTCCACAATCAGCTTCAGAGAAAACCATATTACTTTGAACATGAGATTCCAGATATGACATTTTAAGAATTAAATTTACATGTTTTGGTTCTTCCTTTTTTATTACTTTTTTCTCATTCACAAGAGGATCAATAGTCAAAGGAATATCAATATCTACTTCCTTGCGATCTCCCTTGACAAGAATTTTAGTATAATCATCTTGAAAAGGAGGAGAAACTTCAAGAAATCCCAACCCATTTTTACTTCCCTTTAGATGACCACTTACTTCAATTATTTCGTTTAACAAAAAGGATGAATCTCTGAATTTACCCAATTTATTCTTCAACTCTAAAACCTCATATTCATGTTCAATGAACTTGGTTCTCAACTTCAAGATCCCTTGAAACTAAAACTCAATAACAGTTAGTTTGACTGAAATCTCTACTTTCAAATCATGATTACTATACAACAAAGCATCAATCTTTTCTTTTGATTTTTGTTCAATATCAGTTTCTTATCGATATTTATCATGAAGAATGGTTAATTCGCACACCCATGTCTCATTGTGTTGTTGAATTATTTGAAGTTTAGACTTGTTTTCATCACATTGAGAACATTTTGTGCTTAAATTTTCAGCAACCATTGTTACTACATTATCATATTCAACCGATATAAATTTAGAATGTAAGGCCCCGTTACCGGTGCCTCACATCTGACGTTGGATTTACTCATAAACACAGTTCTAAATATCATAGTTAATTAAAAATTTCACGGAATAATAATAATCAACCATTCATTACAAATATTCATAACTTATCATTTTAAAACTTAAATAAAACATAGTATCAAAACATCATGACAAATCTACAGATTGCCAGTCTCTTAAATCTTGCCATATGTCCTGCTCAAACCAGCTGTCTCAATCTGTTAACCTGCGTGCATCTAAAAGTCAGCTACGCTGAGTGAATTCTAGTTAATCAGACGACATACAATACATCCACATACTTACATATGCACCCGAAGGTACATACCTTCATATTTACTTACATACTTACATACATAAGTACTTTTGTTCTTTCTTTCATGCTTACATACATACTTTCATTCATACATATATGTTTTAAAGAGTTTTCCGCCTTATAACCATCGCCGATATTTTTAGGGTCGGTTCCCTACATTCGTCGACATTATTAGGGTCGGTTTCCTATATCTAGTACATTGTACCATACCTGTCTTTACATACCTTTCTTAATATTATGTGCAATATCCTAAGATCGTTCACGTACCATCAACATAACATGCATACATCATTTATATATCATATATATATATAGTCATATCCTTGACTATAACCTGGAAGCACATGCAATATCCGAATATCGTTCATGTGCTATCATCATAACATACTGTAACATCCCGTTTTTCGAGTTTCGGTTAATAAATGAAATACGAGTTATTATGAGTCGGGCTAGTGTTGGGTTAAATGGATATGGGTTATGGACTTGGTTTATGAAGGAAGGAAGGAAAGACCATGGGCTTAAGCCCATGATCTATAATTATATAAACATTAATTACCAAGTAATTCTCATTTTACACACATTCCATACACCACCCAAAACACACACTTAAGCTCTCTCCCTATAGTTTCTCTCTCCCTCTCTCTCTCTCTCTAGCCGAAACCACCAAGGAAAAACCGATTCCGATCCAAGGTAATGAGAGTATGATGTTGTTTAAGCATAAACCCGTTAGATATAATCACGAAACGACAAGCTGACACCGTTAAACCGTTAAAGTCATGAGATCCGGGTGGAATCAGGTATAAACCGAACCTAAGATGAGCTTAGGGGTCACCCTAGCTCATATCTGGATCAAACGGGACGAAAAACGGTGAAAAACGAGTTAAAACTCATTTTTTCAACGCATCCGCGGTTTTCCGGTGACGGCGCCAAAAAAAGTAATATGAGGTAAGAGATGTCAGAGAATATTCTGACATTCTCTGACCAAACCCTAATTCGTTAACGGGAAGTTAACTAACTAGGGGTAATTCGCTAGTTGATTCGTTTAAGGATGTATAACGAACTAACCTTAGTTCGTATCCAATTCGTTAAGGGAAAGATAACGAATTACCCTTGATTCGTTATAGCTAGTTCGTTAAAAGAGATAACGAATTAGATGGACCGGTTCGCTATGGACTGATTCGTTAAGGAGTCCAGTTCGTTAAAGGGTTCAATTCGCTATGAGAACCAATTCTTTATGATAACCCAATTGGTTAAGAGCAGTGTAACGAACTAGAAGTTTAACATAATGACAAGAACAGCCCCTGGACTTAGAAAAGAATGAGATAATTACACAATAACCCTGGGACTTTGATGATTTATGAAAGATACCTTTAAAGGTTAACGATTAACGACTAACTAACCGGTAATGATCCAATGAAGCAAAACAGACTTAGATACGTGAGACTAATTAAGTAGATAATAAGAAGAGCTAGAGCCGTATTTAATATATGTATGATTATACAGTTAGTCGTGCTCAACTCAGGAAAGGAATAACAATTAACGGCGAGCGTAACCGAATTCATGGGAGTTTCTAGCCCCACTTCCTTGTTATGTTTTATGGGCTGTGTGCATACTTGAAGTGATAGCTAATACACTTACCTTAAGTGGTAAGTGTATGCCTTGTATGATTTATGTATGATGATTGTTTGACGATGCGTGAACGATCTTCGGATATTGCATCTACCGTCAAGTGATAGTTAAAGGCATGATTGATGTGTATATATGTTAAGTGAAAGATGTATGTTCGTTATGATGATAGTACATGAACGATCTTCAGATATTGCATGTGCTGCCAGGTGATAGTCAAAGATATGACTATATATATATATATATATGCTATGTAAATGAGGTATGTATGTTATGATGATGGTACGTGAACGATATTCGGATATTGCACACAATATTAAGGAAGATATGTAAAGACAGGTATGGTACAATGTAATAAATATAGGGAACCGATCCTAATAATGTCGGCGAATATAGGGAACCGACCCTAATAGTGTCAGCGAATGCAGGGAACCGACCCTAATAATTCGGCGAATGTAGGGAACCGACCCTAATAATATCGGCGAAGGTTATAGGGCGAAATGCTGTTTAAGCCACTACAACAAAAAGAGCTTTTTAGTACGCACAAAAGAGTCCTAGAATGATATTTTATAGGACATTTTATTTGATAGAGCCAACGTGAAAAGCGTTTCATGTAAAGGGGTCGAAATAAGTCTCGAAACTCAAAAAGCGTCCTGATGTCCTAAATAAGATTATGAAACCAATTTTATGGTCGCATAATATATTCATTAACAACCCAAAAGGCGTCTCAATAAAAACATATTAAGACACTTTTACAATGTTTTGACATGTGCTTACCTTATTGTAAACTTTTGACACACATACAAGTGTCTTTAAAAATTAATTTATAAGGACCCTTATGATGAAACATTATAGTACCACGAAAAGGGTCCTAATATCCCGAAAAAGATTACGAAACTAATTTTATGGTCGCATAAACATCCTTAAAAACATATTATGACACTTTTACAATGTTCTAACGTTTAATAGGAAAAAAATACGAAGTCCTAGAAAATCGTATTATACAACCCTTATTTAAACGTCCAACACACAATTTTACGATACGTTTATCGACATCTAAATATTGAAAGAAATAAACTTCATTATATTAAATAAGCTTGTTCATAACGAAAACGCTAAACATAAATAAGTTATAACATTATCCAACATAAACTCTTGTAACATTCAAAAAAAATAAATTAAAAGCAATAAAAGAAACAAGCATCATAAAATCCCTAAGAATCATGCGTCATCAATCCTCACAGACTACCTATAAATAAACCATCTATGTATAAGCATTAAGTTCCATGTTATTAAAATTATTCGTATCACAAGTTTAACAAATACATACCGAGATGAATGGACAAGGCCATGCGATGGATGCACCAATACAATCTTGAATTGTTGAAAATAACCCATATGGTCTCACCAACTTTTAATCTATTTTTATTGGTACTTGAACATTTACGTCACAACATTTTGGTTCAATATTTGTACCACCAACTAGCTCATTTGGTTCCAGGCTCTTCATCCATCCTCTTGCTACAGGTTCAGTAGGGTTTAGAATGCTTTTGTGGAAATCTTCATCTCCGACCTAGATTTTAGTTTTCAAAAACAGTTATATATTAAACTCGAGTCATTATAGTGCAAAAATCATTTTACAAAAAAGAAGGTATTACATTAGCAGACTAACATTTTATAGAAAAAATAATCTAAAAAAAAACATCAATAGACATTGTTGTTTTCTAGTGTAGCCCAGTGTAACCGTTATTTAATCACCAACTTACAATCATTTTTTGGATGAGTCTACAAGCTAAAGAAAAGAAAACTTACCATTATACCCTTCAGTAAAATTAAAATAAAAAATGCATTACTTTCAATTCTTCATTACTCGTTTTTCTACCTATGGTTATGCTTAAGGGTGCAAACAGGCCGAACTGCTCACGAGCTACTCGAGATCGGCTAGTGAAAAAGCTCGATCCAGCCGGCTTAAACAAGATCGAGCCTAGAAGTAAGCTCGTTTAATAAACAAGCCCGAGCCTAAGCTGATTCGCAAGCCTAAACGAGCCTATCATTTATATAATTTTTATAATATATATATACATATATATTTACATGTATATATATATAAAAACTAGTTTTCTTTCCTGGCCTGTTGCACTGGTCTGTTTCGTGTTTAGCTAGAGTTATAATTTGATGATACATAGGTAAATAAATATGACGAGTAATTGCTTGCAGAAGATTATTTAAACATCTGCATATATAACAAAAACACCAATTTTGAACAAGCATGATAGTGTAACTACTATCAAAAAAAATCAAATTGAGACAACATAAGAAGCTAAAAACACAAACAGTAATACATGTATTAGTATATAAAAACCAAGATCATCCAATCATCCCGGTGCAAACATAACTTGCCATATGCTTTGACCCATTATATTCAAATAACTAATAAGAAACATAAATATTTATATGAAAAAAATGGTCAGAAAAATTAACATAAATATGATTCACATTATCCTAAAATGCCATACAATAATTGCACAAACATAAGGTAAACACACATCAATACAGGGAAGACAAAGTTTCAAACAATTTTGTAAACAAATGCTCTTAAAGGGGCTCTGCCATAGTTTCTATCTTCTGCAATTCATTTTTTTTATCTAATTTTCAAAAAAATGTCTTATGTAATAAACTTATTTTTTATATATATTGCTTCCACGAGCCGAAAGAGCTAGTCGAGCCTAACTGGTTCAGATTAATCAGTAATCAAAAGTTGTTAAACAGATTCTATTGTTGAACTGTTGTTAACGGGCTCTGCGTTAATTTCTGTTAAACGAATTCTGCAATTTATTGTTCTCCTATATCTTATATATTTTGTAAGGCTCACACATAAACTCACCACACATTTACAGTTCTAATTCGATCTATTTGCAGCGTATAAAGCACATGTACTATTAGTTTCAAATACTAAATAGATTTATAGTCAAATAAATTACAGCATATAGGTAACTGACTTTTATTAACAATATATTTCATACAATTACATGAAATCCACTTTGCAACAACCGTAGTGTTTTGATTTCTGCATCACAAAATATTTAACGCCCCATGGCTTTTCACCGTGACATTAACTAGGCACCAAACTACTCCTATGAATGATGTGCGGGTTTTCACGATCATATAACTGATAGCTATTTGAGGTCCATATGTAGTGAAAACACAAAAATCAAACAAAACCCTCAAATTAAAAGCCTTTAATTAGCATTAAGAAAAAAAAACCATAATTAGCATAAAAATAAACCCCAAAGATTATGACACATAAATTTCATGTGAAACGCATAAAAGTTCAATTTTAATACTGTGACATCGAACAATACCAAAGGCAACGTACCCGTCGCTACGCCACAGCTAACGCTGCTGACTAGAAACACGCGCTTGCCATCCGCCAGTTCTCCCACGCCAAGCAACAAACTTGAATTATGTAATCACAGGCCTTATAACCAAGAAAATGATAAACATGTAGTAAAAAAAGTAACAATCAAGAAAAAAACCCTTACCTCGTATAGTCGTATGAACGGTTAACCCGAATTCAACACAAAGACAACACATTCAACACCACTGCAAGTGAAGCGAAGACAGAACATGAACATAAACACAAACACCACTTTTAAGTTTTAACACTTAAAAGTTAAAACATTAACAGATATATAAGAACACATACCAAAGATGCATATGGTTTGAGCAAGTTGGATCCTCTTCAGTTAACCAAAAATCCTAGATAGACAACAAACACGAACACAACCAAAAATTTTAACAACGGTATAATTGAATATAGAAACCCTAGAAATTATAACATTAACAGAGATATAACAATAGATACCGAGGATGCGGTGACTTTGAGTAACTCGGATTCTGTTTAGAAAACATAAAATCGAGCAAACCATCAGAAAAAAGAAAACAAACCCCCAATTTAAAACCTTAAAAACTATAATATGTAAAACAAAATTAAATTAAATTAAAATAACTAATCCAAATTTGTATCCATGTATGTATTGTGCTCCTTTTTCTCATTAAATTTTAATGTTAATTTTTATATTAATCTATTTTTTAGTTAAATTCTTAAACCTTACTATTTTTAATATTCTGTTAAAATTTAAATTATATTCTATTATAAAAAAAATATATATTTCGTTGAGTTATTAATGGGAGTGAAAAATTTGGGTTTGGTTGGTTGTGTAGATGAAATAGAGAGAAATTAATTTTTTAGGTTGGGTTGGGTTGTGAATGGGAGTGGTCTTACATCCGCGAGAGCAGAGAAGATGGCAATGAGAGAGAGAACACAAATGATATAAGATAAATGATTAGTATGGCAACAACAGTACGGTAGAAAGAATTGATGAGTATAACACGTGTCAGGAAGTAAGGGGACAAACTCATGAACAGTAATATATGTGAGTGGCCTGAATGTTAGATTTTAATATATATATATATATATATATATATATATATATATATATATATATATATTAGGAGAGAAGAGAAGAGATAGAGGTTGATAAGATGAAAAGATGGATCAAGTGGAGTAGCCAATAACACGTGGATTTTATTGGTCTCTATACCAACCTCAGGCTGGTTGGGTTACCTAACTCGAGTTACATAGCAACACCGCAATGATTAAGCGTCCTATAAAGGTTAAAGTTATAACGCTCAAGTGTCAAGTGTCCTGTTAAGTTATGTTATAATAAAACTATAGCGAATAAGCGTCTTATAAACCAGATGTTTTAATACTAAAATATCAAATGTCCTATTACGGTGTATTATATTAACACCACAATGGTTATGCATCTTATAAAGGTTAAAGTTATATGACCATAGTGTAAAATGTCCTATTAAGTTATGTTCTTATATGACTTCGACTAGAAAGGGTCCTATAACACCGAACATTTATGACTTAACTACAAAGTGTCCTATTAAATTGTGTTATAATAAGACCTCAAGTGATAAATTATCCTATTACATTACCACATAATGGGACACCAACAACTACATGTCTTATATATTACTTTATTAGAATTTACATTTTAAGTGTCTTATTAAGTTATACGACCCCAAAGAATCATTCATCCTATTAAATAACTTTTTAGGACACCGGTTCTGTAAAAGGACCCCAAATGTTCATTTGTCCTATTAAATAGATTTTAGGACCCTATTTTACAAGCGTCCCACACAAAAGGTACTAAAAAGCCCTTTTTGTTGTAGTGAGCGTATATGTATGAATGAAAGTATGTATGTAAGTATGAAAAAAAGAATGAGAGTATATGTGTATGTAAGTATGTAGGTAAATATGGAGGTATGTACCTTCTGGTGCATATGTAAGTATGTGATTGTATTGTATGTCGTCTGATTTGCTAGAACTCACTCAGCGTAGCTGACTTTTAGTATGCACGCAGGTTAACAGACTGAGACAGCTGGTTTGAGTGGGACACATGGCAAGATTGAAGAGGCTGGCATCTGAAGACTTGTCATGATGTTTTAATACTATGTTTTAATTATGTTTTGAAAAGACAAGATATGAGTATTTGTAATGAATGTTTGACAGTTATTATTATTCCGCGAAAGTTTTATTTAACTCTGATGAGTAGAACTATGTGGATGAGTAAATCCAACGTCAGATGTGAAGCACCGGCAACGGGGCCTTACACATACATACATCTTGCACTTATCATATATATACATCAATCATGACTTTAACAATCACTTGATGGTACATGCAATATCCAAAGATCGTTCATGCGTCATCAAACAATCATCATACATAAATCATACAAGGCATACACTTACCACTTAAGGTCCATTCGTTAAACATCCTTAATGAATGGATACAATAAATAACGACTAAGGTCCATTCGTTAAAAATCCTTAATGAATGGACAAATAACAGTAACGATTAAGGTTCATTCGTTAAACATCCTTACCGAATGAATCATAATATACAACGAATGGCCTCATTTGTTAAACATCCTTAACGAATGAGCCATAATACAGCGTATGAGACTTAATTATTGAAATGCCCTTTTACATTAAAATAATAATAAATTACAAATACGATTACAAAGACTTGAGACGACAAAACCGCGTATTAACAAACACCCCCTCGTCTTGAACTCTTTTTCTTTGCTTTACTTGAATCTTTTGGTCTTCCAATCTCGACAACTATGAATCTCGAACACATGACACACACGCACAACACGTTGGAATTTCATAGCTCGATCGTAATCTTCATGTCCTTCAAACAGGATCTCGTTCTCGAATAACACATCGTTCTCGGTCTCAGATAAATTAACGAGCCACATTAGATCTATGACTCGCATAAAACTAGTCTTCAAGCCCTTTCCCAACTGGATGAGCACCTCGCCAGTCCTATTTTCCTAGTACCATTGATTGAACGATAGATGAAGATTCTGCGGAAAAAAGTCTTCACCGGTACTCGTTTCATAGTGTTTGGCGGTTTAACCTTAATAACAAGATTCCTCCAACACGTACGAGGATCAACTTCATCAACATACTTACGGGTTGGAACCTGCGGTTTAAAGAATTTAAACCCATGGTTGACCTTGAAGAGTAGATGTTGATGGAACCATCCTGCTAATCGATTTTCACCATGATTGATAAACGGCCAATTGGCGAGCGTCCACGCGTCCCACCTCGGCAGTGAAAGAATGTCAGTATTGTATTGAAAATGCTGGGCGCCGTTCTCCAACTTAATAATACAAACTCTTTACTCAGAATCCTAAAGCCAAGACACGATGTCAACTTTAACAGTTTGCACGACCTTTAATGTAGTTTTTTGATTGGCTTTCGCTCGTGCAGCGACATCGGTTGGTTTTCTCGATCAACATATCTATAACTTCAATGATCTTTGAAGCTCATGTCTTTTTTCACGATTCTTGAACCAGCTTTCAATATCATGATCAGACGAGCTTGACTCTTTCTCTGACATCTTTTCTTTCTTCTTTGTTGTTTTTTCGAGATCGTCTTCAGCAACTTTGATATAATCTTCGGTGAATGTTGGAACACCCTGATCAATATTTGAACGATGATAAAGATCGGGGTATTCCTCTGCCGTGACATATTCCATCTCAATCACCTCACCTTCATAAATAAACGACGTATTCCCATGTGGAATACTCGTGTCAAGTAAGACTTCCTCATCATTCAGAATTTCCACATCCTCCTCAGCCTCCAACGCATCTAATTATTCATCGTTCAGCCACAATAATAACGAAACCTGATCGCGAATCAGGGCATGATCGACAAATTCACCTTCTTCAGTCTCATCGCATTGGCTAAACATTAGTCGAGTCTTGATAAATGACTATATGCCGACTATCGCCTTCACCAGCACTACTCGTACCAGCAGCAGACGATCCATGAGCTTGTTTCGGCTCACTTTCACCGGCACCAAGAGCATCAGGATCCTTAGTTTCGTCATCGTTCTTCAGTTTCTTTAACGCATCATCTTTGCACGTTAGCTGAAGAATAAGTTCCTCATGCTTCTTCATCTTCACCCCCTGAGCCCCCACAATCTCACGCAGCTCCTTGGTTTCCTTTTGGCAGTATGATGCATACCCCATCAGACGACGTTGATATGTCATCATCTGTTCTTGAACTTGACGATCAGCCAGCATTTGATTCTCATATAAGTGAATCAGACTCAAAAGCATATCCATTTGATAGGTAGGGGAAAAGCGTGAAATGAATCCAGTACCGGTTGTACGGGACCCTATGGACGGCTGATTCTCATAAATGAGATGTTTGAGGGTTGTGTCGGCATCATGGTAGGCGTAGGAGGAACCATCGTTGATGTTGAAGTAGGCCTTGGCATTGGAGATAACATTGGTTGAGGGATTAAGCCAAGCCTTGGATCAGAAGTAATGGTCGTCGTCAATGTAAGTTTCAGAGTGCTAGTAGTAAGCGACACCACCAGGCGTTGTTGTACAGACGACCTAGGCACCTGTGGACCAATTTCCACACCAGTGCCTAACATGATGTTTGGGCGGTTGA